>NC_057712.1:56619882-56774719 GCF_004010195.1 Chiloscyllium plagiosum
AATCACGGAGAGAACGGTCTTTGCAGAAGGTGGAAAGGGGTGGGGAGGGAAATATATCCCTGGTGGTGGGGTCTGTTTGGAGGTGGCAGAAATGTCGACGGATGATTTGGTTTATGCGAAGATTGGTACGGGGGAAGGTGAGCACCAGGGGGGTTCTGTACTTATTACGGTTGGAGGGGTGGGTCTGAAAGCTGAGGTGCGGGATGTGGATGAGATGCATTGGAGGGCATCTTTAACCATGTGAGAAGGGAAATTGCAGTCTCTAAAGAAGGAGGCCATCTGGTGTGTTCTGAAATTGTCCTTTTTGTGGAGATCCTCCAGAAGGAATGATTACACTGTATTCATTCCAAATTATTGTGAAGCAAATATCCTCTGTCAGATTTCGTTTTGCTACTCATAAAAGCATGGTGTTTAAATGCAGTCTCTATGTATGTCTGGTTATGAGTAGCCTTTCAAACCGAAGGGTGCTAAGAAGCATCATTGTCAGTCACATTCCTGTTATTCTGTATCATCTTTTTATAAGCTATTAACAAAGGCAAGCAAAATACATCATTCCGAAATGAGAGGTGAGATGCAAGGGTTGATTTGGCAAAGGAAAAACAGAAGAAGCATAGGCTGTTTCAGCTCACTGTGGGTTGTTAAAGCAAGGTATGACATAGGCACTGCATACTTCTTTTGGAAACAGCTATTTAAGTGTTTACACAACTGAAATGTTGTATAAGGCAATCATTATGAAAGAGTTAATGTTGGACACTGCATTAAGCTCAACCACATGATGGGGAGAATAGATCATCCATGATACTGATAGTTTGGTAACAGTGTCTAACTAGCTAATGTAACCTTCACCAAATTGCTACCATACAATAAACTACATGTCATTAAGCAAGAACCTCTTCATAAGACTCACTTGTGGTAGTTCCTCTAAGCAGCATGACGTCATGAAAGGGAAATCATGTCTGACTAATTTACTATAGTTTTTTGAAGAATTCTCAACCAGAGTGAAAGAACCAGAAGATGTGTTGTATTTGGATTTCCAAGGTACCTTACAAAAGGATAAATCATAAGTTAAAAGCCAATGATGTTGGAGGTAGTATATTGGCAAGGTTAGAGAATTGGCTAATGAGCAGAAAACAGCAAGTAGCAGATAAAGGTATCTTTTTCAGGTTGGTGACCCATGACCAGAGGGGTTCCACAGGGAACAATGCTGGGACTACAACTGGTTCCAACATATATTAATGACTTGGAGGAAGGAAAAAAATACACTGTAGCCAAATTTGCAGCCCAGACTGCATGTTCTTGTTCTCACTGCTGGCCACTCCAGGCTACTTGCTCTTGTTGGCACTGCCCCAGACTTTCTGCTCCTACTCTTGCCATCAGTTGCATTGAACTGCCAGCTCCCATTCTCATCGCTGGCTGCTTGGGCTGCCTGCTCCCACTGTTGTCACCGGCTGCCTCCTGAGTCTGTGATCCCTGGTTCTAGTCTGTCCAGCCCTGTTAGAATTTTATCAACTTTAGTCAGATCCCTTCCCATTCTTATAAACCTGAGTGAATGCAGGCCCCATTGAGCCAATCTCTCCTCATGAGACATACTCAGTATCAACCTTGTGAACTTTCACTGCACTTGCTCTATGGCAAATATATCATTTGCAGGTGTGTTCTCACCAAAGCCCTATATAACTGTCATAAGCTAACCCTACTTCTGAGCTTAAATTCTTATGAAATGAAGGTTGAGATTCTGTTTGCCTTCCTAATTCCTTATGTCACCTGCCTGTCTGACTGGTGTCAATAAGTAGTTCTGATAAGTGTGGTCGATTCAAGGGTTGAACTAGCTTTAAAATTATCCCCTTGCTTTTTGTAACCTATTCATCAGGAATGAAAGCTGGTTATTTGTTTTTGCCCTTTATGACCTTTATTTTGTGATGCTACGTTTTAGTATTTATTTCTCTGTAATACCAGAATGCTGAGCCGCTCTACCATATGTGGTTTGTTACTTTCTAAGCTGCTGAAGCTTGTTTGTAACATTTCTGCCACCACCGTTCCTCTTTCCTTGATGTGATTTGAGGCCTATATGGTTTATTGTGACCAGACCATAAGAACAGATGAAATAGGTATAGGAGTAAACTGTGTGACCCCTGGAGTTCGATCCACCATTCAGTAGGATCATGGCTGACCCAACATTCCTCAACTCCACTTTCCTGCATTTTCCCCGTAACTCTTGATTCCCCTAACTCTTGATTCCCTTACTGATCAAGAATCTTATCTCAGCCTTAAATTTGCACAAGGACTCTGCCCCTACCCCCCCACAGCTTTCTGTGGCAAGGAGTTCCAAAGGTTCACAGCCCTCTGGGAGAAGAAATTCCTCCTCTTTTGAATCTTAAATTGGTGCCCCTTACTTCTGAGTCTTCGCCCTCCGTTCCTACACTCTCCCATGAGGGAAACATCCTCTCGGTATTTACCCCATCAAAACCCTTAGGAATCATATATGTTTCAATGACATCACCTCTCATTCTTCTAAATTCCAATGAATAGAATACCAACCTGTTTTACAATTCCTTCATATTGGGCATCATCCAAGTGAACTTTCTCTGAACTGCCTCTAATGAAACAAAATATTTTCTTACCATGCTAAACTTTGAACAGACCCAGCAACTCAAGACTCAGCATCCTTGAGGTGCTGTGGGCCACCAACAAAAGCAGAATTGTACTCGAGCACATTGTACGACATCATGGCCTGCCATATCCCCCTCTCAACCATGATTGTCAAGGCAGGGGATCAAACCTGTTTCAATGGAGATCTCAGGAGACTATGCCAGGAGCAATGCAGGCATATCTTAAAATGAGATATATACCTGGTGAAGCTACCAAACAGGACTTCTTACATATCAAACAGCATAAAAAGCAAGTGATTGACAGAGCTAAGTGACCCCAGAAACACTGGGTCTGATCTAAGCTCTGCAATCCTGTTTCATCCAATCATGAATAAAAGAAAGGGGACCAAAACTGCTCACAGTATTCCATTTGTGTCTCACCAGCACCAAGTACAATTGGAGTAAAACTTCCCTATGTCGACAATCCAACCCACTTGAAAGAAGTTCCAACAGTCCATTAGCCTTCCTGATTACCTGTTGCACCTGTGTGCTTGCTTTCTGTGTGCAGTTACCCGAACTTACTTTGTGCTGCAGCTTGCTGCACCTTTTCTCCATTGAAATAATACTGTATTCTTTTGTTTTACATTCAAAGATGAATGACTGCACATTTTCGCACATCATACTCCATTTGCAAACTTTTTGCCACTTGCTTAATTTATCAATATCTTTCTGTGAACTGTTTGTATTCTTTTTGCCACCTGCCTTTCCACCTATTAGGTGCTTATGGACTGTGGTGTTGAACTTTTAACTGTGTTTCTTTGTTTTTCTACTTTTTAGTAAGAAGGCTAAATTATTTAACTTTTTAACTGTGTTTTCTTTATTTTTCTGCTTTGTACCAAGATTCTATACCTCAGTACCTTTGTACCTAAGATGGTGCCATTATGGCAATTTGTGAACTCATGTGACAAGATACCTAATTCAATTCAGTTCAACTCAATTCAATATATTTTACTGTGACACCACCTTGAAACCAAACCAATTTTGAAAAAGCTTTCGAATCAAAATGTTGGTTTACCTTTTCGAGAGTCATAGATTTATACAGCACAGAAACAGACTCTTCACTCCAACCAGTCCATGCCAAACATAATCCTAAACTAAAAGAGAAAATGCTGGAAAATCTCAGCAGATCTGGCAGCATCTGTAAGGAGAGAAAAGCTGACGTTTCAAGTCTAACAGAACCTTTGTCAAAGCTTTGGCAAAGGGTCAGTCAGACTCGAAACGTCAGCTCTTTTCTCTCCTTACCGATGCTGCCAGACCTGCTGAGATTTTCCAGCATTTTCTCTTTTGGTTTCAGATTCCAGCATCCGCAGTAATTTTCTTTTATGTTATAATCCCAAACTAAACTAGTCCTACTAACCTGCACTTGGCCATATCCCTACAAACATTTTTTATTCATGTACTTACCTAAATTTATTTTAACATTGTATCTGTACCCACATCCATCACTTCCTCTGGAAATTCTTCCCATACACGAACCACTCTCTGTGTAAAAGATAAATGCCACAAATGTCTTTTTAAATCTTTTTCCTCTCATGTTAAAAATATGTCCCCTAATCTTGCAGTTCTCCACTCGAGGGATAAGATGCCTGCCATTCACATTATGTATAGCCCTCATGATTTTATAAACCTTTATGAGGTCACCTTCAACCTTCTACACGCTAGTGAAAAAAGTCTCAATCTATCCAGCCTCTCCTTATGACTCAAACTTTCATTCCTGGCAACATCCTGGTAAATCTCTTCTAAACTCTCTCAAGTTTAATAATATTCTTCCCATAATAGGGTAACCAGAACTGGACCCAGTACTCCAGAATAGGCCTTGCCAATGTCTTGTACAACCTCAGCAGAACCTCCCAACTCCTTTACTCAAAGATCTGAGCAGTGAATGCAAGTATGCCAAATGCCTCTTAACCAGCCTATCTATTTGTGATGCAAACTTCAAAGAATTATGTACCTGAATTTGTAGGTCTCTCTGTTCTACAACACTATCCAAGGCTCTACATTTAATCACACAAGTGCTACCATTTTTTAAAACCAAAATGCAATACCTCGCATTTACCCAAATTAAACTCCATCTCCTACTTCTGAGCCCATCGACTCAATTGATTAAAATCTCTTTGTAATCTTAGGTAACCTTCTTCACTTGTCTTTGCAGATGATTACTCACATGCTTTCTATATCCAAAATGGTTTTTATTTTGTGCCAATATTTGTAAGTTTTTATACTACTATGTTGATTTTGACACAGGGAAGTCAAGAAACGGATGAGGTACACAATAATGGAGGTAATATTGTCATACTACTGGCAGAATATAGCCAGCCAAAAATAATTTTAGATTTAGAATCTTTCACTTAGAAATAGCCTTATGTATAGTTAAGTCTGTGTAGGCGTGAGAGGAGGAGAATCAGAAAATGTTGTTAACCTATAGTGTAAATAAAGTATATACATGAAAGGAACAGTTAGCTATAGAAAGTCTTTTCTTTATCTGGCAAGTCAAGCCCAAAGTATTACCTAAAGCTAGGGTACATTATTCATGCTGTTCAACATTCTATCTTCTACAGTATTTTGGCATGTTTGCCCCTCAGGAGATTTCCAGCTCAATTACTTCCAGGCACTATTTGTATCAAAATCTCTGGTATTAATCAGTTCTGATCTCCAGCACCACAACATTGCATGCCAGCTCAGTAGTGCTGAGAACATTTCCTATTTATCACTTCTCCCTAAGGAAAGAAAGTGTTATGAAGTGTAGGCATGTACTGTATCTTTAAGAGTAGAAAAGCTGGTAAGGATTGACTGCAGGCACAGAGAGTGCTTAAGAATTTAAATATAACATTTGACTGTGAAACCAATAGTGCAGCTGAGTTGCCATGGAACAAAAACAAATTCAAATTTGGCCAATCAGTTTAAATTATGCCCCAGATACCTAAATCCAATCGAATTTGAGTTTTACAGTTTGGGATGGCCTCAAACCAATGAAATGATCTGATGTTTTGAGGTGTAAAATTGGACAATTTGAACAATAAGGGGAAGAACAGCAAAGAGCACTAACAAACAGACTGTGAGCCGAATAGCACTCTGAAAGGTACCTGTCAATAAGAAATTTTTGCAGCAGAACACCACAGTCGACCTGGAGGAATCTACAGAGAAAGTTCGACATCCGAAAACTATACCTGGGTTTGAAATTGATTTTGCTGTAAATTTAAGAGGGAATGTATCGGACCAGTATCGTAGAGTGAGACAACCAACTTGTAAATAGCTGTTGTTTCAATGTTCTCTGTTGGACTTAAATAATAAAAATTGTTAATTTTTACTTTAAATAGTGACCTCTGGGATAGTTCTTTGCCTCTCGAAATTTAACAGATGACGGTGTGAGGTGAGCTTCTCTGTGTGTAGGGTTTAAATTAGCAGAGGGGTTTACACCATGTCATAACAAAAAGGAGAAAAGAGACTACTCATACCGGGTCCTGACTGACTTGATGATAGAAAGCCAATGTGAATTCAAAAGATGCTGTTTTGTGACATGCTTGAATCACTTGAAACTGTTGCATTGCATTGAAGTGACTTAATCCTTGTACTGATGTTATGAATACTTCTCTTGGAATCACAAAGGAAAATGCCTGTATTCTGTCTCAACATATAAAACTTAATTTACCCTGGAATTGTGTTTTTTGCCAATGAAGTCTCAGTGATGTAAAAATGTCAAACAAAGTTAAAAATTTACATGAATCAAAACATGCATTTTCCATATCTTGTTGGTACACAAAGGAAACAGTACATTAAAGGGGAACCTCGGTTATCCGAATACCAATTATCCGAAAATTGGATTCTCCAAAGGAGATCTCAAGGTCCTGAGAGAAACTTTACATCAAAGACGTGTTTCCAACAGTGATCGTGTCTTTTGTTTACAGTGATTAAACAGGCAACGTCTCCAAATGACTGACCTCCTACCCTCTCTCTCTCTCTCCACACTTTCCCTGGAGTTCTATAGAGGTGTACCCTAACCTCCTCCCCCTGCCCCCACTTCCCAGGAATAATCTCTCCAACATTGTCCTGTACAGGGCAAACGTAGAACCTGTCAAAAACTTGCAGTAAAAAGTTGTGTGTGTGGCTGTGGCTGTGCGTATATGCTATTTGGAGACTTACCCCCTCAAAGGCCCCTGCAGCAGCAGCAATCTTGTTGTTGGTGGGCGGTCCAGCTGACCCGGAGAGGGGGCGGGGGAATTGAGGAAGTAGTTGGACCAGGTTGGGGGGGCGGTGCTGGATTGGGGGGGGCGGGGGGCGGTGTTGGGGGCAGGGCCTCACACAATATGTGCTGCTGCAGTCTCCTGAACGAGGAGCAGACTTTAAAATCGACCCCCAGAGGAAAGGCATTTAATCGATTTCCGAATAATCGATTATCCGAATGAAATAGTGCCCGCCCATCTCATTCGGATAATCGAGTTTCCACTGTACTTGATGCAAAATCATTATTTTAGTTTTCAGGGTTTTCGGTCCTATAAAAAATGGAACACTCCTGTGTGTTTTACAAGAATGAAATGCAAAAGCTGCCTAGTAAATTCATTTTGTAAATTGAAATGCAAAAAATAGCTCTGGATGTGTGGACAATTTTTAAAAAGAATTTAAATTAGCGTGTTTAAATGCACTCTTTTCAAGATAAGTGCAAAATAAATCTATTCTCATTCATTTTCATGTAACGTCTAACAAAATCTATTATCACCCATAAATCACAATTCTATGATGATTATATAAGAGCGCTGCCTTGGCTTCTTCAAACCTCTGAAGAATAAAAGTTTAGCAAATGTTATAGGCCAGTTCAATTAGAGAGAAAGAGGGAAAGATGAACTTTTGAAGCTGTTTCAGTTTTTGTAATACCAATTTTGTATTAATTTATTCCGTATTTTACCATTTATACAATTTATTCTATAATCGAAGATGGTGCCAGAATATGGCAACATTATATACTTTTCACGGTACCTTGATACAAGTGACAATATTAAAATAAATCTAAATCTAAAATCTAATTATTTCCAATCTTGCCTCAGGGTTAGACAATTTTAGAAGATACTCCCTGCCATTCAGGTCAATGTTGAAGCTCCTACAGCACTCTTAAGAGTTGAAGAGCTGAATTATAAATGCAACCATTATTACTCACTGTCTTACTCCAAAAGTTGTTGATTTATCATTGTGTTTCATTGCAGAAATTTATCCAAATTATGGTTATTTATGCATTTTTAAATTTTGGTTTGGGGATTTTGGTGAAGTTGGCCATCATAAAGCATTTACCTGTGCAAGTGGCAGTGTGTCTTCTCTGAAAACAGAGGAACCTAGGTTATCCAAAGGACATGGGCGGGGAGTCGCTAATCCAGTTAATCGAATTCCGGATAATTGAATGCCGGATAATATAGTTTAGCCAGGTACGAGACCTTGTGATCTTGCTGGATAATCCGATATTCGGATAGTCGAATGCCGAAAAATCGACGTCCCTCTGTATTTTTGACCTGGACATAATGGGCTGAATGGCTTCCTTTGGTTTTCTGAATGGAACCACAGAAAATGGGAACAGAGGTAGGCCATTTAATTTGCCATTCTGGCTGCTCTTTTCTCAAAACCATACTCCTACTCCCTTCTAATATCTCTTGATGCCTTTAGCGTACATAAATTAATAAAGAAATTTCAGAGCGCTTCACTTCAGAGGGATCTGAGTGTACTGATGCATGAATCATGGAAAACTATTCAATGGGAATAAGAGATCAAATGGAAGTTTGGTATTTATTGATAAAGGAATACAGTATTAAAGTAGTGAAGTGTAGCCACAACTATAAAGGCAGGAATGAGTCCACATCTGGAGTACTATGCATAGTTTTGGTTCCCTCACTTGAGGGAGGATGTAATTGCATTGGAGGCAATTCAGAGGAGGTTCACTAGATTGATTCCAGAGGAGAGAGAGGTATAGCAATTTAGGCCTGTACACTCTAGAGTTTTGAAGAATAGGGGAAGATCTAATTGAGGTTTATGAGATGCTAAAGGGGATTGACAAAGTAGATGTAGAGAAGATGTTACATCTTCTGTCCCAATCTAGAACTAGAACTTGGTCATAATTTTAGGATTAAAGTATCATATCTAAAACAGAGATGAGGAGAAATTCTCTCAAACAATCATGAATCTTTGGAATTCATTACCCCAGAAATTGGTGGTTACCTGAACTTTGAGTAAACTGTGATGAAGAGATAGATAAAATTTTAATTAGTAATGGGTTAAGGTGTCAGGAAAGTGGAGTTGCAGCTGAGACTAGCCATAATCATATTGAATGGCAGAGCAGGCTCAAGGGGCTGAATTGCCCATTCCTACGTCTAGTTCCTATTCACTTATTGTCTCATCCTAAGAACAATTCCAGTTATGTAATACTTTTTTCAATTTTGTTTTTATGTTTATTGGTCATTGTGAAGAATTCAGCAGGCACCCCTCTTCCATAAGCACATTTAAGATCAGATCAAAACTGAGATTTTTTTTAAGGCCATGACCCCCAGAAGAAGGATATGGTGGATCTATTACTAAAGCCATTAAGATCAGCTAGGCTGATGGGCTGAGGAGTGCCAGATGGAGTTTAATTTAGATAAATGTGAGATGCAGCATTTTGTTAAGAAAAATCAGGACAGGACTTCTGCACTTTATGGTAGGGTCCTGGGGAATGTTGCCGAACAAAGAGACCTTGGGGTGCTGATTCATAATTTCGTGAAATTCGCAGGTAAACAGGATAATGAAGAAAGTATTTAGTACGCTTGCCTTTATTGCTCAATACATTGAATATAGGAGTTGGGAGGTCATGTAGTAGCTGTACAGAACATTGGTTTGGCCACTTTTGGAATACTGCACTCAATTTTGCTACAGGAAAGATGTTGTTAAACTTGAAAGGTTGCAGAAATGATTCATAAGGATGTTGCCAGGGTTGGAGTGTTTAACCTATAGAGAGAGGCTGATTAAGCTTAAGTTATTTTCCCTGGGCTTTTGGAGGCTGACGGGTAACCCTTCAGACGTTTATAAAATCATGAGGAGCATGGATAGAGTAAACAACTAAGGTATTTTTCCCAGGGTAGGGAGTCGAAAACTAGAGGGCATAGGTTGAAGGTGAGAGGGAAAAGATTTAAAAGAGACTTAAGTGGCAACTTTTTCATGCAGAGGGTGGTGGTGTATGGAATGAACTACCAGGTGGTGGAGACTGGTGGAATTACAAAAAGCATCTGGATGGATAGATGAATATAAGGGTTAAGAGGGATATGGGCCAAAATTCTGGCAAATGGGACTCGATTAATTTAGAATACCTGGTCGGCATGGATGAGTTGGATGGAAGGGTTTGTTTCTGTGTTTACTGCCCTTTGACTCTATGACTCTAATATTAGCTGCTAAAGTAAGAATGACAGTTAGCCATTGACTGGGTCTCTAATGTTGAACATAATTTATTTACTTTTCAAAAAATGATTACCCTGATGGTATTATTTGATGTAATATAATTTGAAATGGACAGTCTATGTGTGACTGCTGCCACAGTAACCTGTCATATTAATTACAATAAAGTAGCTGTAAGTTGAAATGAATAGGCACACTCTGTAATCAACCCTGGAGTGCTCATTTGTGAGAATGCAATCAAAGAATAATGACTGAAATATGAGATATGACTGATCCTTCAGGATATATGTGAAAACTAAAAACTGATTAAATCAACTACAATTTCAAAAAGGAGCCCATGTTTCAATGAAGGGTATGTTGAAATCAGCTTCAGGTCCTTAAAATGAGCAGACCAAGGTCTGAGCAGTTACAATGGATTAGCCCATATACACTCCTCACTGTTAACCCCACTGGATGGAGGGCAGAGGTGTTTCACATTGAATATTCCAAGTGTATATTTGCAAATTTGAGCCTGTCTTGCAGAAGCATGGCAGAAATTGTCTCTATAATGTGTTATGACATGGGTTAAATTCTCCTGCTTAATTTAAAACCAGTAACACAGAAAAGATTTATCCTGTGCAGTAATCTGTAAAACTTTGAGTGGCCAAGAACCATGTAAAGTTTAACAACTTTATTTCTTAAAGCATAACAGAAAATAATTAACTAACCACTATTTACAATATCTTTCTCTAATTTTTTACCTTCTCTATCTTTTACCTTCCCTCCTATAATACTCGTCCAATAAAACTCCCAATTAAGATTTACAAACAACACTTCTTATCTCAAAACCAGGCAGCTTTAGGTTCTTGTCTTCGGATCTTCCTGTGTCTTCTTTTCTCCTTGTTAAGAATTTCTGCATTACAGGTTACTGATCAAAAAGGTACTTTTAAGAGAGATACTTTTTCAAGCAGTCTGTTACATGCTAGGACTTGGCAGTTCTCCTTTCAACTGTTCAATTTTCCCCCTTTCTTATCTCCCAGAGCATCGGATTGTGTCATTGGCTTTTAAGATTGTCAATATACTCAATTCAGGCTTGATTGGAAATTGATATTTTTTTGGAGTATAATTTAAACCGATTGACCGAATTCAAATTTGTTTTAGTCTCCAGGGAATGAGCTAATCAAGTTGTTCGACCGATGTTACATACATTGTTGCCTTATTGAGAACACTTGTTGCTGTGTCTGATAATTCTGCTGCTTTTAACTCTCTTAAAGTACACTCACATCTTCATAACAAATGCCCAAAGAAGTGTCAAGAACTCTTTCATATGACACTGAGAGTTTCCCAAGCAGCCTCCTTAGTATTCAGGAGAAACCTTGCTGTGGTAAAAGAATATAACTGACTTGTTAATAGGTAATAATGATCACTGCCTTTATTACTCACATACTATCACTAAGTTTCACAAATAAGGGGTATGCAGTGACATGGGGGTAATGTCACTGGGCTAGTAATCCAAATTCCAGGTTACAGTTTGGTGGATATGGGTTTGAATCCCAACATGGCAGCTGATGCAATTTGCATTCAAGAAAGATATGGAAAAGATCATAGCCTAATAGTGACCATGTAACGTCTGTTGACCATTATAAAAACATACATGGTTCGCCAGTGTCCTTTACAGAAATTAATCTGTTAGCTATACATGGTCTGTCCTACATGTGACTCCAGACATATATCAATGTGGCTGATTCTTAATTGCCCTCTGGCTAGGTAAGGATTGACAATAAATGCTGGTTAATGACACCCAGATTCTTTGAATGAATAAAACAAAGTATTCTATCTCGGCTGAGTCTATGAGAGACATCGGTGAAGTTGAGAATACTACATACTACATGAAGTAATACAGATTAATGAAACAAACATACTGTGACAGAGGGAACAGTTATAAGGAAGGTTCATTGAAAAGGGGTATCTCAGGGTACCATGAAATGATAAATTACTTTACTCATCTGAAGTAGGAGAAATGTATAATAATTATTGAGGAAACAATGCAAAATTGCAAAAGGAAGATGATAGGGCTGTTGTTTTGGAAGGCAGGAGTGGGTATTGCAGATGCTGGAGATTACAGTCAAGATTAGAGTGGTGCTGAAAAAGCACAGCAGTTCAGACTGCATCTGAGGAGCAGGAAAATTGACGTTTCGGGCAAATGAAGGGCTTTTGTCCGAAACATCGATTTTCCTGCTCCTCGGATGCTGCCTGACCTGTTGTTTTGGAAGGGTAAGTTTGAATTATCAAAATTGTCTTCTTCAATTGATCTTGTTAAAATATATATCTCAACAGAAATTTGGCCAAAAAGCAATGATTTATGAAGACATTTTTCACTGTACTTTGAAACATAAATATAAAAGTAAATTGAATTATAATGCATAGAATGTACTGACTTAGAATAAACCTGATCTTACGGAATATATCGTCTTTCAAATAGAAAAAACACAGAGAAACAGGCTATTCAGACCAACTAGTTTCTGCTAGGGTTTATACCCTTTATAAGATTCCTCGCATTCTATTTACTTAATCTCGGTTTTTCAGCATATATCTCTATCACCAATCAGAATCTATTCCACTCCTTCCTGCCATTAGTGAATCTTGGAGGTATATATAGGTTAATATTCACCCCATTTGGCTGTGTTTTGACAGCATCTTCCATGGTCATCAAAATGCATCAGCTTCTAAGGTGAGACCTAAAGTCAGAGCTTGTGGCTGAGAAGTAAGGACTACCCATTGTACTACGACACCTCTATTAGTCAACTGTTTTATAAGGGACCAGCACAGTTGTGTGAACTCATGTATCTTGGGGTAGGGCACGGGGGGTGGGGGGCAATTCATTGAAGTGGACAGTTAGGCCAAGCACTTGAATAACAATGGAAGAATTTGGAGAGCATTTGCTGGTCTCCTACAGAATAGATATTATACTAGAGTCACATTAACACTCTTTCTTTCAATTAAATATGTGTAAACTTGTCACACGCTGAAAAATTAGTGAGCTTTTCCTACTGTTTCTTTTTTCAGCTTTGCTCACACACTTAGTATTTGTGTTGAAGAGTTATCTATTCTAATTTTAGAAGTTATATTTTTAAACAATACAAAAACAGAATTACTCAACAGCAGACCTAGCAGCATCTGTAGTGAGAAAAACAGCATTTACATTTCATATTGGTAATAGACTTGATAAAGTTAGAGAATGTAATAGGTTTTAACCAAGATGCAGAGTTAGGAAATAAAGAAAACTGAAAAACAAAAGAGAACATCAATGATTCGGTAGTAGGTGTGGGAAACTGCCAACTTTTTAAATAGAATTTTCTGAGGTAGAGAATTCCAGACATCCACTATCATCTGGGAGAAGAAATTATTCCCCCTTATTCTTTAACTTTGTCCCTCATCTGAGATTCTCCCATGAGCGGAAACATCTTCTCAACATCCACCCTGTAAAGCCTCCACAGAATCTTGTATGTTGTCAGTATATCCTTGTTAAGTATGGGGACCAAATCTCAGCAGTTCTCCAAGTATGGCCTCACCAACATTCCATACAGTTGCAATATTTCCTTATTTATAAACTCCAATTTATAAACTTAGAAATGATGGTCAAAATTCCATTGGACTTCTTAATCCCAGAATACTTATGGAAGTGGTCCTAGAAATAATGGATGCTTTGGTGGTCAGCTTCCAAGATTCTTTAGACATCTAAACAGTTCCTACAGATTGGAGGGTAGCTAATGTGACCCCACTATTTAAAATGGAGGTGGAAAGAAAACAGGGAATTATAGACCCAGTGCGTCTGAAGTCGGTAGTGGGAAAGATGCTGCAGTCCACGATCAAGGATTGTATAACAGAACACTTAAAACAATCAACATGTAAATCTTGCTTGACAAATTTACTGGAATTCTTCAAGGATGTCACAAGTAGAATTTATTAGAGGCTTATTTAGACTTTCAGAAGGTTTTCAACAGAATCCCACCATAAGTGATTAATGTGTAAAATTAAAACGGATGGACTTGGGTTGTGCACTGAGATGTAAAGAAAATTTGTTAGCAAACAGTAAACAAAGAATATGAATAAATGGGTCTATTTTCTGAATGGCAGGCAGTGTCTAGTGGGGTACTGCGGTGATTGTTTCTCGGATCTCAGCTGTCCACAATATACGCTAATGATGAGTGAACTAAATGTAATATTTCAAAATTTGCAGATGACACAAAGCTGAATGTAAGGTTGAGCTGTGAGGAGGATGCATAAATGTTGCAGTGTGATTCAGACAGGTTGACTAAGTGGGCAAATGCATGGCAGATGCAGCATATTGTGGATGAATATGAGGGTATCCACTTTGGTAGGAAAATAGGAAATTGAGAGAGGGGTATGATCAATGAGACCTCAGTGTCCACATGCATCAGTCACTAAAAGTACACAGGTGCAACAGATAGTAAAAGGGCAAATGATATGCGCACCTCTTTTTATAGCAAGAGGATTTGAGTACAGGGATAAGTATTTCTTGCTGCAATTACACAGAATATTGGTGAGCCCACACTTGGAATATTGTGTGGAGTTCACAAATGGCCTTTATGGAAGGAAACTGCCATCCTTACCTGGTCTGGCCTACTTGTGACTCTAGATGTGGTTCACTCTTAACGTGGGCGGCACGGTGGCACAGTGGTTAGCACTGCTGCCTCACAGCGCCAGAGACCCGGGTTCAATTCCCGCCTCAGGCGACTGACTGTGTGGAGTTTGCACATTCTCCCCGTGTCTGCGTGGGTTTCCTCCAGGTGATCCAGTTTCCTCCCACAGGTCAGGTGAATTGGCCATGCTAAATTGCCCGTAGTGTTAGGTGCAGGGGTAAATATAGCGGAATGGGTCTGGGTGGGTTGCGTTCGGCGGGTCGGTGTGGACCTGTTGGGCCAAAGAGCCTGTTTCCACACTGTAAATAATCTAAAAAATCTAATCTACCCTCTGGGCAATTAGGGTTGGGCAAGAAATGCTGCTAAGCCAGTGCTGCTTTCACTTCCTGTATGAATAAAGAATAAAGTTTTGATCTCCTTATCTGAGGACAGATGATCTTGCTATAGAGGGAGTGCAAGGAAGGTTTACCAAATTAATTCGTGGAAAGGCAGGACTGACATATGAGACAATATTGAGTCAGTTTGGTTTGTTTTCACTGGAGCTTAGAAGATGAGGGTCGATCTCATAAAATTGCAGCAAGACATCTTTGCTCAGATGGGCAGATGGATTGAGGAGTGGCAGATGAAATTTATTTTAGATAGACGTGAGATGCTGCATTTTGGTAAAGCAAATCAGGGCAGGATTTATTCACTTAATGGTAAAGTCCTGGGTGATCAAAGTTGCTGACCAAAGAGACCTTGGGGTACACGTTCATAATTCCTTAAAAACAAAGTTGCAGGTAGACAGGATAATGAAGAAGGCACTTGGTACACTTGCCTTTGTTGCTCAGCAGATTGTGTATAGGAATTGCGACATTATGTTGCAGCTGTACGGGACATTGGTTAGGCCACTTTTGGAATTCTGCATCCAGTTCTGGTCTCCCTGCTTCAAGAAAGTTGTTGTGAAACTTGAAAGGGTTCAGAAATGATTTACAAGAATGTTATCATGATTGGAGCATTTGAGCTAAAGGGACAGGCTGAATAAGCTGGGGCTGTTTTCCCGGAGCATTGAAGGCTGAGGGGTGACATTAAAAGAGGTTTACAAAACCATGAAGAGCATGGATAGGTTTAATAGCCAATGTCTTTTCCTCGGACTAGGGAAGTCCAAAACTAGATGGCATAGGTTTAAGATGAGAAGGGAAAGATTTAAAAGGGACCTAAGAGGCCACTTTTTACACAGAGGCTGGTGCGTGTATGGAATGGTGGAGGCTGGTACAATTGTGATATTTAAAAAGTATCTGGATGGATACATGAATAGGAAGGATTTAGAAGGATATGGGCCAAATACTAGCACATGAGTCTACATTACTTTACAATACCTGGTCAGCATGGACAAATTGTTCCGAAGTGTCTGTTTCTGTGCATATGCAGATGTTCATATTTATGAATCTATGTAAGCCCATAAAAATCTAATGGGACTAGTTAGGTTAGATGCAGGAAGGGTGTTCCAGATAGCGGGGGAGTCCAGAAGCATGGGCCATAATTTAAAGATAAGGGGTAAAGCTTTTAGGATTCAGTTAAGAAAAGTTGATGGGCCTGTGAAATTCACTAACACAGAGTTTTCAAGAAGGAGGTAGACATAGCTGCTGTAGCTAAAGGCATCAAGGGATATGAGGGAGAGTGGAATTAGAACATTGAGTTTGATGATCAGTCATGATCATATTAAATTATGGAGCATGCTCAAGGGATCAAATAGCCTATTCTTGCTCTGGTCTTCTAGGTTTTTGTGTAATTAATTGTTCCGTTGACTAACATTTGCATTTCATGTACAAGACACCCAGATCCCTCTGTGTTCTTCCTACCAAAACAAATGATCTTATTCTTTCCTACATTAAATGCCATTTGCCAAGTTTCTCCCCATTCATTTAACCTATTTATATTCCTTTGGAAATTCTTTATATCATCATCACAATGTGCTGTCCCACCTATTTTTCTATCATCAGCAAATGTGGATACATTATGATCTGCCTCCTCCTCTAAGATACAGAAAGCAAATAATTGAGGCCCTAATACTGATTCTTGCGGCACTCCACTACTTAGTTATTTCCAATATGAAAAGATCCATTAATCCTCGCCCACTGTCTTTGTGTGTTAGTCATCCCTTAATTCATGCTAGTACATTATTTCCAGTACCATTAGCTCCTATCTTATGCAATATTCTTTAATGTGGCACCTTACCAAATGCCTTGTGCCTTGGTACACGTGACAATAAATTCAATTCAATTCAATTCAAATGCACTACATCTACTGGTTCCTCTTTATCAATTCAGATTGTTATGTCATCAGAGAACTCTAGAAAATTTATCAAACATGATTTCCCCTTCACAAAACCATGTTGACTCTGTTTACCTGTGTAAAACCTTTCTAAGTATCCTACTATTTCTTTCTTAATAATGGACTCTAGAATTTTTCCAACAACAGATGTTAACCCTAACTGGACTGTGGTTTCCTGCTTTCTATCTTGTTCCTGAACAGGGATATCACATTTGCAGTTTTCTAGATTATTGGAATACTCCTGGAATCTAGTGGCTGGAATGTTTCAACCAATGCCTCAACTATCTCTGCAACCACTTCCTCTGAGACCCTGAGATGCAGACCATCAGGTCTTGGTGATTTCTCTGTCTTCAGTCCCATTAATTTATTAAATACTTTGTCCTTTATTTTATATACTGTTATAAGACCTTTCCTTCCATTCACACCTTGCTCATTTAATATTTATGACATGTTCATAGTGTTGTTTATTAATGTAAAATATTCATACAAATTATCTGCCTCTTCCCTGTTCCAAATATCAATTCCCTAGCCTATTCTGTCAATGGTCCTCTACTTACTTTAGCCACTCTTTTCAAATGTCAGTAGAAGATTTTGCTTTTGTTTTTATATTTCTTGCCAATTTACTTTCATAATCAATTTCACACCCCTCCCCCCCACTCTTATTAAGTTTTCATTTATTTGTTGTAGAGTTTTTCCGAAATTTCCAATCCTTTGGCCTACAACTAGTTTTTTACATTATGTACACCTTAATTTTCTTTTCATGTGGATATTCTCTTTGACCACCTTGTTGAATCATGAATCATTCGTCCTTCATGTTGAGTCCTTCTTTTTGACTGGAATACATTTTTGTTAAGCATTATGAAATGTCTGCTTAAATGTTTGTCACTGCTTATGCAAAGATACTGCTTGATCAACAAAAAGGAAGTAAGGCTTTACCCACCAACTACATGCCAGTCATTTTAATCTCAGTGGCAGATTAGCTTTTAAAGTTGTTAATTGGGGGAAAAAAATTATGTCACTTTGGCAATTGTGAACTTGTTAGGGAGTGGCAGCAAGGATTTGTTGAGGGCAAATTGTTCTCAACTATTTGATTGAGTTGTTTGAAAAAATCGTGAGAAACTTGATGACAATAATGTGGTTGATATGGTGTGCATGAACTTTCAAAAGCCACCTGAGTGAAAGGAAACAAAATGTGTTGATGAATTATTTCACATGGACTTGAGGAACAAATATTTTGGGGATTTCTCACAGCTCATTGCTAGTATTACTGCTTTTTGTGATAAATATTAATAACACAGGCTTGAGTGTACATGATACAATTTCAAAACTTGCTGTTGACACAAAACTGAAAAGTATTAAGAACTGTAAGAATGATAATGGTAGACTTCAAGATGACACAGCCTAAATGGAATTGGCCAGGCACATGGAAGGTTAAATGTAATGCAGAGAAATGTGAAGTTTTAGTAGGAAGAATAAAGTAAGGTAATATAAAATGAAGGAAATCATCCTATATGGGATGCAGGAGAAGCGGAACCTGGCAATGTACTGTATATGCACAATTTGTGAAGATATCTGGATAGGTTGAGAAGGTGGTTTGTAAAAGCATAGAGGATCCTGGGTTTTATATTTAAGGGTGTCAAGTACAAAAACAAGAAAGTTGTGGTGAATTATTATAAAATCTTCATTCGGCCTCATCTGGGATTTTGTGTTCAGTTCAGGGCAACATACTTTAGATAGGATGTGATGTCATTAGAAAATATGCAGACAATTATTAAAATGATAATTCCAGGGATGAGGGACTTCAATTGCTCGGGTAGATGGTTGAAGCTGGAGCTGTTAGGGATGAAAGGGTAAGAGAAGAAAGAAGATATCTTCACAAGGAGGCTGGACACGGTTGATAGAGAGAAGCAGTTTAAGTCATGGTTGAGAACATGAGCACATCAAACTAAAGTCAAAAAGAAGCAATGGTGACATTAAGAAAGTTCTTTTTTAATGCAGTGAGTAATTAGGATCTGGAATGCACTGCCTGAGAACATAATAGAGGGAGATGTAAAGGATTTGGATAACTGTCTGAAGAAGAAAAGTTTGCAAGACTACATGGAAAAGAAAGGCGATTATGTGCATTGTTCGTACTGAAAGCCACTATGGACACAATGGACCAGATGACCTTCTGTACTGCCAACATTCTATGATTATCACTTTTCTATTTGTTGTGTTGTGCTCACTAAACAATCCCACCACCCTGTGGCTGACCACTTCAATTCCTCCTCCCACTCCGCCAAGTACATGCAAGTCCTGGGCCTCCTCCACCGCCAAATCCAACCCATTCAACATCTGGAGGAAGAACGCTTCATCTTCTGCCTTGGGCCTTCCAACCACATGGCATCACGTCAATTTCACCAGTTTCCTCATATCCCCTACCACCACCACCTCATCCCACATCCAACCGTCCAACTCGGCACTGCCCTCTTGAAGTGTCCTACCTGTCCATCTTCTTTTCTACCCATCCGCTCCACCCTCCATTCTGATCTATCATCTGTATCTAGTTATTGCCTTGCCAGGTACCTTAACCCAGCCCCACCCCCACTCTCCTATTTATCTCTCATCCCTTTTTCCTGTCCCTCTTTATTCCTGATGAAGGTCTTATGCCTAAAACGTCAATTCTCCTGCTCCTCAGACGCTGCCTGACTTGCTGTACTTTTCCAGCACCATACTTCAACTCAATTTTTGCATTCTCTAACTTTGAACAAGTAACTTCACTTAAAAAAATAATTAATTGGTTCTAAAGTGCTTTGGGAAGTCCAGATATTGTGAAAGTCATCATATAAATCCAAGGCTTTCTTTTAGTTAGAAGTGTGTGGGAAGCTGAGGACTGAGATGTCAGAGTCAATATGGGGCAGAGAATTTCTTGATTAGCCACTTTACAATATTGCAAACTGAACACTGAATAAAGCAACTTCAGGTATAACCTCTGTCCCTGCTTCCACTATTGTATTTGGACAGCAGCTGTTCATGATTATTAGGGCTGCTTTTCCCACTTACACTCCCGCTGGATTCAATCTTATTTATTTTTTACTCGACCATCTCCTTTTATGTTATGCCCACTTTGACAATTGATCTCTTCTTCCTTCCCTCTCTTCATAATTTGTTCCTCACTTTTCCCTACCTCTGTGTTTGCTTTAAATCTTTTACTTCTCTGACACAGTCACCTGTAACTCTTAAGGATTCTGGGTTCAAGTCCCATTCCTGGTTGATACTGCAATGCGTATTGAGGGAGTGCTGCAATTGGGGACCTTTAAGCTCTCGGGTGGGCTTAAAAGCATGACACCATATTGAAGAAGAGCAAGGGAATTATTGTGGTTCTGTTCGCCGAGCTGGGAATTTGTGTTGCAGACGTTCCGTTCCCTGTCTAGGTGACATCCTCAGTGCTTGGGAGCCTCCTGTGAAGCGCTTCTGTGATCTTTCCTCCGCCATTTGTAGTGGTTTGAATCTGCCGCTTCCGGTTGTCAGTTCCAGCTGTCCGTTGCAGTGGTTGGTATATTGGGTCCAGGTCGATGTGCTTATTGATTGAATCTGTGGATGAGTGCCATGCCTCCCTGGTTGTTCTCTGTTTGGCTTGCCCTATAATAGTAATGTTGTCTATTATTAGACAAAACTAATATTATCTATTGTCTATAACACTACTATTATAGGACAGGCCAAACAGAGAACAGCCAGGGAATTCCTAGAGGCATGGCACTCATCCACAGATTCAATCAATAAGCACATCGACCTGGACCCAATATACCAACCACTGCAACGAACAGCTGGAACTGACAACCGGAAGCGGCAGATTCAAACCACTACAAATGGCGGAGGAAAGATCACAGAAGCGCTTCACAGGAGGTTCCCAAGCACTGAGGATGTCCCCTAGACAGGGGACGGAACGTCTGCAACACAAATTCCCAGCTCGGCGAACAGAACCACAACAACGAGCACCCGAGCTACAAATCGTCTCACAAACTTTGAGCAAGGGAAATATCCCTAGTATCTTGATCAATATTCCCCAATCCACATTACATGAAAACACAGTTGTTATTATGGACGTTCTGTTTGTGAGAACTTGCAATGCACAAAATGACTGTAAAGCACATTAAGATGCCCTTTAAAATGCTTCATATAATGCAAGATGTTTTTAACTTTCTCCATTCTGAAGAAAGGTTGTCAACTTAAATTATTGAGTTACATATTGAGACTTGGCTCCCTGCACACAATTAAATTATTGGGTTCAACCTGCCTCTGTTGACTGTCTCACATGGTTTTAATTCTTTGGATGATGGCCCTTTAATTTGTTTCAAATGGAACTTTTGTCCATCTCCTAAATGTCTCGTATCATAGATCTGCTGGCCTACTGCAAACCACTGGGACACCAGCAGCTCTGTGTCTCATCAGGATCTTGTATGGGCAGGCTGCATTCAGGAATACAAAACTGTGGTGGTTCTGGGTGGGCTTCCAGTTGATCCAGGATACCTGGGAAGGAAGCACTACCCGTCTATCCCTTTTACTGATCAGCCACAGGGTTAAACCTGCCAAGCTTCACTTTGGACATAAGCCTCTCCTGCTGACTAGCAAATTGAAGAAGTGGAGGGAAGAGGTTCCTAATTTTCCACTTAAGAGGCTTAATTGGGCTACAAAAAGCAGCCTACCAAATGCTTGATTGACTACGTGTAAAATTTCAGCAGGAGCAGGTTAGCAGTGGGCATGCTGCTGATGGTACAGCACCCTAATTTGTAGATCCACTAAATTTTGTTTCCTCAACCACCATTGGCCCCTAAGATTCAATCATAATTTCTGTTTTTCTCTCTACAAATGCTACCTGATTTGCTGACTATTTTGAATAATTGTTTTAGATCAGATTTCCAGCATTTGCAATTATTTGTTTTTGTATTAGTGTATCTATATAACGTTGAGTGTTTTACACTGCAAGATTAATATTTGTGGAGACTTCTTCCAGTGGTCATTTTGGTTGAGATCAATTACTTCATGGAAATGGGTAATGACAGGTGGCTTGCTCTTTAAACGCTCTACAGAAATTTCATTCCACTGACAAGCAGCTGATCCGGCACTGCTGACTTTGTCTCACAAATAAAATTGAATTTTCGTCCCACAGTGTCTGACATGGAAAATCTAATGGCAAGAGTTGCCCAGTCTTGTAGATATTAAGCTTTTCAGGAAGTGATGGAGCAAGTGAATGGTTTATATGGTAGCTTGATCTTTGAATAAAGAGCTGCTTTATTTTGATGGTGTCAAGCTTCGTTACTGTTGTCCGAGCTGCATTCATTCAAGCAGCATTCCATCACACTCCTGACTTCGGCCTTGTGAATGCTGGAAAAGCTTTGGGGAATCAGGGGGTGAATTACTTGCTGCAAAGTTCCCAGCCTCTGATGTTTCAAAGTCACAGTATTTATATAACTAGTCCAGTCACATTTCCAGTTAATGTTAACCTTCCCTTAAGATATAACTGGTGAAGGATTCACCAATGATAATGCCATTCAGCATCAACAAGAGACAGTGAGATTCTCCTTTTGGAATTGATCATTGCCTGTGACTTGTGTGTGATAGTGGCATGTGGGTTTTGCTTAGTGTGCATGAGATGGTTTAAGATATAGCTTGTGTTTCTAGACTGTTGGTTTTTGAAGCTAGCATCAGAGAGTTTCTGGAATGCTGATGGAAATTTGCTTATGAGTGGATGCATTAAACATTGAAGAGCATTAAACTGAAAGAACTGTGGATGTTAGAAATAAGAAATGAAAACAGAAATTGTGGAAAAAACTCAGCAGGTCCGGCCACGTCAGACAGAAAGCAGAGTTAACATTTTGGGTCCAGTGACCCTTCTTCAGAATTGATAACCGTTAACCTGCTTTTGGTTTGAAAGATCCGGGACTCTTTCGTTTTTTTGCTTTGGCAAAAATGCATAACCTGGAAGCCTTTTGGTGGTAATTTGTAGAAAAGATGATCAAATCTGGATATATGAAACAGTTTCTCCCTGACTGTTTCAGGAAGTGTACCTCAATATAGGGGTTTTAGTTTGAAAGTTCCAGACAAGAAATGTTTGTTTAGGTTATTCAAAGCTGAGAAAGTCTAAGAAGGGGATTTCAGATTCTTAAGATCAGGAATTAAAGCAACTGTGGCATGGTCGCTCAGGGGTTAGCACTGCTGCCTCACAGCACCAGGGTCCCAGGTTCGATTCCAGCCTTGGGCAACTGTCTGTATGGAGTTTGCACATTCTCCCTGTGTCTGCTTGGGTTTCCTCCGGGTGCTCCGGTTTCCTCCCACAGTCCAAAGATGTGCATGTTAAGTGAATTGGCCATGCTAAATTGCCCATGGTGTTAAGTGCATTAATCAGAGGGAAAGTGGGTCCGGTTGGGTTACTCTTCGGAGGGCTGGTGTGGACTGGTTGGGTCAAAGGGCCTGTTTCCACACTGTAGGGAATCTAATCTAATTAAGTCAAACCTCTGGATGTGATACAGAAGAGAATTTGTTTTTTGGTGTTTGAGTACTATACAGGGATAGATTGAATACAGTACTTTTACTGGGTATTATGAAATCTTCCAAATTGTACTCTATGTAAAAAAATCTTGATTGGTTTTATTTTCTTTTGTTTTTCATAATGAACTAAAATTGAATCTGCAGCTCTGTTGGCTTGTATTTCAGTGACAGATCATCTCATTAAATGAAAGCAAAACAAAATCTGATCTATCAAGCCAGATTTCAGTCTGGGGCATGACTTGTCCAGTAGTAACATCAGCTGTGATCATTACACTTGCGTGGCATAAATGTTGTTTGCCACTTATCAGCTCATGTTATCGTTTCTAATTATCTGAAGCAATTTAGGTAAGATTAGATTCCCTACAGTGTGGAAACAGGCCTTTTGGACCAACCAGTCCACACTGACTCTCCGAAGAGTAACACACCCAGACCCATTTCACTGTGACTAATGCACCTAACACTATAGGCAATTTAGCATGGGCAATTCACCTGACCTGCACATCTTTGTACTGTGGGAGGAAACCAGAGCAACCCATGTGGACACGGGGAGAATGTGCAAACTCCACACAGACTGTCACCCGAGGCTGGAATCGAACTTGGGACCCTGGTACTGTGAGGCAGCTGTGCTAACCACTGAGCCACCATGCTGCCCCCATGAGATGGAATTTATTTCCATCAAATAAAACAGAACTGGTCTTGTAAATACTCTGTTTTGAAGAATGCAAGAAATATTCTAACTGAAATAGTAACAAAAATATAAGATTCTTCCTGTCTGCTGAAATTTACATGTGAGAGAACACTAGACAACGAACATCAGCAATTCTTTTTGGTGGAAGTTTAAAAGAAGTTGAATTTCATTGGGCATCAAAAACAACCAATCTCTTTGTTCTCTTTTTGTACATTATCCTGTAATTACATTCTCGGCATTGGATTGGATCTCTTGCTTTAATTTCATTTTCAGTGTGACATTCTCTACAAATATAGCTCATGGGTTGTTGCTTTGGAGGCTGCATGTCCTTCTAGATATCCCTTTCTATTCAATTTTCAATTTAACCCATCTTCCTATGGAATGGTCTGGAAAAAGGAGCCACGGCAACAGCACAATTGCACAGTGGGGTTGCCCACCTTGCTACATTTGGACATAGACTGCTTCAGTATCTGAGGAGTCATGAATCGGGTGAGTCATTGAACATTGTGCAAACATTGGCAAACATCCTCACTTCTGACCTTATGATGAGGGAAGGTTGTTGGTGAAGCAGCTGAAAGAGCTCCTGTAGTGATGTCCTGGAGCTAAGATGAACTGCAACAATGACATTCACCTTTTTTTGTGCTAACTATGACTCCAAGCAGTGGAGAGTTTTCTCCCAGATTTCCATTGATTTCATTCTTCTCTCAAGTCGGACCTACAGTCGGCCCCTAGATTGAGTGCTGTCCTCCAATGGTCCTTGACTGAAACAGTCAGCTGTTGGTTATCCAGCTTGGCAGCCAGCCAGATGCTCAATTTGGACATTTGCCAGAGGAAGTCAGGGGTGGAATTACGAAACAAATTATGCTGCACTGAGTCCTGTTGTTAAATTTGGCAGGACCTCTGCCTTGCTGAGTTAACCCTATACTACCATGCTCTCCCAAAATGTCCCTGTCTCACAATTACCCTTCTCACTTTATCATAAACATGAAGGACTAAAATCTCAGTCAGGAATGGAGTCGTGAAAATAGGGAGTAATCTATTCATAGGCCATCTTCTGTCGCTATTGTGGTTTGTTCTAGATGTTTCTCTCTTTGGATCTGACATGTGATACATATCGTATAATTAACAGATAAGCTTTCAGTGAATGTAAAAAATCCCTTAAAATATTACTTTCAGAATCATAGTAAACACTGGAAGCACAGTGTGTTTCATTTCACTATAAAAAATCCCCTTCACTTGGGATATTTCTTTCTCTAATCAATTAACGTTTATATTTCATAACCATATAATTCATTAAATGTATTCTCATTGATTTTGTTCAGGAAGAGTTGAGAGAAGGCAATGTTCCTATATGTAGACTGGGAATATCCACCAGCTGGTGTAAATTTGTTAAGCTGTGGCCAAGAAAGCTGTGATTAACACACATTTTAATTAACGGAAACAGGATGTGGTTTTCTGAAAAATTGCAGTGTAAACTTTAGCTGTTGGTCCTGTCTGTTGCTATTGCCATTTTAAAGCCACATTGTTAATGCTGCCAGTTGCTTTAAAATGTCCACTATTCTCATCCACTTTTTCTAAGAATCATAGAATCAAAGAGCTCCTAGAGCATGGGAAGAGGCCTTTTTGGCTCATCAAAACCACACTGTTCTTCCAAAGGGCATTCCACTCAGACCCAGGCCCCCACCTAAATTTCTAACCCCACATTTACCATAGCTAACCCACCTCGTCTGCACATCTGCATTAGTGGGCGGCACGGTGGCACAGTGGTTAGCACTGCTGCCTCACAGCGCCAGAGACCCGGGTTCAATTCCCGCCTCAGGTGACTCTCTGTGTGGAGTTTGCACGTTCTCCCCGTGTCTGCGTGGGTTTCCTCCGGGTGCTCCGGTTTCCTCCCACAGTCACAAAGATGTGCAGGTTAGGTGAATTGACCATACTAAATTGCCCGTAGTATTAGGTTAGGGGTAAATGTCGGGGTATGGGTATGGGTGGGTCGCGCTTCGGCGGATCGGTGTGGACTTGTTGGGCTAAAGGGCCTGTTTCCACATTGTAATGTAATCTAATCTTTGGACAGTTTAACATTTCTGTTTGTGTTAGCCTTTGCTTCACCTCTGTATTACAGAGGTGTCAAATTTAGGCCTCTTTGATGTGCTTCTTGTGGCACAGTGGTAGTGTCCCTACCTCTGAATCAAAAGCCTGAGTTCAAGTCTCACCTGCTCCAGAGGTCTGAAATAGCAGGTAGGTCATAAAATACATAACCTGCTTTAAGACTCAAGTTAACATTAGAATCAGCTATTCAGAACCTGGACTGCTCATGGGAGATATACTGGTTATATCAGAGCCACAAAATTTTCCAATAAATTGCCCAAGATTTAGAGTAGGCATAACACTGCAGTAAGGTTTTGCACATTCTGTCCCAGTAAACCACATGGGAACTGAACAAGCCACATCAGTACATTGAGTCAACAGTCTCCTCCATTTGCTCTCAATTAACTACTATCCCAGGAACATCATCACCATTTTCTGATTTGCCTTTTGTTTATTGCTAAATCTCACATGAACGAGTCAGATAAGTGAGTGTTTAAATTGCTGTCCTGCTCTTATTAATAAAATGGTCTTATTAGTTATTTCTGCCTGTGAGTGCTCTTTTTGAAACAAAACAGACCAGTTCTGATGAAGAGTCATTAGACTCAAAACGTTAAGTCTGTTTTCCTCCCATAGATGCTGCCAGACGTACTGAGTTTCACCAGCATTTTCTGTTTTTATTTTAGATCTCCAGCATCTGCAGTTCTTTGTTTTGTTTTTATGCTCTTTGTGATCTTGGAATCGTCAATATTTTTAAACAGCCCAGTGAAGAATATGATGGTATAAAGTGTCTGATACAGAAATATTTATCCATGAATTTCAAATCTAAAAAGAAAGGTGATTTAATCATAAATATTTATGAGAAGGATTTAAACCAACATGAGTTTTCAGTTGGATTCCTACTTAGAGCAGATCAACACCACGATTTTAATCACAGGCTTTGTTGTCTTGACCCCATCTGATTTGAACAAGTGAGAGTATGCTCAGAAATGAGATAACATAGCAAAAAAAATCCAGAGCAAATTCCAGATTAGAAAATATTCAAACACATGGGGTTTATGACTAGATTAGATTAGATTCCCTACAGTGTGGAAATAGGCCCTTCAGCCCACACCAACCCTCCGAAGAGCAACCCACCCAGGCCCACTTCCCTCTGACTAATGCACCTAACATTATGGGCAATTTAGCATGGTCAATTCACCTGGTTTACACATCTTTGCACTGTGGGAGGAAACCGGAGCACTTGGAGGAAACCCACGCAGGCACGGGGAGAATGTGCAAACTCCATATAGATAGTTGCCCTGGAATCGAACCTGGGACCCTAGTGCTGTGAGGCAGCAGTGCTAATCAATGAGCCACCATGTCGCCCCAGTGTTATTTTAAACATGCTGACACAATAGTTGAAGAAAAGGTCAATTTTCTTAGCTGTCTCTACAAAGTACAGAAATTCATAAATACATAGACTGCAAACCAATAAAATTGAAGAGAAATAGATAGACTTTAAAAGTAAAAAGCCAACAAATGGAGTGATTCTTTTCTGTGAACTGTTACCCAAATATTGGCAATCTCCTGAGGAATCTTACTCTCATTTTCTCAAGGTAGTATCAGTTATCAAAAGGAAACTGTGGCTACACAGAATAGAGTTCTCTGACCCATCTGTGAATCTAAACCATTGTTTGAGGAGGACATTTGTGTGCTTGGTGATTATTGTCCTGCTCAAATGGCTCTACTTGTTAGAATTGCTGCCTTCACAGAAAGGTGACATCAGCCATGAGTGAAGGAGATAGATTTTGTTTTTGAGCTGCCATCTTTTAATTTTTTGAGAGGCTGATTAGTAGAGAAATGGTTGAATGTTGGAAGAAAAATGTATTGTGACAACTACCTGCAAACCTGGCTGAGACTTGCAGTGGTGATCACTGATTTGCAGAACATTCATAAACTTATTCCTTCTGTACTCATAAATGTTGTTAGTTTTGTTAGGATGAACTGGCACTAAGTTGGCATAGGGGCTATTAAAGTTTGTGGAAATGAGTGGTTTCCCTGGGCACAGGGAATAGTTTGGCATGGAGGGAGTAAGGAGCCATGAGAGAATGGGTGGGGACATGGTTGACATGATTGGAGCATGAGAAGCGAGTGGAAGAGTGACATGGTGTGGAGCGGTAGGCTTAGAGGTCCAAAGTTGGTCTTTTAAACTGTGCACATCAGCACCCCACAGATCCTGTGACTATTTGTTTCTGAGGGAGGTAGACTGACTCCAGCATCTGCCCAATACCTGTAGAAAGTACATCTGGCCATCTGAAGCAGACATGCAGAGCACACTCACCTCAGGAACAAAAATTCAGGTGTTCGTATTTGCCAACTTTCATGTGAAGTACCTTAAGTTATTATTATGTTACACTGGCTATAAATCCAAGTTGTTCACAAATGAAAAATTTATATTGTACATATAAAACATGTATAGTTTCTAGGATTTCACTTAAGTGTCTGTATATTTTACATTCTGTTCCAGTTATAGACACAGTTTAGCATAAAATCAGAATTGTTCTGTGAATTCTACCAATCATTCATTAAACAGTTAGAAATGCTAGTGACTAGAGTCCAGATGTTCCTGTTGGATGAGCAAAATGTGAGTCAAGATCTTTTGCAGTTTCGCACGGCCTAGGATTTCCAACTATTTAAACAAGAAATGGGTTCTGTGAGCCGCTTGGGATGCTCAGGACAGAGTTGGAAGACTGTGTGTGTACAACAGGTTGGTAAGAAGGACCACTGAGATTCTCAGGATGAATAAGCAAGAATTCATAGAATAGATGAGGTCAATTCCACAATATGTGCTGTGTATGCATGAGATACTTCTGAGGAGTTTTGGCCAAAGCCACATTTTATGATTGTGTCCTTGTACCAAGCAAATCTTTCATGAGAAGTTACTAATTTTTCCAGTTGAGATAAGATGTCAATGAACTGATGTACCTTAGCTTCTGAACGTTGGAGCAAGTATGTTTTATCTTTGAACTTTAACAGATGTGTGAGAGGCAGTACCACTGTTGTGTAACCATGATATGGACATGCTGGTATTGGACTGGGGTGAACAAAATCAGAAATAACATGACACCAGTCACTTCACCTGACAAAGGAGCAGCACTCCAAAAGCTTGTGATTTCATATAAACCTGCTGGGTGACGACCTGGTGTTATGTGACTGTTGTGTAAGGAGCAGCAGCATCAGTAGCTCTAGTTAACTGAGACACAATCAGTGTATATTTGGCACCTGATGGAGGTGCTTGACACCGAGTCTTGTGTACGAGACTCTTCTGAAAAGCAAACTTTCTCTCGTAGTTTGTACTCATCGACGTGTGAAGCAGTGAGTAAACAGTGGCACTTACCCTGGCCATAATCGGGACTGAATTCAGCTTCTTTTCAACCAACCATGAGCATTGACGTCCATGGTGAACTTAATCAGTCAGGATAGGCTCATTTTGTATCCCAAAAAAACAGTATTTGCATATTATCTTGTGGGCCTGCAGAAGAACTTCAAGAGAGATGGTATCAAACATCTCCAGAGGTGGGTAGAAGATACCAGCAAAAGAGATGTTTCTGGTTTACTGGATGTAAAGACCTGACTGGATACTTTTTTAAATATCATATCGAGAAGTTGGAATATGAGATGTCCCAGCCAGCTTCAGAACTTCCTACTCATAAGATTTGCATCCTCATGTATGTATATGAAATGAGGAAGTTAAAATCATATGAGACAGCTGCCATGCACTAAACAGATATATCTCCAACCTTTAGACTGATGCCACTCTTTGACTCAAAAAATCAATTCATCCATAGTGATGTTTCTATTTCAATGCAGATTAGTTGTCGATCAATGAAATGGAGCAAGTGGTTAGGTTTTTCTTAATATTTAATAGTTTGACACTTTTATAAAATATTTCTGGAGTATTTGGAAAGGCGAGGACTCATTTAGGATAGTCAACGTGGCTTTGTGAATGAGAAATCACGTGTCACTTCTTTAAAGAAGTGATGAAGAAGATTAATGAAGGTAGAGTGGTGAATGTTGTCTATATGGACATCTCTAAGGCATTCAACAAGCATACATAGTAGACTGGTTAGCAAGGTTGATCATATGGAATACAGGGAGACCTATCCATTTGGGTGAAAAATTGACTTGAAAGTAGGAGACAGAGGGTGATGGTGGACAGTTGCTTTTTGGACTGGAAGTCTATGACCTGTGGTGTGTCACAAGGTTCGATACTGGGTCTAATGTTTTTTGTCATTTGTATAAATAATTTGGATATGAATATAGGAGGGATGGTTAGTCAGTTTGCAGATCATAGCAGGACTTATACACTTTATGGTAATGGTTGTTGCCAAACAAAGAGTGCAGTTTCCTAATTCCTTGAAAATGGAGCCACAGGTAGATAGGACAGTGAAGAAGGTATTTGGTATATTTGCTTTTACTGGGTATTGGAATTGGGAGGTCATGTTGTAGCTGTACAGGACATTGGTTAGGTCACTTTTTGAATACTGCATTTAATTCTTGTCTCCCTGCTATGAAAGATGTTGTGGAACTTGGAAGGGTTCAGAAAAGATTTACAAGGACATTGCCAGGGTTGGAGCATTTGAGCTCTAGAAAGAGACTGAATAGGCTCAGTTTATTTTCCCTGCAGTATTGGAGGCTGAAGAGTGACCTTATAGAAGTTTATAAAATCACAAGGAGCATGGATAATGTGAATAGCCAAAATCCTTTCCCCAGGATAAGGCAATCCTAAATGAGAGGGCATAGGTATAAGCTGAGAGGGAAACAATTTAAAAGGGACTTAAAAGGCAACTTTTTCACACAGAGGGTGGTGTGTATGGAATGGGCTGTCAGAGAAGGTGGTGAAGGGTCATAAAATTACAACATTTAAAAGGCATCTGGATGGTTATAGGAATAGGAAGGGTTTAAAGGGATATAGGTCAAATGCTAGCAAATGAGACTAGATTAATTTAGGATATTTGGTTGGCATGGAAGAGTCGGATTGAAAGGTCTGTTTCCATGCTGTATATCTTTGTGACTCTGACTAAGTCACAGTCCAAAACATGACATGACAGCTTGCCCAAAAATATTTCCACTGTTTTGAATACATTATGGCACTTTTTAAAATTTATTCATGGGATGTGGGCTTCTCTGACTGGGATTTATTGCCAGTCCCTAGTTGCCCTTGAAAGGGTGGTGAGTTCCCTCACTGCACCATTTGCTGTAGAGATGCCATTAAGGATTGAGTTCCAGGATTTTGATGCGGTGTCACTGAAGGAACAGTGATATATTTCCAAGTCAGGATGGTGAATGTCTTGGAGAGGAACTTACGGGTTGTGGTGTTCCTATGTTTCTGCTGCTCTTGTTTTTCTAGATGTTACTAGGTGTAAGTTTTCATAGAATCCCTACAGTGTGGAAACAGGCCCTTCAGCCCAACAAGTCCACACTGACTCTTCGAAGAGTAACCCACCCAGACCCATTCACCTAATACTTTACACTTCCCCTGACTAATACACATAACCTACACATCCCTGAACACTCTGGGCAATTTAGCATGGTTAATTCACCTAAACTGCACATCTTTGGATTGTGGAAGGAAACCGGATAGGAGAAATGAATATTTGTGGGTATGGTGCCAATCAAATGGACTGCTTTGTCCTAGATGGTGTAAAGCTTCTTGTATTGTCAGAGCTGCACTAATCCAGACGAGTGGAGAGTACTCCATCACAATCTTTATGTGTACTTTGTAGATGGTAGGTTCTGGGGAGTCAGGAGGTGAGACATTTGTATTCCCAGTATTCGACAGTACTTGTATGGCTAGTCCTGTTCAGTTTCTGATTAAGAGTAATCCTCAGGCTGTTGATAGTGGGGAATCAGTGATGGTAATGTCATTAAAGGTCAAGGGATGAGAGATTTACCTTGTTGGAGGGATGACTATTACCTGGCACTTGTGTGACGTGAATGGTACTTGCCACATATTTGCCAAAGCCTGGATATTATCCAGGTTTTGCTGCAATTAGACATGGACTACTTCAGTGTCTGAGAAGTCATGAATGGTGCTGAACATTATTTAATTATCAGTGAACATCTCCACTTCGAACCTTATAATGAAGAGAGGTACATTGATGAAGCAGCTGTAGCTAGTTAGTCCAAGACTCCTGCCCCTGAGGAACTGCTGCAGAGATGATCTGGAGCTGAGATGAATGAACTCCAACCACCACCACCATTTTCCTTTGTGCTGGGTATTAATCCACCCCATATAGAGTCATAATTGCTCCCAACTCTCATTGACTCATGTTTTCTAGAGCTCGTTGCCATATTTGTTCAAATGCAGCCTTGATATCAAGGGCAATCAAGGCTTGTGGCAAGTTCTGAATTGCGTCTTCAGCGCTTTGATTGGAATGTTGTCAGAGACCATAGCTTTGGCAGTATCCAGTGCTCCAACCATTTCTTTATATCACACGGACTGATTAGAATCATTTGAAAACTATCATCAGTGATACTGGAATCTCTGGAGAAGGCCATGATCACCCACTTGACATTTCTGGATGAAGATTGTTGTGAATCCTTCAGCCATGTCTTTTGCACTAATTGCTGGTCTCCCCCATTGCTGAGGACGGGAATAATTGTGGAACTTCATCCTCCACTGAGATGTTCAGTTGTCCAACACCATTCATGACTGAATGCGACAGGATTGCAGAATTTAGATCTGATCCATTGGTAGTGGTATTGTTTAGCTCTATCTATCACTCACTGCTTCTGCTGTTTGTCATGCAAATAGTCCTGTTTTGTAGCTTCACCTCATTTTTAGGTATGCCTGATGCTGCTTCTGGCATGTCCGATGCTGCTTCTGGCATGTCCTGCTATGCTCTTCATTGAACCATGTTGATACTTTGGCTTGATGGTAACGGTAGAGTGGGGGATATGCCATACAATGAAGCTAAAGATTGTGTTTTAGTGCAATTTGGCTACTGCTGATAATTTACAGTGCTTCTTGGATGCCCAGTCTGTCGCATTAAACATGCTGATAGTTGCATAGAACACAATGGAGGGTATTCTCAGTGTGAAGAATGGGACTTTTTCAGGCTCAATAGGGCTGTGTTTGCTGTCTTCACTTCCAGTGCTCTAGTCAATGCCTTATAGTCCGATTTGTTTCATTCCTTTTTTTCTATTGTAGCGATTGACACAACTAAATGGCTTGCTATGCTATTTCAGAAGGCAGTTAAAAGTCAACCACATTTATGTGGGTCAGGACACCGATGAAAGATGACAGTTCTCTAAATGGCATTAATGAACTAGATGGGTGTTTGCAACAGTCAACAATGGTTTCATGACCCCCATTAGTCTTTTAATTCCATATTTTTATTGAATTCAAATTACACCATCTGCCTTAGTGGGATTTGAACTCGGAATATTACTTGCATTTCTGGATTACTTGTTCATTGACAATGCCACTAGGCATCATCTCCCGATTGGACAAGGATGTTAATGCATGTTATTATAGAATGGTATTCTAAGTATGATTAACATGTCTTTCAAGAAAGAACATTATGATCAATCATTGCATTAAAATCATATCGACATTGCACTATATCATTTTGTAGTGACATTTGAAGTGTCAAACACTTCAATTATCCGCCAAAATGTCCCTGGCTCCTCAGCAGACATCCCCCAGTGACCTTGAATTCATTAAGGTTTTTTTTTAATTTGGCTTCTAAAATCTACTGTAGCATCAGGACAAATACTCAAATTTCTTGTGGTCATCATAATGGTAACCTTGCCTTCAGAAAAGTGGATTTTGCACACAAGATATTCCCAATTTATGAATAGTCCAGACAAGAATAGCATGGCTTTTGGAAAACAGAGGATATTTGGTTTGCAGCCAAATATTGTCACAATTTCAGGTTGCCTGACTCAACTTCACCCTCTACTGCCTGATAAAACTTAAGCCTCTTAATTATTGTCATCTGTGTTTGACAAGACTACTTTCATTACATTGCAATGTTGAAATAAATTATTAAAAATACATATTTTTCTCAAGACATTAATAATACATACTAAATATACTTTTTAATGTTCTACTTCAGGTTTACAGAAACAGAATACTATTCTTCTGTTTCTCAGATTCTCCCTGTTCTCTATAATCAAGTTGCCAGTTGTGAAACTCTAACTTTCTGATAGGATGAAATGGTAATAGTGCAACCTGCTGTGAAAGAGTTATTTATTGAGAAGGAGCTGGCAGTCACATGTAATACACCCCTTGCGTTATCTGCCAAGTTACCAAATAGAGAATATCATTTACGGTAAAGTAGCTGACTGAATATAGCCTCTTTGAAAAGAATAACAAAATATGTAGCATTGAGATCAAAAACTGTTTGGCAGTCGTCTACATGCTGACTGCCTGCTTGAGATAGCTGGTAGTGTGGATTGATATCCTTTGCAAAAACTGAATTGCACATTTTGTGTTACTTAAAAGACTTTGTGAGATTAGGAACCTAAGATCTAGATCTAGATATCTAGCTTTATTCCACATTTTCTGCTTCTTGCCACATTTCCTTAACTTGATTCACATAGGTTGTATGACTCCATTGCAGCCTTCAAGCTAGTTTGCATTTGTAATCTTGAGTATTTATATTGAGTCACTGTGGGACACTAGTGTAGTTAATTTCCATTTTTAATGTTGCAGTGAGGAATTCAGAGCAAGTACTTAATAGTTGTTAATAATGAAAGAAGTTAGACATTGTCAGGCTTCAAGGCCTGTGCACAGCTGTGAGCAGATCCGTGGGGAGGATTTTCAGGTAACAAATCCAGACGTATAGGCTCCCCAGATGTTCCGCAGAGTTAACTGCAGGGTGTTTAAATTTTTCAAAGAGGTTTCCTGTCTGACATCATCATTTGGGTGGGGTGGTATTGAACGAATTGGATATTGTGGGGACATGAGATATACAACGAAAAAAGAAAATTTACAGCCCAGGAACAGGCCCTTCGGCCCTCCAAGCCTGAACTGATCCAAATCTACTGTCTAAACCTGTCACCCAATTCCGAAGCGTCTGTATCCCTCTGCTCCCCACCTACTCATGCATTTTTTCAGACGCATCTTAAATGAATCTACCGTGCCTGCCTCTACCACCTCTGCTGGTAACACGTTCCAGACACCCACTGCCCTCTGTGTGAAGTACTTGCTGCGTGTATCCCCCTCAAACTTTTCACCTCTCACCTTGAAAGCGTGACCTCTCGTTATTGAATCCTTCACCCTGGGAAAAAGCTTATCCCTATCCACCCTGTCTATACTCTTCATGATCTTGTAAACCTCAACCAGGTCCCCCCTCAATCTCCTTTTTTCTAATGAAAACAAACCTAACCTATTCAACACCTCCTCATAGCTAACACCTTCCATACCAGGCAACATCCTCGTAAACCTTCTCTGCACCTTCCCCAAAGCGCCCACATCCTTTTGGTAATGTGGCGACCAGAACTGTACACAGTATTCTAACTGCAGCTGAACCAATGGCTTGTATAATTTTAACACGATTTGCCAGCACTTATACTCAATACCCCGTCCAATGAAGGCAAGCATACCATATGCCTTCTTGACCACTCTATCCACCTGTGCAGTAACCTTCAGGGTACAATGGACCTGCACTCCCAGATCTTTCTGCCCATCAACTTTTCCCAAGGCTCTTCCGTTCATTGTATAATTCGCTCTAGAATTAGACTTGCTTAAATGCATCACCTCACATTTATCTGGATTGAACTCCATCTGCTACTTTTCCACCCAACTCCCCAGTCTATCTATATTCTCCTGTATTCTTTGACAGTCCCTTATGCTTTCTGCTACTCCACCAATCTTTGTGTCATCTGCAAACTTGCTGATCATACCAAAAGTGCCCTCTTCCAGATCATTTATGTATATCACAAACAACAGTGGCCCCAGCACTGACCCCTGTGGAACACCACTGGTCACCTTTCTCCATTTCGAGAAACTCCCTTCAACTACTACTCTCTGCCTCCTGTTACTCAACCAGTTCTTTACTTCTCTAGCTAAAACACCCTGCACACCATGTGACTTCACTTTTTCTATTAATTTACCATGGGGAATCTTATCAAATACCTTACTAAAGTCCATGTATATGACATCGACAGCCCTTCCTTCATCTATCAATCTGGTCACTTCCTCAAAGAACTCTAGTAAGTTGGTAAGGCACAATCTCCCCCACACAAAACCATGTTGCCTATCACTGATAAGCTCATTCTTTTCTAAATATAAATAGATCCTATCCCTCAGTACCTTCTCCAGCAACTTTCCCACCACTGACGTCAGGCTCACTGGTCTGTAGTTACCCGGAATATCCCAACTATCCTTCTTGTGCAGGGGGACAACATGAGCTACTTTCCAGTCCTCCGGCACCTCACCCAAGTTTAAGGATGCCACAAAGATATCTGTCAAGGCCCCAGCTATTTCCTCTCTTGCTTTCCTCAGCAACCTGGGATAGATCCCATCCGGTCCTGGGGATTTGTCCACCTTAATAACCTCTAACCTACCCAACACATCTTCCCTACTTATGTCAACGTGATCCAAACTAATCAAATTTCTATCTCTAATCTCAACATTCATCATGTTCCTCTCCTCAGTGAGTACTGATGCAAAGTAATCATTCAGAATCTCACCCATTGTCTCAGGTTCAACACATAGCCTTCCTTTAGTGGACCAATCCTTTCTCTAGTTATCCTTATCCTTTACCTTCTTATATATGCTTCTTATATAAGAATAAAAGGCTTTGGGATTCTCCTTAATTCTGCTCACTAAAGCTATTTCATGACCCCTTTTAGCCCACTTGATTCCTCGTTTAAGACTGGTCCTACTCTTCCCATATTCCTCCAGGGCCCATTCTGTTCTTAGCTGCCTAGACCTTATATACACTTCCTTTTTCCTCTTGGCTAGTCATACAATTTCTCCTATCATGCACGGTTCATGAATCTTGCCTTTTCTATCCTTTGCCTTCAATGGGACATGTCTATTTTGCACTAGCATTAATCTATCTTTGAAAGCCTCCCAATTATCAAATGTAGACTTTCCTTCAAATAGCTGTGTCCAATCCACATTTCCCAACTCCTGCCTAATTTTGATATAATTGGCCTTGGCCCAGTTTAGTACTCTTCCCTTCGGACCACTCTCATCTTTGTCTACGAGTATTCTAAAACTTCCAGAATTGTGGTCACTGTTCCCAAAGAAATCTCCCACCACAACTTCTACCACCTGTCCTGGCTCATTCCCCAGTACCAGGTCCAATATGGCCCCTTCCCTCTTCGGACTAATGACATACTGCTATAGAAAACTCTCCTGGATGCTTCTTACAAATTCTACTCCATCCAGACCTCTGACGCTAAGTGTATCCCAGTCAATGTTGGGAAAATTAAAATCTCCCATAACCACTACCCTATTGCCTCTACACCTTCCTATAATCTGTTTACCTATTTGTTTTTCTACCTCACACTCGCCATTGGGAGGCCTGTAATACAGCCCCAACAGTATAACTGCACCCTTCTTAGTTCTTAACTCCACCCATAATGCCTCATTACCCAGCCCTCCATAGTGTCCTCCTTTAGCACAGCTGTGATATCATCCCTGACCAGCAATGCAACTCTTGCCCCCCTTTTACTTCCCTGCCTGACTTGTCTGAAGCGTCTATATCCTGGAACATTTAGTTGCCAATCATGCCCTTCCTTCAACCAAGTCTCTGTGATTGCAATAACGTCATACTCCCAGGCACCAATCCAAGCCCTAAGTTAATCTGCCTTACACAATATACTCATTGCATCAAAATAGATGCATTTCAGGCCACCAGTTCTTTTGTGTTCATCTGCTCTCTACCTACTGTTCCCCTTATTAATGCTATCTTCATGATTCTTACAGTCCCCAGTTTCCACCTCGCTGTCTACTTGTCTTCTCTTCTGGTTCCCAGCCCCCTGCCACATTAGTTTAAAACCTCCGCAACAGCAGTAGCAAAACTCCCCCCAAGGACATTGGTTCCAGTCTGGTTCAGATGTAGACCGTCCATTTTGTAATAGTCTCACCTTCCCCAGAACTGGTCCCAATGTCCAATAAATCTGAACCCCTCCCTCCTACACATCCATCAAGCCACGTGTTAATCCTGCCTATTTTTTATCATTTCTACGCTGGCTGGCACATGGCACTGGTAGTAATCCCGAGATCACTACCTTTGAGGTCCCCCTCTTTAACTTCTCTCCTAGCTCCCTGAATTCTTCTTTCAGGACCTCATCTCGTTTATTTTTACTTATACCGTTGGTGCCTATATGCAAAGACAACTGGCTGTTCACCCTCCCCTTTTAGAATGCTCTGCAGCCGATTGGTGACATCTCTGACCCGAGCACCCGGGAGGCAACATACCATTCGGCCACAGAACCGCCTACCTACTCCCCTTATAATAGAATTCCCTATGACTATGGCCCGATGAGTCTTTTTCCCCGCCCTTCTGAACAGCAGTGCCTGCCACGGTGCCATGATCTTGGCAATTGCTGCCCTCTCCTGGTGAGCCATCTCCCCCAACAGTGCTATTCACGACCTCCTCAGCATTGCAGATGCTCCTAATTGAGTCCATCCGCAGCTGCAGAGCCATCATGCGGTCAAACAAGAGCTGCAGCTGGATACACTTCTTACAAGTGTAAGAGTCAGGAACGTCAGCCACGTCCCTGAGCTCCCACATCAAGCAAGAGGCACATGCCACGGGTCTGAGGTCCCCCTGACATTGTAAGCCTTAGCTTTATATCAACTAACTAAAACCAGACAATGCACTTAAATATATGAAAAAGAAAGATAAAGAAAAAATAAAAGCCTTACCTTACAGAGTCTTTTTCTTCTGGTTAGAGGAGGGGAGACGGGAGGGAGATACTATACGTGTAGTATCTCGGGTTTAGCTGCTGCCCAAATATATATTAAGTCCTTACCTTCCCGGCACTCTCCTGGTCTCCACCTCCGCTTTGTCTCCCGCTGCTCCCAGACTGGAAAAAATGGGAAAACGTACCCTTCCTGGCAGCCCTCGCTTCACTCCACCATCTCTCCTTGCCGCTCTGTCAAAATGGATTGGATATAATTGAGGCAGATCAAATATTGTTGGGATTTGGAGGTCAAATGATCACACTAATCCCCTTCCGAGGATGCACGCTTGTTGGGCCTACTGCTCTTTTCAAACTTACAGAAATGCAATAAAGGCCTTTACTTCGTTAACCTGACAATTATCAATTCCTTTTTTCTCCCAGGTTCTAGAGTGCTGTGATTCCTAGCCTCCATGAAAATTAAAAATCCAGTTAAAATGAAGACTCATAGTCTCCTTAATAAAAGATTTCATTGATGAATCAACCTTCTGATAGTGAATTGGTCACCCTTCCCCTCTGAGAACTGCAGGTGGCTGGACTGGGGGTGGTTTGGAGGTGGGTTAGGGTTACTACAATTTCCCATCTACACTCATCCTATCTCAAGCAGTGAAACTCTCTTACAAAGCTCTCTCATGCAAGACACAATTTTCCAGTTAAATATGTTTACTTACCTATCACGCATAAATTGCTAAAATCTGAACACTAAAAGCATCTACGGTATACATTTATTTTTCTGTGTTTTTAAGAAAACTGAATTCAATAGACCACTCATTCCAATATTGAATATTTTATCAGTCGTTGAAAAGTTAAATACTCCGGATTATTGTATTTAAATGTGTTCTGTGATGCTAATATCCCAAATTAACCTTAGATTGTGTTATTAAATTGAATGAACATTAGTGAAATAAACAAATGCCATTTGCATTGCTTACACCAAAATGTATTCTCAATATTTTTAATCACATCTCACTTATCACCTGTATATTGAACAAAACTTAAATATACTGTCATAACCATTCTCAGATTTATCAAAAAATGAATTAGGACATCATTTGCCAGCTCTTTTTCACTTTTGTTTGGAGTCCTAAGACAAAAAAAAATACCCCTAAAGTAAATACATGCACTTATTTTCTAATCAACAGCTTCACCACTCAAATGTTATTTCACATCCACCCAATACAAGAAATAGTGAAGTCTGAGTACTCTGTACAACTGGGAAATCAGCTCCTACACACCAGCCATTGGTGTTGCATGTACCTGGGCTGGGGGAAGGGGGGCGGGGGTATATACAAAGGAATTATTTTCTTTGGGAGAATCAAGGCCAAAGAGATATAAGCTTAAAATTAGAATTTGATCATTTAGAAGTGAAATCAAGAAGGACTTTTGAACTTCAACAATTGTTGAAACTGTTGTCCTATTTCCCTGGGTGTTGGAGGTTTCAACACTGAAAATGATTTTTGTTAGTTAAGTGCATCAAGGAATATGGAGTAAAAAGAGTTAAAGGAAATTGAGGAGAAGATCAACCATGAGCTAAGCGACTGATGGAACTCAGAGGGCTGAATGACCACATCAATTCCTTATGTTTCAAATTAATAACAGTGGAAGTGTAAAAAAAAACTGTTCTATTTCCCTGATATCATCAACATGTTTAAAGTGGTAAGTATAGAGAATGATTAAGATAATTGCATTGACACATTCTGTGAAAGTGGACTGAATTTTCCAAAATAGCCAGGTAATTGGCACCTAACCTGATCAAGAATGGTTATGAGCGGTTCACTATCACTGTGGGTCATTTAAGTGTTGCAGTGTATAACTTATTATCTGTTGTATTTTCACTTACAGCAATGCTGAAGATTGATTCTCCCTCATTAAAAAAAAATCTGTCCAATTGAAATCAATGGACAAGAAATTGAGTTTTATAATGGGACAATTGAACTGCTGCCACTGCTTTTGTACAATTAGAAGAGTAAATCAGGTGGGGGAAGAAGACTTTCACTAACAGCCAAGAACTGACAGTGTATGGACAGCATTTAAACCATTTTCAGGACACACATGAGTATCAAAGGGGCCTCAAATTAACAGTGGAAATGTACCTGCATGGAGGTGCTCAGCAGAGAAGCTCTTGTTTGGTGGGTGAAATGTTGAAAACAAGCTTGCAATGTATCAGAAGATGACATAAACTTGTTCCAGAAAAAGAAAGCAGCTAAAATGTATCTTTCTTATGTAATCCGTATAAACATTGCTGGTTAAGGTGTTCAAAGATTTCGACAACTGAAACCTGATGCATGGTACACACTCTGCTTGTTTGTTCATTAAAGTTGTATTCAAACTCCTACAACTGACATCAGACTTAGAATTTCAGACTGAAACTGCCTCTGGCTTAATTTGGGGAGGGATGTTGAGCATTTATTTAATTGCAGGCTTGAAAATTAAAGCTGGTGGAAAAATGAGTGTCCACAACAATCACTAATGTCAGGAGTTAATTTTTCACATGAAAGATGGATGGCTTACATTTGAAAATCCTCTTTTGTATTTTTCAGTTCAAAGGTAATAACTGAATCATTTTTTGTTTGAAGATTGTTTAAAATCATTGATTTCAGAAGATGCTTCAGTCATTCCAATTTCTGTCATGCTATTCTTGATGTGCGATGTGCTCTAGTTTAAATCTTGCTTTTCCAGGTATATCCGTACAATGTACTTGGGCATTCAGAGCAGAAGGAAGAACGAACACCAGCGCCGATTTTACTGGGCCATGATGTACGAGTATGCAGATGTGAACATGTTGCGCCTTCTGGAGACTTTCCTGGAGAGTGCGCCACAACTGGTGCTACAACTCTGCATAATGATCCAGAAAAACCGGGCAGAAACCTTACCATGTAAGTCTCTATCTTCCATATCTTTGTTTATTTATAACTGCTAAGTGTATGATTTATGAAGTCAACATTCATTTTATGGTGTCCATTTTCAGAGATTAAAAGTACATTATCTATGTTAAAAATATTTGGCATTTGTGTCCTGATCTGCTTTCAAAACACAATGCAATGATATATAGCACATTACAGTATGTAATTATGTGGATTAGGGCATTGAAATAATAACATGACTTTTCAGCGTCAATAACTCAAAGGTTTTGCTAAATATATATTATATATATCTATGTTACTCTTTTGTGACAACAGAATTTAGTTAACACTTTAGATGGAATTGTTCAAAGTTAAGAACTGAGTGCAAAACTGAAAAGCAATTTACATTTTATGCAAATTATTGTGAATTGATATGGGGGAGTCACTGCATCAGATAGTTTTAACTAAAAAAATTAAAGTTGAACTATTCTTTGTTTTTTGCGAAATCCTAGCAAGTAGGATACAATTTTATTGAATACATGGAGAGTTTTATCAAGTGCACCTATATTCACAAGTAAATAGATTGTATAGCTTAAGCTTTAATAATGTCAACAGAATTAACAAAATTGATGAAAATAGTTTACTATACTAAAGGGATTAAATATCCATGAACAAAAATTGAAATGGGAAGTTCGAATCAAAAGAATATCATGAGAATATTTTACATAAAGAGTAAGATAGTTCTAGAATTAGTTTTTATGGGATGCTGTTGAAGCAATTCAGTAGGTTCAGAAGATGTTTCTGGGGAGTGAGGAGACTGTGAATATTGTCAGAGGTTGCTTTGGGATTTTGGCCTTTTTTCATTCTCCTAAATTTTGTTAAGTTCTAAAGTTACCACTTAGGCATCCTGCTGTCAGTCTTTCCTTAGAAACATTCACTCTCAAGTTGATACAAATATCTGCTCTCAATAATTAATTTGAAGCTCTCAAAAGTAGCATGCTGTAAAAGCCTGAAATCTGAAAATTAAGAGAAAGAATAACACTGATTACCTCTGTTGTACCCAAAATGAATCATTACTGGCAAGGTCACAAAATGGTCTTAATCCAAACACACCCCAAAAAGATTGTCTGTATCCCTGGCAGCTTCTTTGCAAAGACATGCTGAAGGGAAAAAAAAAGTAAAAATCCTTCTCTTCTTGAATCGAGACAGTTATATGCACATGGATATCATTGTCAGTGGTATCACTGTAATTGCTGAGATCATTATGCCTCTTCCTCTCAGCTGTTAATTCTTTACCAGTGTTCACCAGACCAGGATCAGAGAATCTCCCACCATTGGAAGTCATGGAATTTGGCCAATCATATTAATAACCTTGATTGAGGCAAAGCCAAAGTTCACTTCTCAGCAACAGTAAGACCAACAAGATGATTAGGGGTTTAGATAAGGTCGACAGTGAGAATCTTTTTCCACGTATGGAGTCAGCTATTACAAGGGGACATAGCTTTAAATTAAGGGGGGGGGTAGGTATAGGACAGATGTTAGGGGTAGGTTCTTTACTCAGCGAGTCGTGAGTTCATGGAATGCCCTGCCAGTAGCAGTGGTGGGCTCTCCCTCTTTATGGGCATTTAAGCGGGCATTGGATAGGTATATGGAGGATAGTGGGCTAGTGTAGGTTAGGTGGGCTTGGATCGGCGCAACATCGAGGGCCGAAGGGCCTGTACTGCGCTGTATTCTTCTATGTTCTATGTTCTATAACATATAAGTTCTCAGCTAAGAGCCTGTGTGGCATAGTTGTAGTGTCCCTTGCTGTGGACTAGAAAGCCTGGATTCATATCCCACATGCTCCAGTGGTGTCTTATAACATGCCTGAACAGGTTAATCAAAAATATCTGAATTCTGGTCTAATTTGTGTTATTACTACAACATTCCATCTTACATCTGAATGCTAAATATTCCTGGCCACAAGGTGTATTATTGGAGAAAAAGTGACATTATTCAGTTAACTATAATATGAGTAGGATATTGGACAGATGTGTAAAATGTTAAACTTAATTGTTCTTAATAAAAATCCCTGGCTATGTTCTTCTTTATATCAATCCATTCCCACCAATAGATATTCATCCATTGGAAACTCAGCTGGTCCTCCCATCAAGTGTTGGTCTAAGCTAGTATCAGTGTCATGATACTGTTACTGAAAGCAGTGGCGTTAAATTAGTCTTAGACATGAGTAAAAGGGAAGCTTATTTTATGTCCTACCTCATTTCCTTTTCCTTCTTCATTAATAGTAACTTAGCACAACATTGAAAGGTGATGACAACTTCATTTATAGGACTTGTTTTCTGATCTTTGACCAACTAGCTATGTCAGTTCATGGGATTCTGGGAGGAAGGTAAATAAAACTGCAAATCTAGATTTAAAAGATTGCCCATTTTTTGTTTATCTTGAACAAATAGGCAGGAACATTTAAATCCCATATAAATAACATAAAGATGATACATTAAACATTATGTGAAAGGTAAAATTATGTAGATTTGAAGACTTACAGGAGAATTTGGAGTGAGAGTTTGACTGGAATATCTGACTTGAACAGATAATGAAAGAAGTAAAGGGCATAGGAACTGTGCAAACTGAAATTTATTGGACAACTATACATGTTGCTGAGAGTTATAGTTTGTTGCAGCACCATTAAGGGTGTCTACAACATTCTGTGTGAGTTGATTGCTGCTACTTTTCCTGGGTAGATTCAGTCAAACAGATGATTCAAAATGTTTGAAACAGATCAATAAGTCAAGCCATATCATCAAATCCAAGCATCACAGGACATATTTACAAGACATGTTTGATGCCTGCATCTGTGTAGGAGCAAATGCAATTTGAATCCTGTCACTTGCTCACACTCTCATGCTTTCTATTCGAGATGCCTCATTAGTTTCTTTTTTCACTCAAAAAGCAAAACTGCCAGATGTGTGGTGGTGGAGAGTACTACCCTACCCAAACAGCAAGTTTTCTGGGGTCAGGCAAATTTAAATCTTTTCAGTGGCTTTACTACCGGGGAATGCACTGCCCTGAGTGAAAGGGATGATGGTTGCTTTTGCAGCATATTCTAACACCTGTGAATCCTAAAAATGGAAGAGATTAACATTCACAACTATAAAATGTTCCTGGATTTGTCTCAGACATGCAGCAATCATTCACTTGACTAGCTTTGTGGATTTTGGGTAATTGTCAGCTTTGCTTCAGTAGAAAGGCTCCAGCTTTTTCATCAAATTGTTGCATGTTCAAGATCTGTTCTGGAACCTTGAGAAATAATCCAGGTTGACATGCTAATGTATGTATATGTGAGTGCTGAGCTGGGACCAGGAAAGCTGGTGCTGCTAATCAGAGGGGACTAGACATGGTCAGCACTGCCCCTTTAACCAACCAAACAAGGTTTTCCCATACATGGGAGAGACAGAAGAAAAGTTCTGAAGGAGATTCATACCGGACTTGAAGCTTTACCTCTGTTGCTGTCTCAACAGATGCTGGAGACAAAAAAAACATAGATGCTGGAATCCAAAGTAGACAAGCAGGAGGCTGGAAGAACACAACAAGCCAGGCAGCATCAGGAGGTGGAGATGTCAATGTTTTGGGTGTAACCCTTCTTCAGGTCTGGGGGTGGCTGTAAGGGGACCTGCAGATAAAAATGCTGCCAGACCTGCCTGAATTTCTCCAGCACATTGTTTTTATTTCCAATTTCCAGCATCAATAGTGTTTTACCTGTAAGAAACAGTTACTTCAATCAGAGAATCTGTCTCTCATATGTCTCTCCAATAGCAGGCTGTTTCTCTCCTTTACTTACTCCGGATAGGTTCAGTTGTGGGGATTATTGAGTCGGAATCCAGGCCTTCCCCCACCCCCACCCTGCCCAAAGAATGCCTAGGATTTTTTATGCATTTTTTTTTAATTGAAGCAGATAGTATTCAAATTAGTGTTCAAAAGAAACATTAGATACATACTTGGAGAAAAACTAAAGGAAGAATTGTTGAGGGCTAGGGGTGGAATGCTATAAGTGGTATAACTGACTGTGTTACTCTTCAAAAGAACTGGCATGGACTCAATGAATTATATGACCTCCTTTTGTGTTGCACTGTTACATTTTATTGAACTCTAAACATATTCTGAAGGCACTTGGTGGGAGCGGTAAGAGCCTTGGAAACAAGAGAACAGAAGGACCCATGATTTCTTGCTCTCGACCTGTTGTAACAGGTATTGTCTTTGAATAAGACATAAAACCAAAGCTCCCTTTTACTTCCCCATAGATGTAAAAGATCCCATTGAATTATTTGAAAAGAACAGGATCTCCTCCTGGTGTCTTGGTTAAAATTTATCCTTCAATCAATCAATTCATAAAACAGATTTATTTCATGAGATGACTGGTACATCACAAAAGAAGGTGATTCAGGTCTTCTTGTCCTTTATGGCTCCCTGCAAGAGCAACTCCACGTAACTACCTTCTCTGAGTCCCACAAACACTTTCTCTTGCAAGTCACTAGCTGCATAAGAATAACCATGTGACTCTTGATTCTTTTGTCAATCATCATAAATCAATGTTGTCTGGTTCTCTGTCTTTATGCCAGTGGGAACAGTTTCTCTTGAGCTTGGACTGCTCTATTACAGTGGCTCAGCCTTTTCTCTAAAGAAAATAACTCAGCCTTGCCAATCAGATAACTGGACACACCTTGTAAATCTTTTCTGTGCCCTCTCTCAAACAATAAGATCCTTTCCAAAATCTGGAATCTGTACTGCTCCAGTTGAGGCCAAACAAGCACTTTCTAAATTCTCATGATAATATTATAATCTATACCATCATTTTATGAAACTGAGGATCCAGTATGTCTTTTAAAACCTTTTTAATTTGGCCTGTCAACTTTAAGATTTGCACATAAAATCCCTCAAGATTCAGCACACTTTTTAGAATTTTACCTTATTATTTCTCCATTTATTCTTCCTATAAAATATATGACTGTGCATATTCATTATTAAATTTTATATATCATGTACCCTCTCATTCCGCCAGCTTGTCTTTGTACTTTTGAAGTTTATGACTATACTCCTCAGTTTGCAGTAATTCAAAATTTTGTATCATCTGCAAATTTTGAAACTGTAGCAAGTATACCCAAGGGTATGTCATTAATATACACCATATCAAGTAAAACAATGCTGCCAGACCTACTTCCTAACCCTTTCTTCTAGTCTGAGAAACAACTGTTCATTACACTATTTTTCATGGCCTTCAGCTAATTTCATGTCCATGCTATCACTGTCACTGTTATTGGGACCTTTAACTTTAATGACATGTCTATGATCGTGTTTTTAGATGCCCAAGTGCATCATAACAATCATATCATACTTATTAACCCTATAAATTCATGACCTTAGTCAAACATTATTTGCTTTTATTACATATGTGCTGGCTTCCATTTATTAACCCACATTTGTTAAATTATTGTGTATTTTATCCTGATTATCATCTCTATTATCTTTCCCACCACCAGTGTTAAACTGATTTACTTGTACTACTGGGCTTATCTTTTGAACAGGGGTGTAACATATGCAATTCTCCAATCCTCTGGCACTACTTCATTGCTGAAGGAGAATTGGATGATAATGGACAATATCTCGTCAATGATCACCCTTATCTCTTGAATGTCTGTGGATACAGCTCCCCAGTGCTTGTGGCTTGTCAACTTTAAGTACAAGAAACTTTTCCAGTGTCTCTTCTTAGTAAATGTTTAGCGTATCCAGTGGCTTAATATCTACTCCTTCACTATGACTTTGGCAACATTGTCTTCTTTGTTAAAGCCTGTTAGAAAGTATTCATTTAATACTTCAGACATACCCTCTGCTTCAATACTGAAATCCCCTTTATGATCCTGATTTGGCTTCATCCCTCCTCTTGCCACTTTGATCTCACTACATCATCATTACTGATCTGCAATACTTCGAGCATCACTTAGAATCACACCGATATACTGCACGGAAACAGATCCTTCAGTCCAATTTGTCCATGCTGACCAGATATCCCAACCCAATCTAGTCCCAACTGCCAGCACCCGGCCCATATCCCTCCAAACCCTTCCTATTCATATACCCATCAAGATACCTTTTAAATGTTGCAATTGTACTAGCCTCCACCACTTCCTCTGGCAGCTCATTCCATACACGTACCACCCTCTGTGAGAAAACGTTGCTCCTTAGGTCTCTTTTTTATATCGTTCCCCTCTCACCCTAAACCTATGCCCTCTAGTTCTGGACTCACCCACTACAGGGAAAAGACTTTGTCTATTTATTCTATCCATGTCCCTCATAATTTTTTAAACCTCTATAAGGTCACTCCTCAGCCTCTGACATTTCATGAAAAACAGCCCCAGCCTGTTCAACCTCTCCCTATTGCTCAAATCCTCCAACCCTGGCAACATTCTTGTAAATCTTTTCTGAACCCTTTTAAGTTTCACAACATCCTTCCGATACGAAGGAGACGAGAATTGCATGCAATATTCCAAAAGTGGCCTAACCAATGTCCTGTACAGCTGCAACATGACCTCCCAACTCCTGTACTCAAAACTCTGAACAATAAAGGAAAGCATACCAAATGCCTTCTTTACTATCCTATCTACCTGCGACTCTACTTTCAAGGAGCTATGAATCTGCACTCCAAGGTCCCTAGGACCTTACCATTAAATGTATAAGTCCTGCTAAGATTTGCTTTCCCAAAATGCAGCACCTCACATTTATCTGAATTAAATTCCATCTGCCACTCCTCAGCCATTTGGCCCATCCAGTTTTAATCTGAGGTAACCTTCTTCGCTGTCCACTACACCTCCAATTTTGGTGTCATCTGCAAACTTACTAACTATACCTCTTATGTTCACATCCAAATCATTGATAGTGGGAAAAGTCAGTACATAAAACGGGATATGAATTTAATATTATGAGTGCAATTTTAAAACCACCCCTCAATAGTTTTGGAAGTGTTGGATTCAGAAATATAATCCTAAAAATTAAGGTTGCCTCAACAAACCACTGACCACCTTGGACAAAGCTCTCATTGAATGGAGGAGGTCTGTTTGAAATATAAAATCACAGGTTTTTGATCTCAGCAGTACAAGGAACTAATTTTACCTTTCACTTGGGGGAAGTCCATGCTTTCAACTGCCTGGCAGCAGCAACAAGCGAACATAACAGAAGAGGTCCAAGCGAATGTCAAAACATCTCTGTCTTAGATGTCTTTGTGAACAGGAGTACTCCACTGAGCTACATAAGAAGGCTTTGGTCTTCCCCAGCCCTGACATTCTTCAATTGAGAGGAAATCTTGGGTTACCTTCCTTGTATGAACGCAGGAAATTACCTCCACTGTCTGAGTATGTGAGACCATATTTTTGAAGCTGAAAGGAGCCCAAGCAGTCTTTTTCTAAATATATATTATTAAGTCAGAATACAGTTACAAGAACTATTTGTTTAACCTTGGGTCTTGCCACATTTACTGAGGAATTAGGCAGTATAAGGTAGACTTTGATGGATGTGCTCTGTTTATGGAAAACACTTAAGGAATTAATTAATTCAGTTGAATTTGTGGTTTGTGTAATTATGAATTTCTGTCTTTGAAAGCTATTATGTTTATTTCTATTGCACACACAGAAAATGGACTTCAAACTCGAGAGGTTGATGCACCATAGGCCACTTGGAAACAAATATGATATCCATAGTTTTACCCTTAAGTTGCTTACAATTTATATTTTTTTCAGGAAATTGTGTTGCTAAAATATTACCTGACACCACATGCTTCATTTCTCAAAAGGGTACTTGATATGATATGACAACAAGCACTCTAGCAACTTTTATGTGTTGCATTATTAGAAATGGGCGGCACGGTGGCACAGTGGTTAGCACTGTTGCCTCACAGCGCCAGAGACCCGTTTTCAATTCCAGCCTCAGGCGACTGACTGTGTGGAGTTTGCATGTTCTCCCCGTGTCTGCGTGGGTTTCCTCCGGGTGCTCCGGTTTCCTCCCACAGTCCAAAGATGTGCAGGTCAGGTGAATTGGCCACGCTAAATTGCCCGTAGTGTTAGGTAAGGGGTAAATGTAGGGGTATGGGTGGGTTGTGCTTCGGCGGGTCGGTGTGGACTTGTTGGGCCGAAGGGCCTGTTTCCACACTGTTTCCAATCTAATCTAATCTAATCTAAAATAATCTAAATATGACTTCTTGATTGCTATCTTGTTAAATTGTGTAGTTCACTTTCACGTTGATGTCCAATGAATGAATGTCCTTTATTTATACTGAAATAAATTCTTCCTTCCACTGGATGTAGGTTTGCTTGCTTAGCTGAAAGGCTAATTTTCAGACGTTTTGTCATCATACTAGGTAACATCTTCACTGAGCCTCCAGACGAAGCACTGCTGATGTTTCCTGCTTTCTACTTATATGCTTGGGTTTATTTGGATCCGTGATGTCATTTCCTGTGGTGATGTAATTTCCTGTTCTTTTTCTCAGGGAGTGGTAAATGGGGTCCATGTCAATGTGTTTGTTGATAGAGTTCTGGTTGGAATGCCATGCTTCTAGGAATTCTCTTGCATGTCTCTGTTTGACTTGTCCTAGGATGGATGTGTTGTCCCAGTCGAAGTGGTGTCCTTCGTTATCTGTATGTAAGGATACTAGTGAGACAGGGACATGTCGTTTTGTGGCTAGTTGGTGTTCATGTATCCTGGTGGCTAGTTTTCTGCCTGTTTGTCCAATATAGTGTTTCTTGCATGGTATTTTGTATCTTGCACAGGATCTCTGATATCAGGGTTCTTAGCAGAGACAATAATGCAGAGACTCGAACAAACAGCTCTGCCAACCATCCAACCCAAACTTTGGGTCTGCTATGTGGATGACACCTTTGTCATCGCCAAACAAAACAAATTTGAGGAAACCTTCATGACCATCAATTATACCCTTACTGGCATAAAATTCACTAAAGAGGAGAAAAACATCAACAAACTGCCATTCCTAAATGTCACAGTACAGCGAACAATCAATGGGGAACTTCAAACCAGCATCTACAGGAAAACTCCACATACAGACCAAATATTGAACTACAGAAGCAATCGTCGCAACATCCACAAATGAAGCTGCATCAGAACATTATTTCAATGAGCCAACACACACTGCAGCACAGAGGAACTACGCAGAGCAGAGGAAAATCAACTATATAGTGTATTCAAAAAGAATGGGTACCCAATGAACAGTCTATTGATTTCTCAGCAACAAGCCCAAGCAAGCAGACAAAACGTGTCCAGAAGCCCTCGCCACTCTACCCTACATCAAAGATATCTCAAAAATGACTGCCAGACTACTCAGACCCCTTGGCATCATGGTAGCCCATAAACCCACCAACACACTAAAACAGCAGCTAGTGAACTTGAAAGACCCTATACAGATAACAAGCAAAACTAATGTCATTTACAAAATATTGTGCAGGAACTGTAATAAACACTCTTTTGGACAAGCAGGCATAAAACTAGCCACCAGGATACATGAACATCAACTAGCCACAAAACGACATGGCCCTCTCTCACTAGTATCCTTACATGCAGATAACAAAGGACACCACTTCAACTGGGAAAACACATCTATCCTAGGACAAGCCAAACAGAACACGAGAACTCCTAGAAGCATGGCATTCCAACGTGAACTCTATCAACAAACACATTGACTTGGATCCCATTTACCACCCCCTGAGAAAATGAACAAGAAATGACATCACTGTAGGAAATTACATCATCACAGGAAATGGCATCAGCAACCCAAAGAAAACCAAACATATAAATAGAAAGCAGGAAACGTCAGCAGATGTTACCTATTATGGTGAAGAAACGTCTGAAAAATGAACCTTCTATCTCAGTGAGCAAGCCAACATCCAGAACCACAATCTGAGTTACAAATCTTCTCAAAACTCACTCTTCCTTCCATGATGAATGCATTTCAATCTCCACATTAAGGTTTTGATCCTCCTCCACCTTTATTTTCATTCTAGGTTGGCGTATTTAGTGCTTTGTTATTATTAACCTGATGCCTCTGTTCCTGCCATTTAAAAATAGATAAGAATGCAAGATCTTGTAGCTGGTGTGGGCTGTGGAAGCTTAAATATTTGTTGTGAGGTACAAAACTCTTACAGCCCATATCATTTATTAAATCTTGTTTGGGAGATGGTTTTGATGTTTGTGTGTGCTGATTGAAATACATTAAAATTACTTTTCATAAGTTCATGATTAAATTAATCCAATGTTAATTACTCCTTCAGAAGTAGCCCCCTTTACTCTTTGGATTGGATTATCCTTTGCCAATCCTGGATAAAATTATGTAATCTGATGGGTCAAATTAAAATGTATCTCAGATCTAAGAGATTTTCATTTCTCTTCTCAAATACTTCCTCTGAAAATCTCAGCAATGTTGAAATTTAGTTCTTTCTAGCAGAAGTCTAATATAAAACTTATTTTGACAAAATACATCCTGTCAACAGTTAATCTGTTCCACAACAAAGAAAACAAAGCTCTTTTCCCTACCATAGGTTTGTTAAGATTAAATACAGCACAAATCAAATCACTTATATGGAAGTATCTCTTTGCTACATCACCAAACAAGTTACATATGACATACAATGATTTACATGTGAAGTAACTAAAGATAGTAGATATAAATATATCTATAAATTAAATCCTGACTGCCACAATATTTATTTTAACTAGTTTTATATTCATTTGCACAGTGATTGTTTATGTCTAATATTATAGGCATAATTAATTTTGTAAGAGATATGTACAGAACAGAGAAGTGATATGCAGTGGTTCTGGTTACTTCAGCATTAATTTTCCTGATCCACAAGTTGGCATGTTGAAAATATTGGGGGATAATGGAATTCTTCATGCTACAGTGTTACAAAGCAAGCAAACTATACTTAAAGTATCGCACCTGTCTCAAAATTTCATGTAACTTCTGCAATAATTTAGCTTGGTGAAAGTTGCCTTAGCCATTTGATAACATTTTATTAAAAATTTAAATCTATGGCACATTTTATTTTATGCATATTCCCTTTTGAATGTATACTGTGGAGTATCTAGTTTTATTGTAAAATCTTTAAACTACTAATCTTGCCAGAGAAATTAGATTATTAAATTGTGCCAATGCTAATTTTTAGAGAAACGTTTTTGAACATATTATCTGTACAATATATATGGTATGTCACATAATGCTATTTTATGGACATAAAAATATACTGTGCAAGTGGTTCTGTGGTTAGCACTGCTGTCTCAAGCATCAGGTACCCAGGTTCAATTGCACCATCTGTATGGAGTTGCACATTCTCCCTATGCCTGCATGGGTTTCCTCTGGGTGCTCTGGTTTCCTCCCACAATAAAGATGTACGGGTTAGATGGATTGGCCATACCAAATTGCCCATAGTGTGCAAGTTAGGTGGATTACGCATAGGAAATACAGAGTTATAGAGTAAAGGGTTGGATCTGGGTGGGTTGCTCTTCAGACGGTCAGTGTGGACTGTATGGGCTGAATGGCCTGCTTCCACACTGTAGGGATTCCATGTAGATTTTTAACAGATATTCAAACTTTCAACATGCCAAAGATAATTCAGCTCCAACAAATTTCACATGCATTATTTCAGGCCAATTCTAACAATGATATTTGGTTATAGTGGGAATATTATTCACTTGGTTGCCTTTCTTAAGAAATATGCTGAAAATTATTAACATACTGACACGTTATCTTCAGAATGGCTTAGTCCAGCCAGATGGAGCACTCTCTGGGTATGATATGGAATACATTCTACTACTAATAGAGCAGTTCTTTGTTTAGAGACAGGTTTACCTTCACAGAAAGTAGCTGTAGATATTCTGACAATTTCAGCTTTTTCTACATAGTAACAGAGAACTGTCCTCATATCCACATGATTTCAAACTGCATACCATTTCAGACGTATGTCGAGAAGGGAAGATGGAATGGTGATTTCATGCATCACTTGGAATTCAGATAGAACTCTGGGCCCAAATGTTTGAATGTGGACTAAGCACTGCTCTGTCCTCATAACAGGTGAGGTAGGGATATTCAGTGACTAAGTCAGAAAGCTCACTACCCTTGCAGCAGACACAATAGCAGTTTTCCATGAAAGGAACTTTGCCACATGAAGCATGTTACAATTTTGGAATTTAAGTACTTTCCTGGTTCTCAATCATGGTTCCTATTGTTCCTCTACGATGAACTTTACCCTTTCTTCTTTGGATTCAGTTATGTCCTCAAGGTACCCGAGGGGCTAACAAATTACATACTTATCCCTATTCATTGAACTCTGATTGGATTTCCTCTAAAATGATGCATTTCGTGGGATTGGACAAGGATTTAAGTAACTGTAGCCCCTGAATTGTATCAATTAACAATGTGTAAAACAAAGCAAACTGAGTAATAAAAGAATACTATAGCAGAAAATGAATGTCCAGAATTTGTTAGACATTGTTGGAAAGAAAGTTTTCAGAGAAAATCATAAACCTAACCAATTTGTGGTTTTGGGTAAAAGAGCCAGAATATCTGACTAATATTAGTGCTGTTTAAGAGTGCTTGCTTTGTGTAAATTGGCTGACTCATTTTCTAACAATGACAATACTTCAAAAGTACTTTATTAGCTGTGAAGTGATTTGGAGTGTCCTGGGGTTCTGATAGAACTGTATATAATACATTCCTTTCCAATCTAGTTAAAAAAATCTCAGTACTTATACAAAAAAAATGACATTGTGGATTCCTTTTGTATTGCAGCAAACATTTTTAGTACTGTAGTTCATTATCCGTTAACGCGCACACACAGATATGTCTATGGGTGAATTTGCATTTGCAGATTTGTATTTGCAAATGCATTCTATTTTGTTCAAAAAGCGCACAATCTGTAGGCAGTCAGTCCATGTGACATTTTATAAATTCCTACTTTAGAAATAAAACCAGTCTGACTCGAGGTTGGAATACAGACAGACTCTAACCTTACACTTTTAATGCATTGTCTGAGCTGAGATGTCGCCTTTTTTTAATGTGCTGATAGAATCTTAAGTTATCTCAGGACTGTGACTTGAAAGAAATTCTGGGATTTACATATTAATCAATCGAACCCTGCACTCCCATTCTAAATGTTTAAAAACTTAGATTTGTCTAATACATCACATCTGACACTTGTATCTTTTACTATAAATTCTGAGTCCTATGTACCCTATCCCACTAGCTACCTGATAAGGGAGCAGTGCTCCCAAAGCTATACTTTCAAATAAACCTGTTAGACTATAACCTGGTATCTCATGTAATTTTTAACTTTGTCCACCACAGTCCAACACCAGTACCTCCACATCGTTATCTGTTCAGATTACCAGCCTTGAAGGAATGTTATATCATCTTTTAGACTTTTATTGGACTTTGTTTTGGGACATGAGCATTAATGCAAACCCAGCATTTAGTGCATATCCTAGTTGCCTGTTGGGTGAGTTTGTTTCAATTGAATGGCTAGCTTAGCTATTTCAAAAGACAACTATATAATCATGAATATGCAGTCACATATAGACTGAACATTTCCTCTCTGAAGGACGTTAGTTCTTTATGACAATCTTATTAATAATGGCAGTAGTATTTTATTCCACATTTAGTCTTATGAGAAAAGGCTGAGGGACTTGAGACTGTTTTCATTAAAGAGAAGGTTGGAAGGTGACTTAGTTGAGACATATAAGATAATCAGAGGGCTAGATAGGGTGGACAGTGAGAGCCTTTTTCCTCAGATGGTGATGGCTAGCATGAGGGGACATAGTTTTAAATTGAGGGGTGATAGATATAGGACAGGTGTCAGAGGTAGTTTCTTTACTCAGAGAGCAGTAGGGGCATGGAACGCCCTGCCTGCAACAGTAGTGGACTTGACAACTTTAAAAGCATTTAAATGGACATTGGTAAACATATGGATTAAAATGGAATAGTGTAGTGTTTCAGATGGGGTTCAGATTGGTTTCACAGCTCAGCGAAACATTGAGGGCTGAAGGGCCTGTACTGCACTGTAATGTTCTACGTTCTATGCCATCTGGTCATTGAGTTCTCCATCAATGTCAAAAGTATCTTCCTGTCTACTTTCTCAGTGCCCCTCATCATTCTATAAATCAGAATGATGTCCTCTCTCAATCTCCTCTGCTCCAAGGAAAACAAACCCAGTCTGTCAAGTTCTGAAGAAGGGTCACTGGATCTGAAATGTTAACTCTACTTTCTTTCCACAGATGCTGCCAAACCTACTGAGTTTTCCAAAAATTTCTGTCTTTGATCCAATCTCTATGATTCTCTTCATGATTGAAATTCTCCAGCCCAGGCAATATCCTGGTAAATCTCCTCTGCACCTTCTTCAGTGCTATCACATTCCTCCGATAATGTGGATTCTCCAGAAATGCACACAATATTCATAGCTGTGGCCTAACATTTTATACAGTTTCAGCATAATATTCTTGATCATAAAATTCATGCCTTGACTAATAAAGGCAAGTATATCATATACCTTCCTTACCACTCAATCGACTTGTCCAAATACGTTAAGGGATTAGTATAGATGTCTACCACTGAAGGTGACAATGTTTAGCTGTTCGTATAATTGATTTGTTCTGGTCTTATGGGATAACATACCAACCAAGGAGAGAGAGCCAGTGGGCAGCATGCCTTTGACTTGGTGAATGGGACTGACTTCTGGTTCACAGCTTAATCTCTTTAAATCCAAATTCCAATCCTAATGACTTGATTTACCATAATCCCTTCTGTACAATGCCCATTGGTTGGCCACTGCTTGATTAAATGTAATCTAACTGCAGAGGACAGAAGCGAGTGGGCTCTGCATTTATCTTCCCATTGAACTTGCCCCACAGTTGAGCATAAAATTCATTCCTTTGTCTCCAGATTATTAGCATTAGTGAGCAATAATTGGCCAGTTATAGGCCTAAGGTTGAGCAGCTCAATAGGCACCTTACCCACTGCCCTGTACTATTGGGATCAGGCCAGGTTGGGCTGCAAGACCATTAGTTAAGCACACACATACACACACACGCACGCACGCACACACACACATATTTTGTATGCCCCTACACAAATATGGTTGCTGATCCATCCTAAAAAGTTTGAAGTAGCATTGTTGCACTGAGTGAATGCACAATTCGATAATATTGGATACTAAACTACTGGGGGATGTGGAACAAAGGCAGAATCAGTAGAGTTGGGTCACAGATCAACCATGATCTTATTGAATGGCTGAACAGGTTCAATAAGTTAAATTGTCTTCTCCTGTCTCTACAGGCGAACAGAGAAAATGCTAAAAGTTCAATTTATCTTTTATTATAACATGGGAGAGGTACCTCCTACTGAGGTTAAATTTTCAGACACTATCCTTGGATTTGCAACAGATGGCTGACCTTTGAAGGAATAAAAACACCATTCTTTTACTGTGAGTTCAGGTTTCTGCTAGATCCAATTGAGCTGTGCAAATGTTAAAACTGGAAGAATAAATTAGAATTTAGTCTTTAAAGAAGATATGAAATCAATTCTGAACTTTAATCCTGATATTTACTAGCTTCTGAGATATAAGATTATTATCATGCATGAGTAATTTCAGTTGTAGAGTTTTAATAAATGGAATAAGGGTGCCTTTGACAAGCACATGACCTCCAGTAGACTCTTCTATCATGATATGAAATAGTTACAAAGGTTTCAGTTTTTTATCTGGACATCCAGTTTCTCTTCTTACTCTGGAAGGGAGGTTAGTACTGGAAAGAACTTGGAACCTGGTTTCATTGAAGGCATTTTTCCTAGAGACTTCTCTTCATGAATTCATGATTTTTTGTTAAAAAATAGACAACTCAGCTAAAAGTACCCATTGTCTAAAATATGTTATATTTTAACATGAGTAAAGAGACATATCTTAAATGCACAAGGTTTGTTATTGACACAACAAACTGATTTTCAAAAGAACTATGGAAGTTACATGAAATGACAGCCGTCTATGAAATCTGCCAACCAGCATGTAGAGAGATGTTTTAGACATATGATTTCTTGTAGGTCTGTTGAGCATATTATCTAAATAATATACAAAACGTTGTCCATCTTGTTCTGAGTGCTTTGCAGATTCAGCATTTAAAAAACTGTAAAAAATTGAAATAGATCATAATGTTGGGCCACCTATTTGGTAAGATCCATGAAATAGAAATGAAACTTTTACTAGCGTGCCAGTTTATACTTGGGTTGGGTATCAACGATGAAAACAATGAAAAATATGCAAACTTGGAAGTAAGACACATACTATACTCGCATTGAAAGCACATAGCTGATCAAGGAACCATGAGAACATCTTGTGCATTTGTATAATTTGCTAACTTACTGGTATGAAACTGTTGACAAGTGTCTTTTTACACCTGCACATCTGAAATGACATAGAATGTGAGGGTATTGTGACTAACATAGTACTTTGAGCAAATGGCTAAGTTAACCTTTTGGATTGATAACTGAACCCTGATTGATGATGCAAATCTTAATGATTAAAGGATTTTGAAACAATAAATGCAGCCTTGTTTAAACCTGTATAGAGCGTGTCTCAGACCTTTATCTTACAACAACCTGGATTTTACAGTTGTTAAGACTGTATTAACTGACAGAGTTTGCTGTCATTGCTGATATGAAACTGACAGCAACATCTGCAGCGAGCAGTTAAATGTGGAAAACTAGAAGGTGCAGTTAGTGTTTCCACACTTTCCCATGCTATTGCTCCACAAGTAATGTCTAAAGATTCAAGATATTGCAGATCTAAAATGAGATTTGAACACATGACCAGCCCAATGGTGGTAAAACAAAGGTTTTTTATTTCAGTGACATTAGGCATTCACAAACATGAAGATAAATTAAGGATAAATGAGGAACTAGTTACAATATTTACATTAGTTACATTGGGCTGAGGAATTGGGGAAGGGGTAGCAGCCCCAAGCTGTGGTCCACATCGCTACTACTGACATAGGTAGGAAAAGGGATGTGGATTTAAGGCAGAAATTCAGAGAGCTATGGTGGAAGCTTAGAGCTAGAACAAACAGAGTTGTTATCTCTGGTTTGTTGCCTGTGCCATGTGCTGGCAAAGTGAGGAATAGAGAGAGAGAGGAGTTGAACATGTGGCTACAGGGATGGTGCAGGAGGGAGGGGTTTGGATATTTGGATAATTGGGGCTCATTCTGGGCTAGATGGGGCCTCTGCAAACAGCATGGGCTACAGCTGAACCAGAGGGATACCAATATCCTGATGGGGAAATTCGCTAATGCTCTTTGGGAAAGTTTTAACTTTGGGAAGGTTCAGCAAGGGGATGGGGACCTAAATTGTAGTTCTAGTGTTCAGGAGGTTGAGAGTAGTGAGATTTGAAGTGTGTCTACTTCACACTGAAATGAGGTTTCAAGGTTGCAAGAGTTCATCGGCAAGCAGGAAAGGTGATTTGACGTGTGTCTACTTCAACGTGAGGAGCATCCGGAATAAGGTGGGTTAACTTGCAGCATCAGTTTTGACTTGGGACTTTGATGTTGTGGCCATTTCCGAGACATGAATAGAGCAAGATTGGATTGTTGCAGGTTCTGGAATTCAGATGTTTCAGTAAGAACAAAGAAGATGGTAAAAGAGGGGTTGGTGTGGCATTATTAGTCAAGTACAGTATTATGGTGGCAGAAAGGACATTTGAGACTTGTCTACTGAGGTAGTATGGGCTGAATTTAGAAACAGGAAAGGAGAGGGAATTTTCAATAGACCTCCGAATAGTTCCATACATGTAAAGGAAAGGATAGCAAAGTTAATTCTCAATAGGAGCAAGAGTAAAAGGTAGTTGTTATAGGGACTTTAATATTCCAAATATGGACTGGAAATACTATAGTTCAAGTACTTTAGATTGGTCAATTTTTGTCCAAAGTGTGCAGAATAGTTTCCTAACTCAGTATGTAGGCAAGCCAACAAGAGGCAAGGCCACAGTGGATTAGGTACTGGATGTTAGATTTGGAGGTAAATGAGCACTTTGTGAATACAATTTGCTTATGTTAACTGCAGAGATGCAAAGGCATAGGTATATAAAACACAGGACAAGAGTTATTGCTGGGGGAAAGGTAATTATAATGTGATTAGGCAAGATTTAGGATGCATAGGATGGGGAGGGAAACTGCAGGAGATGGGCATAATTGAGATGTGGAGCTTATTCAAGGAACAGCTACTACATGTCCTTCATAAGTATGTACCTACCAGGCAAGGAGGAAGTGGTCAAGCGAGGGAGCCATGGTTTTCTAAAGAAGTTAAATCTCTTGTCAAGAGGAAGAAGAAGGCTGATATTAGGAGGAGATGTGAAGGCTCAGTTAGGGTGCTTGAGAGTTACATGTTAGCCAGGAAAGACTGAAAGAGAGCTAAGAAGAGCCAGGAGGAGATATGAGAAGTCATTGGTGTATAGGATCAAGAAAAACCCTAAAGCTTTCTATAGGTATATCAGGAATAAAAGAATGACTAGAGAAAGATTAGGGGCCAATCAAGGATAGTAGTAGGAAGTTATGCATGGAGTCTGAGGAGGTAAGTGAAGCACAGAGTCAATACTTTTCATCAGTATTCACACTGGAAAAAGACAATGTCGAGGAGAATATTGAGATGCAGGCTACTCGACTAGATGGGATTGAGTTTCACAAAGTGGAGGTGTTAGCAGTTCAGGAAAGTGTGAAAATGGGATTTATCGTAGATTATCTGGGAAGCCAGGAAGGAGATTGCAGAGCCTTTAGCTTTGATCTTTATGTCTTCATTGTCGACAGGATTAGTGCCAGAAGAAGGGGGTAGCAAATGTTATCCCCTTGTTCAAGGAGACATGGTTTGGAAATGCCGGTGTTGGACTAGGGTGTACAACTCACAACCGCCTGAAGGAACGGTGCTCTGAAAGCTAGTGCTTCCTATTAAACCTTTTGGACTATAACCTGGTGTTGTGTGATTTTTAACTTTGTTCAAGAAGGGGAGTAGAAGCAACCCTAGTAATTATAAACCAGTGAGCCTTACTTTGGTTGTGGGTAAAGTGTTGGAAAAGATTCTCAGAAATAGAACTTATAATCATCTCGAGAGGAATAAGTTGATTAGGGATAGTCAACACAGTCTTGTGAAGGGTAGATCGTGCCTCACAGACCTTATTGAGTTCTTTTAGATGATGACCAAACAGGTGGATGAGGGTACAGTAGTTGATGTGGTGTGAATGGATTTCAGTAAGGTGTTTGATAAGGTTCCCCATGGTAGCTTATTGCACAAAATACATAGGCATAGAATTGAGTGTGATTTGGCAGTTTGGATCAGAAATTGGCTAGCTGAAAGAAGACAGAGGGTGGTGGTTGATGGGAAATGTTCATCCTGGAGTTCAGTTACTAGTGTACCGCAAGGATCTGTTTTGTTCCACTGTTGTTTGTCATTTTTATAAATGACCTGGATGATGGTGTAGAAAGATGGGTTAGTAAATTTGCGGATGACACTAAGGTCGGTGGAGTTGTGGATAGTGCTAAAGGATGTTGCAGGTTACGGAGAGACATAGATAAGCTGCAGAGCAGGGCTGAGAGGTAGAAAATGGAGCTTAATGTGAAAAATGAGGTGATTCTTGGGAGTGTGGATGAGCAGAGAGATCTCAGTGTCCATGTACATAGATCCCTGAAAGTTGCCACCCAGGTTGATAGGGTTGTTAAGAAGGAACATGGTGTGTTAGCTTTTATTAGTAGAGGGACTTAGTTTTGGAGCCATCGGTCATGCTGCAGCTGTACAAAACTCTGGTGCGGCAGCACTTGGAGTATTGCATACAGTTCTGGTCACCGCATTATAGAAAGGATGTGGAAGCTTTGGAAAGGCTTCAGAGGAGATTTACTCGGATGTTATCTGGTATGGAGGGAAGGTCTTATGAGGAAAGGCTGAGGGACTTGAGGCTGTTTTCATTAAAGAGAAGAAAGGTTAGAGGTGATTTCATTGAGACATATAAGATAATCAGAAGGTTAGATGGAGTGAACAGTGAGAGCCTCTTTCCTCGGATGGTGATGGCTAGCATGAGGGAACATAGCTTTAAATTGAAAGGTGATATAGGGCAGATGTCAGAAATAGTTTCTTTACTCAGAGTAGAAGGGGGGTGGAATGCACTGCCTGTAACAGTAGTAGACTCACCAGGTTTATGGATGAAAATGGAATAGTGTAGGAGAGAAAGGCTTCAGACTGGCTTCACAGGTTGGCGCAACATCGAGGGCTGAACCTGTAGTGTGCTGTAATATTCTATGTTCTGTGAATTCTTTTGTCTGTTCTGATTGCATGTCCTGAAGAAGGGTTGCAACTGAAATGTTGACTTCTCCACCTCCTGATGCTGTCTGGCTTGCTGTGTTCTTCCAGTCTCCCACTTGCCTGCCTGCACGTCAGCCAACTTACTCAAATGATGCCCTTTTTTTCCAGTGAGAGTCTGTTCTGTTGCCCCAGCCATCCCCTCACTTTTAGCACTTGCTTTTGAATGTCCATTGCACAAGGAAAAAGTGCCTACTGTAGTAGAGCCCACATGCTTCATGAAAAAAATCAAGACACTAAAGGCCCTCCCGTAGAGAGCCCCAGAACTCAAACCATTAGGAAGACAGTCCAAGACAACTATCTTCTATACACCATGCTACCATTCTTTCAAGCCTAAAGTGAACATATTAAAGAAGAATAATGAAACCTTTAGAACATCTGAATTTGAAAAGTCGAAGTATTATGGGAGATTGAGTAGTAATAAATTAATTTTAAAATGAATACATAACATAAGGTGAAAACATTGTTGTAATGTCAGAAATAAAGAAAGTTTTGTCCTGGAAGCTTTGTCCAGGTAAGTGGAAAGTATTCCATCACTCTCCTGACATAAGCCATATGGATGGTGAACAAGCACTGGGGAGTCAGGAAGTTAGTTACTCGCTGCAGGATCCCTAGCCTACTCTTGTTGCTGTTGTGTTTATATGGCTAGTCCATTCAGTTTCTGATCAATGGTAAACCCCAGGAAGTTGATTCTGTTGGAATTCAGTGATGGTAATGCCGATGAATGTCAAGGGGTGATGGTTAGATTCCCTCTTGTTGGAGATGGTCATTACCTGGCACTTGTATGCTTTGAATGTTATTTGCCAACTATCAGCCCATGTGAGAAATAGAGAAAGGAGCAGGAGCATTTAGAAGCTCAAAATAAAGGAAACTAACATTTTTGAGCAAGAAAACCCAAAAGCAACTGAAAAATAAGAATAAGCAAGGGAACTTGAATTAATATCAAAAAGCTGGAAAGAAAAGTATTTGTACCAGAAAAGCTTGGACAGTATCTGTAATTGTTTTATTGGACAAATATTATATATATGGCAGATGCTTTGCATAAAAAAGCAATGGAACACAAAGACTCACACTTAGAAGGAAGGCATGCCAGATTTTGCCCCTGCAGGACACTGATACTGGGCATTCCTCCTGATTGAGGATACTGCATCTACCTAGAGCTTCTAATCATTCAGAAGCTGGCAACTTTATCACAATGCAAAAGGCTGTGGCTGTTGCTATGCTGACAGAGTATACCTGGAATCTCAGAGAGAAAGTAAGTATTGTTGGGGAGCAGAGATTATGTGAAGTTGAGAGGAAGTGTGAAGCTCTGGAATTTGGAAGCAAGAGCAGGCAAGATGTTGACTCTTAGTGGCAAGTCTCTATCCTCATGTTTATGTCTCACTTAGGCACAACTAAATCCATATTGTCCAGTTGATATGCAGCAGCACAGTTTCACTAGTCTTGTAGGTCTGCATGACATAAAAGTGGCAGCTGAGGCAAGAAGAGGTTAGTAAGTGGTTGCTAATTGACCAGAGTCTTAAATGGACATTAGATGAGAAAGTTGCTCATGGGTATTCTTGCCTGGAACGTAATTGCATGAAGGCAGTGACTGGAATCGGGTATTAATGACAACTCCCTCATTTTCAAGGCCTCTTGCCTTCTTCCTCAACTTCTGTCAGCCTAGAAGATTTCACACAATGAAATAGTTTGTGTACAAGTTACTAAACAAATGCCTTCAAAAGAATTGTGCTTCAATAAAACATTTAGTCAGATCATTTTGAGATTTTTGGAATTCTTTATCTGTGAAAAAAGATTACTTCTTGTTGCTGTTGCATATTGATATTAACTTTTTCATAATTCTGAGATTTTTTTCCATCTCTTTGCATTCTTAACAAATACCAGAGTCAATGTTACAAAAGATTAATTCTGACATAGTTACTTCTGGTTTCATGGTATTCTTGCATCATTCAATTTCTTAAGATAAAATGCATAACAAAATATATGTTTCTAATTTACAGAAAGTTGCCTAAACTCTGTTGCATATTACATAAATTATCTAATGTTGTTGAATATTGGTTGCTGATACAATACTCAAGAGAACTTGTCTAATTTCAGTTTAATGTTAGAAAATTGCAGAGACAGTGTTCAGAAAATTAGAGACCATCTCTTAAATAGATACTTGGAACTATCTGACATTGGATAAAAGAGAAGGTTACTGTTATAATTTTACTTTTGTAAAGAAAAGAGTACAGAAACATTTTGGGAAAAATTATATATAAATAAGGATAAAGCTAATCAAAATAGAAAAAGTTTCCTCCACTAAGAAGGCATATAATAGTAACAAATTTGAAGCATTAGCAAAGTAAGAAGTTGAATATTAGCTCACTAGTAAGGCTATCAGAATGATTTTTAAAACCTTTAAAATTTGCATTGTGAATGATTAGTTTGTACTCAAAATCTTCACTTCATGGATCTCCTGTCTTGTCTTGTGCTCGGACTATTTTTAGTTTATCTTTTGTTTACTTATTACAAAAGGTAACATTCTGTTATATTAAAAACCACAAAAATTGGTCAAGCATCCTATTGTCAGCATTTAAAATCCAATTAAGTCTCCTCCCCTCCCTGCTTATCCAACTCAGTTAGCATCACCCCGATCACTTCACCTTCACATGCTAACATGGCCTTCCCTTAAGTGCATATATATGATTTGCCTCAACTACTTCCAAATGTAGCAAGTTTTTAATCATTGTCTTCCTGGTGGGTTGATACACAAACAATTTCAGACTGCTGTCTGCAAACACACTGTTTCACCTTAGTTTATTCCCCAATAGTTAGAGAAATGATGACTGTATATTTTAAATCTCCCAGCCTGACTTCACGGCAAGAACCCTTCACAATTCTGAGATTTCTCACCACGTCTTGTTAAGTGATGGGATTCACTGCTAGGATCATCCTAAGGACTGAAATGATTGAAAACAGCAGCAGAGAGTGAGGAATGCTAACAGTTTCATGTAAGCCTAGAAAGATACTTCTATTCCGCCTGATTCTTACTACCTACTAGATTGGCCTGATGGCAAACTCAATTTAGCTTCCTACCAAGATACCAGTTAAAATTACAGTTGAGTCTCTCCAAGACTTCAAAGGAATCCAAAATGTATACTTAAAAAATATTCCCTCTAGACTTTGCCATTTTCTCTGTTGATCCATTTAAAATTCTGATCCAATTTCTCGAAGAAGCTCTAGGATTGGCAAACAGCCTACTGTCTCCATTTATTTTAAAGACTAAAATATAGATTCCTGATCATTTGTGGATTTGCAAGAAGTAGTGTTAAAAAATAGGCACATCACAGACAAATTCATGATGTGCTATTCAACAAGAAAATAATTCAACAAGAAAATAATGTCACCTAGCCAGGTGACTGATCTTTCAGTGGGAAAGTATTTTGGAAACAGTGATCACAACTCCTTAAGTTTTGAGATAGCTATGAATAAGGATAAGTCAGGACATTGCAGCAAGATACAAAATTGGAGGAGGGAAAATTACATCAGTTTTAGGTAGGAGCTAGGGAGTGAAGGGCTTTTGCCCGAAACGTCGATTTTCCTGCTCCTCAGATACTGCCTGACCTGCTGTGCTTTTCCAGCACCACTCTGATCTAGACAGGAGCTAGTGAGTGTTAACTGTTATCAAGCAAGTCTGTACTTGACATGTGAGAATTATTTAAAGACCTGCTGAGGAGAGTTCAGATCCAGCATGTCCCAGTAAGGAGAAGGGACAAAAATGGCAAGGTAAGGGATCCTTGCATAATTAGGGAGGTTGTGAATTTAGCCAAAAAGAAAAAAGAAGCATATGTAAAGTTCATGATGCTAAAATCAGACAGGGCCCATGAGGAATATAAAGAAAGCAGAAAAGAACTCAAGCAGGGAATTAGGAGAGCAAGAAGGGATCATGAAATGACCTTGGCAAGTCATAGTCATAGAGATGTACAGCATGGAAAACAGACCATTCAGTCCAACTCGTCCATGCCGACCAGATATCCTAACATAATCTAGTCCCATTAGCCAGCACTTGGCCCATATCCTTCTAAACCCTTCCTATTCATATACCCATCCAGATTCCTTTAAAATATTGTAATTGTATCAGCCTCCACCACTTCCTCTGGCAGCTCATTCTATACACGCACCACCTGTATGTGAAAAAGTTGCCCCTTAGCTCTCTTTTAAATTTTTCCCCTCTCACCCTATGCCCTTTAGTTCTGGATTCCCCCACTTTAGAAATAAGACCTTGTCTATTTATCCTATCCATGCCCCTATGATTTTATAAACCTCTATAAGGTCACCCCTCAGCCTCCGATGCTCCAGGGCAAACAGCCCCAGCCTATTCAACCTCTCCCTATAGCTCAAATCCTCCAACACTGGCAACATCTTTGTAAATCTTTTTTGAACCTTTTCAAGTTTCACAACATCCTTCCAATAGGTGGGAGCTAAACAGAATCCCAAGGCATTCTATACATACATCAATAACAACAGGATAACTATGAAGAAGGTAGGACCACTCAAGGATAAAGGACTGAACTTCTGCTTGGAGGCAGAGGATGTGGGTGAAATCCTAAATGAGTACTTTGTGTTGGTATTCACCCAGCAGAAGGATACAGAAGATAGTGACATTTGTGTGGAGGATGCTAATATGCTACAGCATTTTGAAGTAGTGTTGGGTTTCTTAAAGAGCATTAAGGTGTGTTGGAATGACTTTTACGGAGATAATAAATTTTCAGGAGACAGCAGAGCTCTTGGCACGTGGCGATTTATTCATCCATTCTGGTACAATACAAGGAGGCCCTCAAGTCTGGTCTCACCGGAAGGGAGAAAGTGAGGTCTGCAGACGCTGGAGATCAAAGCTGAAACTTTATTGCTGGAACAGCACAGCAGGTCAGACAGCATCTAGGGAACAGAAGATTCGACGTTTCGGGCACATGCCCTTCTTCCCCCACTTTACAAGGTGAAGAAGGGCATGTGCCCGAAACGTCGAATCTTCTGTTCCCTAGATGCTGTCTGACCTGCTGTGCTGTTCCAGCAATAAAGTTTCAGCTCTCACCGGAAGGGTTCAATTACCCTCTTAATCAGGACAGATCAGAGGAAATGTCAATGACACTCTAATTTCAAAAACAAATAAAGTGTTTTCTATACATTTACCTTGTAACATTAACATGATGGCACTTACTCCCTCCCCCTGTATACTACTGGTTAATTAGTGCTAGGTTATTCAACTATTATTGGATTTCTAGTACAACACTCTATTAGGGGTCGTAAAAGAAAGAGGTTCCAGTTTGTCTGGGGTTAGGCCACTTTGATTATGGCTAACAGATAGTGCCTAAGGCAACAATCAGGGAAAAGGGCTTTTAGGTTTTGTTTAAACACTTGTACAATGAAAGGGAAGTGGCCACTCCTCCCAGTTCAGAGATTCTTCTCATTTTGTTTAGTTTTAGCTGGGGACCCAGAGAAGCTGCTGGAGTGAAAAGAGGTTGCATGCTTCAGCAAATGATCTCGAGCTGATCCTCTCTGCTATCTCTCTCTCTCTCTTGTGAGAACCTGTGTTTGAATTTACTTTTTGCCAATGGGTCTGTTTATGGAGATGTTGCAGGAAATCGGAACAGCTCCTTGTTAAGTTGTGGGGGATATTGTTTTGATCAGGTTTTCAAATTGTTGTTGTTCTAAATTTTATTTTATTTTGTTTGCGTTTCATTCGGTGGTATGTAAATAATTTCTGTTTTACTTGAAACCAAGTGGTTTGACCAACTGCATCACTCCTGGGATATCCACCTTACATCTGCCTAAAACAACTAGAAAAGTTAGGGTTTGGGCTACCTTCTTAAAATGTTTTGAGGGGGTCTGGCCTGATCCATAACTTTGTTCCTCATCCTTCATTAAATGTAAGGATGTGGAGATGGTTTTGAGCATCTGCAAACAATACATGGACAAATTTACAGTGTTATAAAAAGAAATAATAATCATAATAACGATGATTATGATTCCATGGACCAAAGGTGTCCCCAGGGATTTCAGCCATCCCATGGGCCAACTTCATTGGCTTGAGATTGGGGTTTGTAAGCACCCCTTTTTCTGTTAGTAGCCAATCAAGGTGTATCCTGTTCTTGGTACTGTGGTTTGGATGGCAACCATTTCAGTATTAACCTTATCGAGGTCCTGAGAGGTGTAATTTGCTATCTGTCCTAGGATAGCTGCCATATTGATAGATTCTCTAGCTAGTTTGCCATACCAGGCAAACACAAAGGCAAAGAACATTTTTGTTTCTCTCATGGCTGCCTCAGTGATCTCTCCTGCTGTAGAAATGGCACAATGTAACCTAGGTAAATGACATTGCCCAAGATGGCAGTAGCCATGCATACACTTTGCATTCACACACAAAATAAGTGCCATTGTACATGATAAAATGAGTTATATATTCAAAAAAATCAGTCATGTTTTAAGGTTCCTGCTGACATAAGGTTGGTAAAAGTAAATTTAGATGTCAGCAAAGTAACTATAAAATATTGAATACTACTACTCTGACCTACAGGCCATCTCCAGCTTGAATCTAATAAGGCAAATAGAAGCAACCAGTTTTTCTACCCTTGTTGTGTCCGTAATGGTGACAACTGTTGAGGTATGGGAGATACCAGCCCTCAAAAGCAGGAAAGCTGCAAACTGCTGATAACCATTCTTCTCATGTACTATTAATGTCCACCCTATATAACCTGATCTCTGCAGAAGATTTGTCAGCCATGCAAACCCCAGCCATTGGGGATTCATTTTGGTGAATGATCCATTCTGCCACTTCAGATGCGAGGAAAGGAATTGATCTCAGAAAGATACTGCCCTTTGAATGTATGGGAATGTCTGAACAAACCCAGCAACTGGAGACATTAGTACGATTGGCATAAGCATATGTCATATAGAGGTATATATTAACATTCTTTCTTTACCACGTACCCATTTGTTCTCAGTGGGATCAAAGTCAAGAGAAGCCTTACAGAAGAGTAGCATTTTCATGCTAATTAGTATTATTCTTTAATACAATTACCACAGTGCAACCATGTCACAATCTGTTTTGCAAGATCTTCGAAGTAATATTGATTGTTCGTGAAGTTCTGAGATGATGTTGCTAGAGGGCATGTTGTGATCTGACAGAGAGAAAGAAAAAGAAAATACCAGATTTGCTGATGGCTATTAGTTTCTATATGCCTTTAACTGTACAGGATGTTTCCATTTATCAATTCCATTTTCATTAACAAGCACCATACCTATTACCTGTTAATATTACTTCATAAGGTCCATCGCATCAGGGGCAAATGGCTCTCTTGCTTGAGATTATTTTTACCAGGTTCTTTGCTCCTAGGGCTGGAATTCCTGTTTGTTCTGGGTGTCTCTTGAGATTCCCAGTCTTAGACAAGCTGCTGACCTTCTGCTTGTCCATAAGTATGTGTAAATGCTGACAGAGGGATTTCATGCTTCTTACTTGTTCCTTCCTGTTAGTGAGTTCTGGTCCCCCAGTAATCAGGCCCGAGGGGATTGTTCTTGCCATTCCTGCTATGGGTTCAAAGGGTGTTAGTCCAGTGGCTCTCAAGGGTATTGCTCTCTGGACCATTAAAATGGCTGGTCAGGATGGGGTCCATTTAACCCCTTCTCCTACCTTTGCCTCAGTCAGGGCATTTCTCAGAGTTCTATTCATTCCCTTTACCATACCTGAGCTTTTGGGTGGTAGGGGCTATGATAATTCTGTGTTATTCCTAAGAGTTTGGATGCTTCTTTCAGACATTTGCCTGTAAAGTGGGAGCCTTGGTCTGAATCCAATTGTAGGGGAACTCCCCATCTTTGTATTGTTTCCGTGACAAGTATTCTTGCTACTGTGGTTGCTATAAAATCCCTTGTGAGGAAGGCTTCAACCCATCTATGAACTGGTCAACCATGCAGAATTTTTTATTCTAATTTTGTGGGAATGACCTATAAAGTCCATTTGGATGTGTTTCCATGGTTCCCCTGGATGGGGCTGGTGGCTCTTTTTAATTTTAATTGATAGTCCTGGTTCTGCTTGTGCACATGCAGTATATCACTGACAAAATTTAGCAACATGCTTTCCCATTCCTTTCCATCACAAGCAATTGGATATTAGTTGTAGCATTTTATTCCTCCCTATGTGCGCTAGTCCATGGTAAACATTGCATAGGGTCCGTTGACAGAATGTGGGAACTTACCTTCTTTCTTCCAAACATCAACTGGTGCTAACGCTGCCCCATCTTTAATCCATTCTGTTATTCCCTTGTAAACTAGCTGCTGCTTGCAAACTTAAAATATTCTATTCGTCATCTTTAGTTTCTTGTTTTTTTCACATTTGCTACTGTTATCAATTCCTGTTCTAACATTGCTTTTGCTCCACTGTCTGTGTATTTGTTCCCTTTGTCTGGCCTTTGGATCTTTCTGAGTGTTTTAATTTTAATTACTGTGCCTCTTTTGATTCAATAGCTGCTTCCACTAGAGTCTCATATTGAATTGTACTTCCACTTGAGGTAATATAGCCTCACCTTGCTGATGCCATCATGTAGTCGTGGACCACACAAAAGAGGTATCTATGTCTGTGTGGATGTTAACCCTTTACTCTTTTCCTAGATGGAGGACAGCATTAAATGCTTTTAGTTCAGCTACCTGTGTGAAGTGACATCCATCTATCCTTTCTCCTGCAAAGGTTCCCTTTTAAATTAACCACAGCCCCCACCATCCAGACCTCACAGTCATTATACTTCTGTGCCCCATCTACAAGCATGTATTTCACGTTCGGCCCCTCTCATGGCTCTTCCTTAACTCGACACTGTCTCTCTTCTTCCTGCTCCATGAGAGGGATACAATCGTGTGTCTCTCCTTCCTGATGTACATAGCTTGCTGGGTTCTCTCTATTGTTTTTAGCCACTTCAACATGCTTATCTCCTGGCAATGGTGCGGCTTCCCATTTGGCTCACCAACCTGTCTGTAACACCTCTCAGTCTGCCAGCTTCCAATAGCTAGACTATACTGTGTGGGGAATATAATATCACCTTCCCCAGTTGTGTCAAGAGAGAGGATGTTTTTAGTGCCCAGGTAGCACTGATATTGTTAAGGAGGCATGCAATCCTTAACTTCCTAAATCTAAACTGGTGAGTCCATTTAATTTCTGCTTCTTGCACATCAATTATGGCTCCAATTTGTTTCAATAAAGCTATCCCCAATACTACCTTCATTATTTTTGCACACATAAATATGAGCATTAATTATATAATCATCAATTCTCATATCAATCAGTTGGCTCAGAGTGGCCGTTTGAGTCCCACCACTTACACCCTGTACTTTCACAGTTTTATTTGTTAAAGATAAATGCGGATCTGCAGTAGAGATATAGGCTCTGGTATCTATTAACATGCTGCACTGCCAGCCCCCTAATAGTGCATCAATATATATCAGGTAAAAACAATGACTGCAGATGCTGGAAACCAGATTTTGGATTAGTGGTGCTGGAAGAGCACAGCAGTTCAGGCAGCATCCAAGGAGCTTTGAAACCGACGTTTCGGGCAAAAGCCCTTAATCAGGAAAAAAGGCAGTGAGCCTCCGAGGACATGGAGGTCCTGGGCCTCCTTCACCGCCGCTCCCTCACCATCACCCATTGTACTCTATGCTACTTTCTCCCCATCCCCACCCTCCCCTAGCTTATCTCTTCATGCTTCAGGCTCACTGCCTTTATTCCTGATGAAGGGCTTTTGCCCGAAACGTCGATTTCAAAGCTCCTTGGATGCTGCCTGAACTGCTGTGCTCTTCCAGCACCACTAATCCAGAATCAATATATATCAGGTTATCCCATTCCCTTTCTCTGTGGGATGCTAATAGTCATTGGTCCCTGATTAGTTTCTGAAATTCGTCTGCAGTTAATTGTCAGCCTGTTCATTCCTGTTGCCATTGGTGACCGGCTGGAGATTACTCTGCATCTGTCCACACCTAGTAAGGTAACCAAACTGAGGCAACCTGAATATCATGTATATGCATTTCTTCTTTGTTAATCTATTTACATAATTTGCTTTAAGATTCAATATTTTTCAGATTCAGGTTCCTTAATATGTGTTTGTTTTTTATCCTCCAGTTTTATTTCCACAGATTACTTCAGTCAGTAGCAGTAAAATAACATCATGCATGGACTAAAAATTTCTGAAAAATAAATAGTATCCATCCATTCCACATCAAGCAGAATGTATGAATTAGTATTGATCCAATACAGATTAAAAAGGAGATGGGGAATAAATTCCTGCATATAATTACATCATCCATCTCTCCTCCACCTGCAAGGAAATGAATATGTTATATTTCTAGCAATAGAAAAGCCCACCTCCTTTGTTAAATTCTCCCTTTTTAAAAACACATTGCCCAGAGAGAATTGCAATTTTCAACTTCGATATTTTTACACCAAAGTACATTTGCAATGAGTAAATCTTATAATCCAGAATTGTGTGTTAAAACAATGTTTTGAAGTCCATTCTGGCCTGAAAATGAAATTCCAAACATGATAATCTAAACACAAGATTCCTGAGATTAAAATTTACCCAAGCTTCTTTCCTCCTGTTTATGTTTGAGACAGTTCTGGTGTCTGTCCTGTATATATTTATTGGCGCAGGCTTTTGTTTTTGAGACATTTAAGGAGTAGGAGATAAGTTATGTCTTTTTTGATTTTCAATTCCTTTTCAATCAATTGTGACCAATTCTAAGAAATTTTTACCATGCTTTAAGACACAAATTCCAAATCAACAATTTATATTAGTTTTTTTTTCACAACCGTGACTCGTTCCCTTAAAGTGATGTCATTTTAATAATGTATGTTCCAAACTTAATACAGATATATGCACTGCAATTTCAAATCATCATATATTCCCAAAATACAAAGTATCTCCAGATTTTGAGCTCCAGACAACAAAACCATACGAGTTATACAAGACAATGTAAAGCAACCAACGAGCAAAGGTGCATTCAAACCAGACCACAAAGAGTTAACAGTGTACTCAGAAACCAGTCACTCTTCCTTTTGCTCACAGTTTTTCCAACAGCTCTATACTGTTTGTCTCTCAAGACTAATTCCTCGATTTTTTTGTGTATTCTTTCACACCTCGATGGTTTCTTCACCCCAATATTTCTTTTTTTTTGTGTAGCCCTTAGCGCTCCAGTGGTTTTGTCACCCCAGTATTTTTACATGCGCCCCTTAAATTACCACACCCTTTAGCACTGCTCTCTCCGTATTTGCTCCAACTGTGTTCTGACTTATAAGCACATTTACACACTGAGTGCCATCTGTCTAAAGAGTGGTAAATTAAAATACTCACCAACTCTGCTGTTCCTAGCACATAGGTGTCAGGCAGAATACCCTATTTGCAGTAGAGTGTTTCAAAACTGCTGGAATAAATTTTATGAAGATAATAAACTTGCAAGAGTCAGCAGAGCTCAAGGCACATAGTAATTTATTCATACATTCTACTGTTACAATATAGGAAGAGGCCAAAGACGTCCCTCAAATCTGGCCTTGACACAAGAGTTCAATTACCCTCTTAATCAGATTGGAAGTCAATGACACTTTAATTTCAAATACAAGTAAAATGTCTTCATACAGTTTTCTTGTAATATTAACATGGCAGCACATACTCCCTCCCCCTGTACACTATTGGTTAGTTAGTGCTGGGTTGTTCACCTATGGGTTTCGACTATAACACTCTAATAGTAGACTTGTTGCTGTTATCTGAATGGGCACCTTTTGATTTGTGGGAAACTAATGGTACTTATGAATTTTTATCTCTGAACAGTTGTTTTGTTCAGGACTGTAACAGAGTCTTCAATGAGATTTCCCATCATTCCAACTCTCTCAACCTCTCTCCTTGATAAGCGATAGAGAGTCCTTTCTCTATTATCTATTACTTGTAATTAGTTCTTAAACCTTTCTTTCTAATATTTTGTTTAGTGATTTATAATTATATAAATATTTGTGTATGTGTTAAGTTTATAATTTATTAGAAAACTATATCTGTGATTTTCTTGAAGAATCTTAATTAAAGCCTACTTGTGGTATTATAACTGATTGATTAGAAAAACCTTAAATGAAATAACTTATGAAATGTTCTTATTGTTAGGGTAGCAAAAACTGTTGCACATTCAATCTTACTGAGGAAACATTGTTCTCTGCTGAGAAAACATTAAACAAATGTTTCTCACGTTTTGTAATTTCTGTTAAACATGTAATGCAAAGCTTCTTGGGGTGTTGTCGGTCATTTTTGCTGTACTGTAATGGACTTAGCCATCACAAGATGGATAAGTCCTTAGGGCCCAATGGTATCTGCCCCAGGTTATTCAGAGAGGCAAGAGAGGAGATTGCCAGGGCCATGACCAAGATCTTTGTATCTTCACTAGCCACTGGTGAGGTCCCATAGGACATGTGAGTAGCTAATGTTGTGACTCTGTTCAAGAAGGGAATAAGGGAATAAGCTGGGAAGCTATTACAGAGAATTCTCTGGGATGTATTTGAAAAAGTATGGCCTAATTAGGGACAGTTAGCATGGCTTTGTGCAGGTTGGGTCATATCTTACTAACCTGATTTAATTTTTCGAGGTGACAAAAGTGATTGATGAGGATAGAGTAGTGGATGTTGTCTACATGGATTGAGATACATGGGATCCATGGTGACTTGGCCGCATGGATTCAAAATTGGCTTGCCCTTAGAACACAGAGAGTATTTGGTGGAAGGGTTTTTTTCAGGCTGGAAATTGTGACAAGTGGTGTTCCACAGGGATCGGAACTGAGACCTCTGCTGTTTATGATAATTGACTTGATAGATGGGTTAGTAAGTTTACAGATGATACAGAGATCAGTGGAATTATGGATAGTATAGAAGATTGACAATGCATTCAGGGGGATATAGATCAGTTGCAGTAATGGGCGGAGAAATGGCACATGGAGTTTAATCTGTATAAGTGTGAGGCGCTGCACTTTGGGAGATCAAATGTTAAAGAATAGTATGCATTTAATGGCAGAACCCTGAACAGCATTGATGTACAGAGGGATCTTGGGGTTCAAGTCCATAGCTCCCTGAAAGTGACCATGCAAATAGCTTCGATAGGATGCCTGCTTTTATTGGTCAGGGAATTGAGTACAAGAGTCAGGATGTCAGTTGCAGCCTTAGAAGACATTGGTTAGGCCACACTTAGAGTATTGCGTTCTATTCTGGTTGCCACATTACAGGAAGGATATAGAGGCTTTGGATAGATGCAGAAGAGATTTACCAGAATGCTGCCTGGGTTAAAGGTTATGATCTATAAGAAGAGGCTAGAAAAACTGAGGTTGTTTCTCTTGATAGGTTATGAGATACAGAGATAGAGTTGATAGCCAGAATCTTTTTCCTAGCTTTGAAATGTCTAAAACTAGGGGGCATGCATTTAAGGTGAGAGGGGGCAAGTTCAAAGGAGATGTGAGGGCAGATTTTTTTACACAGAGAGTAGTAGGAATTTGGAACACACTGCCGGGGTGGTAGTGGAGGTAGATACAATAGAAGCTTTTAGGTAAGCAGATGAATATGCAAGGAATGGAGGAATATGGGAGAGGATAAAGAAGGTCAAGCAGCATCAGAAGAGAAGGGGACTCTACTCTTCAGGTCGGAACCTTTAATCGGGACAGCTGATGAAAATTTCTGACCAGAAATGTTGATTCTCCATCTCCTCTGATGCTGCTTGACATGCTGTGCTTTTCCCAACTCAATTCTTTATCCACTCTAACTCTCCAGCATCTGCAGTACTCACTGTCTCTATGGAATGATATGGCAGGCAGAAGGCATAATGTTCGGCACAACATCAGGGCCAAAGGGCCTATTCCTGTGCTATTGTTCTATGTTCTAAAATGTTTAAGCATTGTGATGTTAGGTCCCGGGGGAAAAAAAAGAATGAATGGATGTTTACTGTTCTGTGATCTCAATGCCACTGGGGAACTCATAGAAATCTACCTTTAGAAATACATGTTGGAAACTAATCTAAAGAAATGTAACAATCTGCAACATTTTCTGGATCATCATAAATGGTTTTGTATGTTTGAGAAGATTTGTTGATTGTGGTTTTAACTTCTGTCATTTCTCAGATTATTTTTAATAATTAATTCAATGTTTATGATTACAAATTAAGTGTTAATCTGGATTAGATGCAAGGAGCACATTTAGTATATGCTTTGCAGTTTTAATATTTTCCAAACTAATCTGTTAAAATCACACAAATTTTAGAATTTGGTGCATTGAAGTGAAGAATTTACGTGCCATTTTATTTTACCACCGCTGTTGACATTCATCCTCGTCATTATTATTTTATAAATTCAAATATATATATTCGTTAAAGGAGACAAATCTTAGAAAAATGTCTATTTGATAATATCCCAGGCAATTTTAATTTTAGTGGATCAAAGGTAAAACCTATATAGTTACCAAAGCATAATTTTGTATTAATATAATGAAGCGACATTAATTTGAAAATGTTATGCAGCCAGATCATCTGGTCTCCAAATCCCTAAAGACAAATCTGAAGATGAGTGTTGGTACCCTGTGATTGTCAAGTTCAATTTCCTATGGGCAATTTCCCTGCCACCTAGCAACCTCCATGAATGTCCCTGACTCTAATCTAGAATTTGTTTTGGGAATAATCCTCAGGATTTAGCTATCCAGTCATCAGGAAATATTAGACTGATCTAAACCTCATATAACACCTGTGTAACCAAGAACTGATCCCTGCATTAACAACCTGACTAACTCCTCAAACACCCAACAACACCTGGCCACACTGCTCAATCACGAACAATCCCAAATCCTCCCAAATACCACACTGCTAACCTGACTCAACCCAGCTACCTCTTAAATATCTGATTAATCCTTTACTCAATATGACATGTCTATACCCTGAACTATCTCACCCACCAACCACCTCATCCACCCTAACCTATCTACTAATCCATATATCCAACTCACTTACTAACCACTTCACCCACATAACCACTTACCCTATTATTTTGTACCCCTCTTTGAAACTTCCCTACATACTATTTCACCCACTTAGCCATCTTACCTACTCACTTACTCAACCAATTCACTGACTCAATGATCCATTCACTAGTATTGCAACTGAACTTTTAGACTTATTGCCATAAATAGGGAATGTGTTCTTTCTCTCAACTTTACTTTGCTCCAACAAAGTTCTCCAAAGGACCCTGTATAGTGCTTACCTGTGACAAATTGAGTCAGAAGATCCCAAAATAAATGCACGATAACATTAAAATTGGGATGATTTGGAGGTGCCGGTGTTGGACTGGGGTACAAAGTTAAAAATCACACAACACCAGGTTATAGGCCAACAGGTTTATTTGGAAGTACTAGCTTTGGGAGCGCTGCTCCTTATCAGTGGAGTATAAGATCATAAGATACAGGCTTTATAGCAAAAGTTGATATTATATATTGAAAAAGACCTGGATTGTTTGTTAAGTCTTTCATCTTTTAGAATGAACATGTTGATTTCAATTCTTTCATATGTAAATCACAGAACTTTTTTAAAGTTACATTCTCAACTGAACTTTAACAATTGGTGTCCTGTCGGCCCAGTTAATGCACTGAGGGTGTGAGGTGTTTGTGTGAGACTGTGCCACAATGTTCAGACTGATTCTAATCTAAAAAAAATTGGATTTACAGATTCTTACATGGATTTATGCAGTTTTTTGAGTAAAATAAAATGTAATTCTGCAAGTACAAATTCACGCAATAAACTTATATGTGTGTGTGCATGTGGGTGTGTCGGGAGGGTGGTTTTATGAGTGTCTGTGAGAGAGCATGTGAATGTGTGTGAGTGTAAAAGGATATAAGTCTGAGAGGGTACATGTGTGCGTGAGTATGGGAGTATATGTGTGAGCGTATGAGAGAGAGCTTGTGTATGAGAGAGGATCTGCGTGAGTATATGGGTCTGTAAATCTACAAGAGGGATTTATAGAATCTTACATGGATTTGTGCAGTTTTTGAACAAAATAAAATGTAATTCTGCAAGTACAAATTCACCCCTCAAACTTATGTGTGTGCGCATGTGGCGGGGGGGCGGGGGGGGGGGATGCGGTGGTTATGAGCGTCTGTGAGAGAGTGTGTGTATGTGTGTGAGTGTGAGTGTAAAGGAGTATAAGTCTGTGAGAAGGTGCGTGTGTGCATTCAAGTGTGGGAGTGTATGTGTGAGCAAATGAGAGAGAGCTTGTGTATGAGAGAGGATCTGCAGAGGTGTATAGGTCTGTAGGAGTGTGTGTGTGTATGTGTCTATGTGTGTGTGTAGTGCAGTGGGGTCACCTGTAATGTGACATGAACCCAAGGTCCCAGTTGAGGCCATCCCCATGGGGACCCATGAGTTCAGTGCCCATGGGGATGGCCTCAACCGGGACCTTGGGTTCATGCCACACTACAGGGTGACCCCATTGCACTACACACGCACTTACAGACCCATACATTCATGCACAATAACGCCAAAAGTTCTATGATTTACATGTGAAAGAACTGAAACCAACATATTCATTCTAAAAGGTGAGAAACTTAACAAACAATCCAGGTCTTTCTCAATATATAATTTCAGTTACATCACACTGTAAACTTTTGCCGTAAAGCCTGTGTCTTATGATCTTATACTCCACAACCACCTGATGAATGAGCAAAGCTCAAAAAGCTCATGCTTCCAAATAAACCTTTTGGCCTATAACCTGGTGTTGTGATTTTTAATCAAGTTGGGAGTTATTGAGTGTTGCAGCAATCTGACCATCATCAGTTCTGCTAGGAAGATCTGGGCCTTCCAACTTCAACCGAGACAGATTCCTTTTCTGAGAACTAAATATATAAAGAATAAGTGTCATTGAATGGAATTAGATATTTTAACCTACTCTAAAGATTCAAATGAAGTCCTGAATTAAATGATTGCACCTGTATGGTTTAGCTATGTTGTTTAGATTTTGCATTTTGTCTTCAAATTACTTTCTTGTATGCTAATGAGACAAACTACTTCATATTTTTAGTTAATTTGTATGAGTTTGTTTTAATACAGCACAAGTTATCAAGTTTGTTATTTATAATACAATACTATATCCATAATGTATGTGATCTTCATACTTTAGCTTAATGGGATTATTTTTTGATAAATAACCTGTAATTTAGATAGTCTGAATCTCATATTTTACAGCATTCTCCAGAGGTTGGGTTTTGATTTCTTCAAGTCAAAATAACTATGCTGGGAGTAGCAGACTTTTTCAATACAGAGGAACCTCGATTATCCGAATACCAATTATGCGAAGGAGATCTCGAGGTCCCGATGGAAACATTACATCAAAGATGTGTTTCCAACAGTGATTGCGTCTTTTGTTTATAGGGATTAAATAGGCACAGTCTCTAAATAACTGACCTCCCGCCCTCTCTCTCCCCACACTTTCCCTGGTGTTCTACAGAGGGGTGTACCCTAAACCCTCCTTCCCCAGATAATCTCTCTAACATTGTCTTGTACAGGCCAAACATGGAACCTCTCAAAACGTTGCAGTAAAAGGGTGTGTGAGCACGCTATTTAGAGACTTACCCCACACAGGCAGCTGCAGCAGCAGTCTTATTGTGGGTGTACAGTCCGGCTGCCCCGGAGAGGGGGTGGTGGCAGACGGTGTTTGGAGGCTGGGCAGTGTTGGACAGGATTGGGGAGTGGGGTGGGGCGATTTTGGACGGGGTTGGGGAGTGGGGAGGCAATGTTGGCCCGGATTGGAGAGCGGGGGGGCAGTGTTGGATGGAGAGGTTGGACAGAGAGCAGTGCTGGGGGGCAGGGGCTCGCACACTGTAACCTGCTGCCATCTCCTGAACAGGAGCAGACTTTAAAAATTCCGAGCGCCAGAGGAAAGACATTTAATCAATTAACCGAATAATTGATTATCTGACCGAAATAGTGCCCACCCATCTCGTTCGAATAATCGAAGTTCCCCTGTACTTTAGAATGCAACTTTAACATTTAAAATACAACTTCAAAGGTTTATTTTACAAGCTTGAGTTTGTTTTACTGAAACTCCAGTAAAGTTAATAATTAATAAAAAGTTAATTCAAATATTTTACAAATTCTGATTTTGCAGTCTATGTACTAGAAGACTTAAATTTTGTTGTTTGCTCGTAAAGATCTGCACAATCCAGTTACACTGTCACTTGGTTTTAGTTGCATCATCGCAAATTACCACATTACTGGATTTGTTCACAAAACCTAGAAGATAAAATTGAAAAAAGTTGTGAAAGAATCTATGTTTCTGTTAATAATGATTTTAACTCTTCATTTAGATTGAGAAAATCGAAACAGTGTATCAGGCACATTACGGTTATTTATGTAAATTTATATTTCTACATTTGTGCACAGATTTTCATCCTGATTCCACTTTTTTCACTAGATATACTGGAACCAGAGAATTTAGTGCTGTAATTATTATAACCATGTTTTCTCTCTGTCATGCCAGGTTTGTCCTCTATGGCCTCCCTGATGTCCCTTGCCTGGGTGCTAGCTTCATACCACAAATTGCTGCGGGACTCCAGGGATGACAAAAAAAGCATGAGCTACAGAGGTGCCCTAATCCACATCTTTTGGCGTTTGTTTACCATATCATCCAGAGTCATTTCTTTTGCATTGTTTGCTTCTATTTTTCAGTTATATTTTGGAATATTTGTAGTTGTGCACTGGTGTGCAATGGCATTCTGGATCATTCATGGAGGAACAGATTTCTGCATGTCCAAGTGGGAGGAAATTCTGTTCAATATGGTGATAGGAATCGTATACATATTCTGCTGGTTTAATGTCAAAGAAGGCCGGACACGATATCGAATGTTTGCCTATTATACTGTAATCTTGACAGAAAATGCTGCCTTGACTTTTCTTTGGTATCTTTACAGAGATCCCACAACCACTGACTTTTATGCCATAACTGCACTGTGTACAGTTTTTATTAGTTTTGTTGCCGGGGCAGCATTCATGTTCCTGTATTATGGTTTACTTCATCCCATGGGACCACGGACAAGGATCCTTGCCAGTTCTTGCTGTGCTGAACTCCTCTGGGGAATCCCTCTGCCTCCAGAGCTGGAGGCCATGGCAACAACGCCAGCAGCACCTAGAGGATCCCAGACTACACCAACCAGAGTGGCAGGTGATCAAGAGGAGGAGGATGCAGCAGAGACCTGCCTGCCTGTATTCCAAGTGCGACCCACAGTGCCACTTACACCATCAGGCCGACCCTACCTACCGGAGGGACCAATCATCAAGATTGACATGCCAAGGAAAAGATATCCTGCCTGGGATGCCCACTTTGTAGACAGAAGGCTGAGGAGAACAGTTAATATATTACAGTATGTAACTCCCACATCTGTAGGTATTAGGTATAGAGATGGGCCACTTGTATATGAGCTGCTACAGTATGAATCTTCACTTTAAAGCTTCACCCACTGATACTGACAAAGAAGTAATTATGTTTACGTCAGGCACTCAGACACTCTCATACAACTCCCAAAACACAAAGCTCACAGATATGTTTTCCTTTTCCTGGTAGCTGTCTGTATATAAAGATATTATATATGTTTTGTAAGTAACAAAAAAAGTGAAAAAAATCTTTTTACATGGCAAAATACAGTATTTATACTGTATATTTAATGATAAAAGTCTTCATTAGGAATTTCCAACAGTTACTTAAAAAGTCACAAATACCAGTGCATACATGCACACGTACAGACACAGATACAGCATAAGTAATACATTTACATACACTCCATTTACCTGTATGCAGAACATTTAAGGACTGACGGTAGGTGGGACTGAAAAAGCAAATCATACAACATCAATTAATAAGAAAATTTATAAGTGGTGCAATTTTAAATCCCTTTCAGGGTTTTGTGAGCTTGTGGGGTTTTTTCAGTTCCACAATCCCATCCTTGGCAAAAAAGTCATGTTTCTAAGTAAATACTATATGTTTCTTTGTGTACGTGAGCTTTTTATTCAAGTAATAACAACCTGTTATTACCATTTAAGGTGCAACCATATGTCAAGTACAGCGCATCAGATCTTTGACATATAGTTTTTCTTTTTTAACTGAAATATTGCTGTTTGGTTTTGTAATTTACAGAGTGCTTTTTTAATTTAAATAGTTGCAGAAAATTTATCAATTTTATAACTTGCAGCATGGGAAAAAAAAACTGGAGTTTTTCTTTACCTGAATATACCTGATTAATTGCTTACAATCACATGAGCCGCAGAATTATATAACAGGTTTTTATAATGTTAAATCCATAACAGCTGTCTGCCATAAACGGACAGGCCAAAATACTCTGGCCAAAGCCATATGGTGAGATTCAATAAGCCAATTTACAGCCTCCAACACCTAGCTTTCTTTTAACCCTTGTGTGCCTAAATCAGGCCTTTGCATGAGGAACGTGCATGCAAACTTCTGGAATAGGGTGACTCTTATGACTTCCTTATGCAGCTCAGGTGTATTCTGGTGCAGAGATTCCCAGATAGCTTTGGCTTAGGAGATTAAAGGCTTCCTTGGATAATGTGGATTGAGATTTTACTAGTATGAAGCAATGTCGAATATTATCACAATGTTATTTATTGTGCAGCAAAAGTATTGCATATATACTTGGACATATACTATTTTCTTTTTAATACAACTCAATGAACATAATCTAATTTAAGGAAACTATCTACAAAACAAATTTCTTTCAGACTTTACAGGATATTTCATTTCATATTTAAATATGTACAAAAACACATTCACATCATAGGCCCTTCTAAATTTGAAGCATTTTAGCATGATAGAATTTCTCCAAACTTATTGAAAACATTAGCAAATTATTTTGCACTGAAACAGTTTCTTTCTCTTACTCATATATTTGAAATCAAAAATACATTGAAAAAAGAGTTAATTAGTCACACTATTTTCTATGTATACATTTAGTTCACCCACCGTATTTGGTTTACCGATTTATAGTTTTATAGTGCTAATCAATGTATTAGAACATCAATATTTTGTAATATTTTCACACACCTACCATCCTTTAGAACACATTGATTTCCTTTTCAATCAATGAAGTAGTGGTTAAAAATTGAGCCAAATTACGTGGGCTATATCCAAGATTATGAATATTACAAAACATCTCACTAAGAATACAGCATTCAGAAAAATTGAGGAGTAAATATACCACATGGTTTTATTTTGATAGAAAACTTCAAACTTCTATTCCACACTTTATTATTTAAAAAGCTGAATCATTGAATCACTGATTCTCTGAAGAAACTGTTTGTATATTTAAAGAAGTCGGAAAATGTCATGCTGGAAAAGCACAGTGGTCAGGCAGCATCCGAGGAGCAGGAGAATCGACGTTTCGAGCATAAGCTCAGTTCGAAACATCGATTTTCCTGCTCCTCGGATGCCGACTGACCAGCTGTGCTGTTCCAGCACCACATGTTTTGACTTTGATCTCCAGCATTTGCAGTCCTCACTTTCTCCTAGCCTATTTAAATAAGCAATGCTGTAACAGATCTTGAGGCAATTTTATTTACCTTGTATTCCCAGTGGGAAGATGTATCTTATCTATGAAAATACATATACACACACATGCCTCAGTGAGAACATTTCCATGAGATAGTTTGAAATTTTTTGTAAACCACACTGTTAGTTCATATCTATCAAATAGATAGTCAAACACTTTAGTAAAAGCAACACACTACTGTAAATCTGAAACAAACACAGAAAATGCTGGAGAAGCTCAGCAGATCTGTCAACACCTGTCGTAAAAGAAACAAAGTTAAAGTTTCAAATCCAGTATTATCTCTTCACAATCTGCTGAATTTCTCCAGTATTTGTATTTGTTAGAGACATGAACCATATGAAATGATGCATCATTTAATTAACAATGGTTAGAACCATAGAATGTCACAGCACTGGAACATGCACATCACCATGCTTTTGCTGTGTTTGGTTATTCTTAATGCTCATACATATTGTCACTTCCATATCACACTGCTACATTAGAAAATTTTAATCTAACTGTATAAACTCCGATTCAAATTTATGAAATTTATAGTTTATTTTCCTTGAAGTTATTCAAAATTTATGATATAGTTCTGCAAAAAAAAAGACATCTGCAATACAGTAACTATTAAATGACTCCATGTTATTCTGCAAGATCAACCCTTTTTGTTACTGGTGGCATCTTATAATTTTTTTCTCACGGTCTACCTTGTTTGATAGATAAATAGCCAAAGATACTTAATAAGAAAATAATGTAAAAAATTATTCATCTGATGACCTAACACATCTATGTATTATTTTCTATTCCAAAATACTTACCCACCAACAAAGATTCAATTTTTTTTCTAGCACAGGCCATTTGCTTCCAGCCATCTCTAATGGACTAGTAAATTATAGCATTGCAGAAGACAATTGGTCCAGTGTGCCTTTGTTGGTGTGAGTTTTCAGCTGACACTGTCCATATCAATCTAATGTGTTAGCCCTTTCTTCTGTCTCTTTATATTCTTCTGTTTTAAATACTTACCAATTCTCTTTAAATTGGCATACTCCATGCCTTAATAACCATTTGTCGAATACATTCTAACATTCTTTCAATATTAAACTATTCAAATCCTTTCATCAATTTGAAAACTTTCATCAAATCAATTCTTAGCATTGTTGACAGAGCCTCTTACAGCAGCTCTTCATGACTAGAATACAGTTCCCTTGGCGTTATTCCAATGACTTTTGCATGGCTCTTATTCCCTTCCTATAATGTAGTGCTCAGAACATCAATTGTATCCTTATCAATGCATATAACATCACTGCCTTCATAGAGTCATAGAGATGTACAGCATGGAAACAGACCCTTCGGTCCAATCTGTCCACGCTGACCAGATATCCCAACCCAATCTGGTCCCACCTGCTAGTACCCAGCCCATATCTCTCCAAACCCTTCCTATTCATATACCCATCCAAATGCCTCTTAAATGTTGCAATTGTACTAGCCTTCACCACATCATCTGGCAGCTCATTCCATACACGTACCACCCTCTGCGTGAAAAAGTTGCCCCTTAGGTCTCTCTTATATCTTTCCCGTCTCACCCTAAACCTATGCCCTCTAGTTCTGGACTCCCCGACCCCAGGGAAAAGACTATGCCTATTTATCCTATCCATGCCCCTCATAATTTTGTAAACCTCTATAAGGTCACCCCTCAGCCTCCGACACTCCAGGGAAAACAGCCCCAGTCTGTTCAGCCTCTCCCTATAGCTCAAATCCTTCAACCCTGGCAACATCCTTGTAGATCTTTTCTGAACTCTTTCAGGTTTCACAACTTCCTTCCGGTAGGAAGAAGACCAGAATTGCATGCAATATTCCAACAGTGGCCTAACCAATGTCCTGTACAGCCACAACATGACCTCGCAACACCTGTACTTAATACCCTGATCAATAAAGGAAAGCATATCAAACGCCTTCTTCACTATCCTATCTACCTGTGACTCCACTTTCAAGGAGCTATGAACCTGTACTCCAAGGTATCTTTGTTCGGCAACACTCCCTAGGACCTTGCCATTAAGTGTAATAGTCCTGCTAAGATTTGCTTTCCCAAAATGCAACATCTCGCATTTATCTGAATTAAACTCCATCTGCCACTTCTCAGCCCATTGGCCCATCTGGTCCAGATTCTGTTGTAATCTGAGGTAGCCCTCTTCGCTGTCCACTACACCTCCAATTTTGGTGTCATCTGCAAACTTACTAACTGTACCTCTTATGCTCACATCCAAATCATTTATGTAAATGACAAAAAGTAGAGGACCCAGCACCGATCCTTGGAACTCCACTGGTCACAGGCCTCCAGTCTGAAAAACAACCCTCCACCACCACCCTCTATATCGCCCATATCCTTTTCCACAGTAAATACTGATGTAAAATATTCATTTAGTATCTCCCCCATTTTCTGCTGATCTTTGAGGGGGCCTATTCTCTCCTAGTTACCCTTTTGTCCTTAAGGTATTTGTAAAAACACTTTAGATTCTCCTTATTTCTATTTGCCAACGCTATCTCATGCCCCCTTTTTGCCCTCCTGATTTCCCTCTTAAGTATACTCCTACTTCCTTTATACTCTTCTAAGGATTCACTCGATCTATCCTGTCTGTACCTAAGTTCTCCCTTTATTCCATGAGATCTAACCTTGCTAATCAGTCTCCCATGGGGAACCTTGTCAAACACCTTACTGAAGTCCATATAGACCACATCTACTGCTCTGCCCTCATCAATCTTCTTTGTTACTTCTTCAAATCTTGAGATATTTCCTTCCAGTACAGGCATTGTAAATACTTGCCCATCAACTTGCTTAGAGATGTTAGTGTTCACTTGAACCTGGGTCTCCTGGCTCAAATATTGGGGCAGTCTCACGAGAACCCCAGCACAGGAGCTGTATAAATGCAAATTGTTGAACTCGGAGGAGCTGAGAAGGAGTGTTACATTCCACTTCTATTAATTAATTTCAGAAGTTGTTTAAAGTTAGTGGGATGAGGAAAGATCACTGAAAGAGTTCATTCTTCCTGATCTACTGCAACCTAGTCCTTGATGGTTCGAGTTTAACATTGGTAAGTGAGTGAAGAAATCTGTGGAAAAGCAACATGTGCTTAACTTGATAATGCTTGAAAATGGCAGTGGACTTCGGAAGCATAATGAAACAGTGTGTTAATTTGTAATATAGGATTCCAGCTGGTCTGTAGGTTTGCTCGCTAAGCTGGAAGGTGCATTTCCCATCCAGCATTCCCTATACCTACCAGCCTTCCCTTTCACCCTGACAGGAATATACTTTCTCCGGATTCTTGTTATCTCATTTCTGAAGGCTTCCCATTTTCCAGCCGTCCCTTTATCTGCAAACATCTGCCTCCAATCAGCTCTCGAAAGTTCTTGCCTAATACACGTCAAAATTGACCTTTCTCCAATTTCGAACCTCAACTTTTAGATCTGGTCTATCCTTTTCCATCACTATTTTAAAACGAATAGAATTATGGTCGCTGGCCCCAAAGTGCTCCCCCACTGACACCTCAGTCACCTGCCCATAGGTCACGTTTTGCACCTTCTCTAGTAGGTGCATCCACATACTGAATCAGAAAATTGTCTTGTATGCACTTAAGAAATTCCTCTCCATCTAAACCTTTAAAACTATGGCAGTCTCAGTCAACTTCCATTCAAACAAGTATGAAAAACAAATTCAATTTGCTTTTCAATGCCCATTTTCATCTACAATCTGTATGCACAGAACATAGTTTTCTTCTCAAATTACTCTTTAAGCTGTATTTCCTTTCCTTTATTTGTTCATTTTGAACTGAAGCTACCATGCTTAACCAGCTAACCTTTCAATTTTGACATTCAGACTTCTCTTTATATGATATCAGCAAACTTTGATGCAATTTCCCTCGTGCCTACATCTACATTATTTTCATAAATGAAAAGCTAAGAGAATTCCCAGCATAGATCTGTAGGCACATGACATGATATTCTCCAATGTAAAAGAAAGTCCCAAACACAGTGGCCTGGTTTTTCCTGTCAGTCCCAAAGCAAGGGTGGTTATCTTGGAGTTTGCTGTCCACAAAGATCCAGCACTCGCTGAGCGAAGTTTTCCCTTTCTTGGTGGCAGTTGCTAAGTGAAGGGGGATATTTGGTTTGTAATAACAGTGGTGTCAGCAAGCGAAGTACAGAGGCAATCACATTGAAGTATTCATGAAGAACAAGCTAGAAAATTATACACACTTAATATGTTTCACTTTTAAGTTAAATTCTCAAATTATGAAATAAACTATTATGATTGGGTTAATGAAGATGATAAATACAAACATTTAATTGCAAAAAAGTGATTTTTTTTAATCATTAAAAAATTTAACATTCTACAAATATAAAATTGATATGGGTGCTAAACAAAAACCATGAAACAGTAAGCTATTAAAATCCTAATTCCATTTCACTCAACAAAATGCAAATTTTTCAAGAATTTTTATAGTGAGACTAACAGCGTAAGAATGGACGTTCTCTCCAATGTGATTCATTTCCTTTTTAGTCACAGTATGAGATATTTAACAGTGTACCTCTGAATAAAATTTTTAAAAAAGAATAAAATTAAATGACAGCAACCTCTGGACCTCTGAATTATTCTACGTGTCAGGATTCCAGACATCACTGTCAGTTTCAGTGGAGGAATGACAGTAAATGTTGACAGTTTTACCATCAATACCACCACAAAATCCAAACAATCACATTGAGTGATTTCTTAGCAAATTGATGACTGATAAGGCAGAGACCCACATTACAACAGTTGATAGTGAATACAACCAGAAGTACGATTTTGAGACACTATTTCAGTGTTGCTTTAAGTTCAGCATTTTTCAAAGTATCTCATGAAAGTAAGTAAAAATTCAGGAAAATACTGAAAATTTAATTGTAAAATCTTTTCTATATACACACTGAAACATGTTTACACACAGCAGAGGTTGACTACAGCTACAATCCATTTACAAGCAAATGAAGTGAGACAGATTAAGTTAATTGACCAGCTACATCTGTTTTTAAAGACACTGCATTGTTCCAATCAAACTTGGTGCCATCATGCCAATTTTGTGGTTAAAAAAATGGATTGTGTAAGACACAACTTGTTGCAATTTTTTAAAGTTCATGTGTGCCATTGTTTAACGTAGTGAAATATCTGTCCACATTATTAGGGAATATTTTTTAATTCAGACTGTGGTGCACTGTTGTTTGCTGGGGAGTCTAATGAACTCAAGCAAGATGAAGCTTATCACTAACAAAAAAAAAATCTGCCTTTTTCTTTCTGGACCGTCTAGCACAATAGTCATGATTCGTTATACTAGAATCTTTAGTATGATATCTGTACGCAACTTTAGTAAGTTAACCCTTTGTGTACTGAGAAAATAGATTAATTTCCTTTTAGAATTGAAAGAAACCTGCCACAAAGGATTTTGGTATCATTAAATCTTAATTGATAGTCAAAAATCATATGTAACATTGACAATAGTCTGCCATTTAGCTGAAAATGTACAATCACAAATTCTTTTCAGCACCCAAGGGGTTACAATAATTTAATTTAATTATATAATGCCAACGTCTATATTACCTAGTGTGATTGGCTGACAGGTGTGTATTAGCAAACACAAAAGCATACCTTCCTTGAAACAGCAAATTGCAAGGGTGCTAAATTTCAAAACACACTAAATTGGTGTACTTTTTTAATGACAAATAGTATGATTTATTTTTATAAGCTGACGTTTAATGCTCTGAGGCATTATATAATAGTGGTAATGAACAATATGGTATGCATTATTAGTTGGTAAATTGCACTTTAAGACAACCTAACTCTGGCACGCATTACCACTGATGATCATTACATTTATGTTCCTTATCACTGAAGCAAGTTAGTCATTTGTGTCATCATATTTCATCATATATAATACTATTATATCTTTATATACACAAAAACATGTGCTGCAGCATGATGTAAAGTGTGCAAGCAACTCTAATTTTGCAGCAGTCAAAGGACCTAGATCGTAAATCATGAATCATCTAAAGGGCTTTCAAGGTCAGCTTGTTATCTAGTTCAAATATCATATAAATCATAAAATACTAGTAAATGAATTTGCTATTTTAATTGATTTTTATAAGGCAGCAATAGTCTAGGTTGTCTTCCTAGGAAACTAGCATTTGAGGGATCATTTCATAAATTTATAGAAGACAATAGGTTGGGCTTTATGCTTTTCGGTAATATCCAGCTAGAAATACTTTGTACAGCAGTGGGCCAAAGCCAAACACTTCAGACTGGTGCTAGCAACTTGCAAATATGCTAGTTGCATTTTACAATCTGCCACAGTGACTTGTCATCAGATGAACCACAATGTTGAGCTATCAATGCTAAAATCTATGTATGAAAGTAATGAAAGGCCCAGTTATTTGTCTCCTAGGAGCAAATAGGATATTGGTTGATTACCATTAGTTAACACATGCATTTCAGACTTTGGATTCATGTGTCACACTATTGTTTGGTGTATTTGTTTCATTTACAAAAGAAGTAAATGATCAATTATCACCTTTGCTTCAGAAATGCCATGAATTAATACTGACCACTTAATATAGGACAATGTATTTGCAAAGATAAATTTGTAAACATGTGTACTGCCTTTGTGGCTATACTGTTCAACAAACATTGAACAGATCAGGTTTTTCATTATCAGCCTTCATTACAGGTAACTTTCTTTTTCATTGGCTGGTTCTTTTCCAGTCTTATTTGGAATGGTATTATTGAGAGCAGGAATAAGAAATTGGGATGTTTAAAATTAATAGCAAAGAAAGGAATCCTATAATTTTGTATCATCTGTTGCTTATTTATATTGAATGGTATATTCCTGAGCAATGTTATTATAAGAAAGCAATTTTTAAATAAATCTTCAATAATGAGTCATGTACTCCAATGCATTTTAACCTAATATTAAAATAACAAAGAAATTAAGGATCAAATTTAATGGGGCCTTTAATAATCAGTTAGGAGACAACAGTGGGACTAGAGAATTTGCAGGGAAGGCATGAGGCCGGCTGTTTATCACCTTCCCAACTGAGATTTTCTCAGCAGTGAGGATGTTGGAAATCAGTCTGACTACCGAGTTGCCAATTGAGGCTCTTAAGTGGCTAAATAAGGATCATCTCCCAACTTGCTGGCAAACTCATTTGGGGAGACAACACAGTTAAATAATAAAACACCATGTTGACTTAGGAATCCCATCTGATTGGGCCCCATGTGCCCATGGGGGCCTTCTTTGGTGGTCAGGGCTGTGCTTCACATCCCAAATAAAAACTCTCCCACCCTTACTAATCACATCTGCCCCCACTCCAAGCACAAACCTGAAAATTGCAGGGAGTTGCCTGACTGGTCCTAATAAGGCTGACCTCAGTTTGATCCCAGGATAAGTGCAATCACAGCAATGCCTTGTGATGTCACTAGGACAGGAGAACTGCTGACCATCTGATTGGCCAACTGCTCTCAGAAACAGGACATCCTCTCTGAAAATAATGAGTACTCTGACATTGCTCATTTGAACAAATGTCCAAAAATGACCAGGCATCATGCAAAATCATTTAAAATTCTCTCTTCCACCTTTCCCATTTTATCTCTTATGTTCAAAAGGTAGAAATGGATAGTTACTTATGAGTTGTGGCTGAGTCCAAATCTCTTCCATTTGAGGGGACCCCAGAAATAAAACCAAACACAGCCATTCCATATTTCCTTGTGCTAATTAACCCTAGCATGCAGTCTTTTAAAGTGTTATCTGTGTTAAGGAAAATAATGTATTATTTGTTCTGCTGACCATGAAAGCCCTATGTTCTTAAATTATCTTAGCTTAGGATGTGATTTTAAAAAGACAAAGGAAAAACACTTTGCTTCTCAACCTTGTGGTGCCTTTTCTCTAGGTGCTTATGGTACTCCTATCAAGGCAGCCACTTACAGCAAACAACAATGCCAGTACCTTTTCATATTATGTGCCAGTGCAGTAAAAATAAAAGAATCACTGTATTATATATATATATATGTATGTATGTATATTATATGTGAGGTTCTAGTGCAGCTGCATGGAAAATTTGTATTTCTCCTGCAGGAACAAACACATTGAAAAACATAAGGTTCTCAACAGGAAATAGCTACTGTGTTAATGGGAGCAACATCAATAATCAAAGGTGCTAACATCGAACCTCAGTTTTATAGTGTGGTTTTTAGAAAACAAAAAATAAACCGAATACTTCCTGTGAAGCCTTACTGTAGATTGATATAGCTGTTTATCCAAAAACAACACAAAGAATCTGTAAATAATGTATGGAAGAAAACTTTGCTATTTCCTATAATGTAATGTTATATGTTCAGATGTATGTTTGGTTAGTGAACTACTCTTACCTCAAGACAGTTGAGAAGTTTTTTTTTCCTATTTCAAGTTACAGCAATCCATGTGAAGCTGAACTTTGCCCAGGTGCTTTTTTCCCTTCTTTCTGAGGAAGAGATGGGCCTGTGAGTTAAATTCACAGGCTTAAAAGTGATGACAAATTTATCAAACAAAAATGTGCATGAAGTAATTAAGAAAGGATATTTATATGGCTGTAAATGTCAGGAATTTGTGAGCATGTGTGTACTGTACATACATTTCCTCTGTGAGATATACAGTTAAAAAGTCAAATGAAAAAAATGATTTTCAAAGGATATTTATCTGACCGTGCTCTTTTCACCTTGATACGAAACCCCAGTTCCCAACTATGCAATATTCCAGTCTCTGAAACCTCCAAATTTTAGGAAACTTTCTTTTCCCCATATTCAAACAGTTTTTCCTTGCAAATGTTTCGTATCAACAAGGTGAAAATGCTAAGTGACTTTTTCTTGAAGTATACATGTTTAATTCATGGTAACAACATGATATTGATAATGAAATGGCATCTTCTAACTGTGCCAGATTTTTTTCCATTTTGTATAGTTTCAGTTTTACTTTATCATAGTTATATCTACCTCATTATAATTTCTCTGATTTGATGTAGTTTTAGTTTGCTTTCCATTTGAGATTTAAAAATTAATTGGTAGATAGTTTTTAAATAAAACTGTTTTGCTTTTGCAATAAACCTGAAAGCTATATACACAGATTTCAGTCTTGACAGGCCCCTGTAATAATTACAATCAGTTATAATGAAATTTCTATGTATAACCTATGACTTGAACTAATAATATTAAAAATACACAATATGTTACGTTCCTGTTTTAAATAACTGCAATTTCGCATCAGTTTTCTAGTGTGCATAAGGAAAAGACTAACAATGACAAGTAACTGCACCATTGATTCACATTCTAGTGGGCTGTTCAATATTGGTGCCCCCAATCGCCTAGATACCAATTAAAATAAAAATATTCCTGTAACGTATACCACATTTTCTTCTGTGGCGTCCTTTACATGGTATAAGCTGACACCGTTTGCCTACTTTCTTTTTCTTAAAGCACGCTGTCCAGTATGTTCTATGAGAAATCATATAATTAGAGTATAATATGGTGTTAAATCATTTTGGAATGTCTTTTTGGAGTTGCATTTGTCATGGTCCTAAACTCAACAATCCAATCAGTATATACAGTAATGTATAATAATTATAAATAGCATATAGAATAACATTTTTTAAAAATAAGCAATGTTAAATGCTTTTTCACAAAAAGCTTGTATTGGGATGTGATATCAATAAATTGAGTAAGTGGTCTCTGTAATTATTGACAAATGAAGTTTTTGTCAGTTCTTCTTGTGTATTACATTAACTGTCTGCAGAAGGTAGAATTGTGAAACAGGTAGTAGATTTTAGTTGGAACATGGAATTAAAATGATATCGGAAAAAGTTGTGAATACTTGAAAATAAACTTTCAAATATTTCATTTGGTTGAAGCTATGTCACTCCCTTGTGCACTATCCACAGAATTATATTGTTAATTTGAAAGCTTCATTTTCTGAGCGCCTGAAGTGTTTGTTCTGGATCTCCAAGGAACATTATTTGTAAAAAAAAACAGTCTGTGCTGCCATTATTTTCCATCACTATGTGTATAAACTAATTATAATTATAACTAATTATAACTAACAATATGCAAAACTATACATGTAAAAATATTTAACAATTTGTAATTATTAATGTTTTGTCTGAACAAGGCCATACACATTTGTTCCTCTGAACTGCTAATATTTAGTCAGGTATGTAGCAACATATGTTATTCCTTTACAGTTAGGCTCCTCTTCCATTTCAGCTAACATCTGTAGTTAACAAAATCAGTTCATTATCCTTTCTTCAACACAACTGCCCTAAAGGGGTCAATTATTTATGATTTAATTAACATACAGTCTCATTAAATATAACTAACAAACATGTTAATTTACTATAAACCTGTCATGAAGTAAATATAATTTACATCTGATACCAAAACATAACTTAGGTAATTGTATAATTCCCTTGTGAAATAAAGATGAAATATAAAACAATTGGATCTGCTTAGTGAATTCAAATGTAAGATGAAAATTGTTCTAATTCAATAATGAATGTATACTTGCATTAGTTTTGATTCCAATTTTATTTGTAATGATAATCCAAGCTCTTTTCTGTTGGTTCTCCAATATTGTCCATGGAATACCCAATTCAGGATCTAGAAATAAAAGGTTCCACAGATAAAATGTTCTTCATATCCAATGAGTATCTTATTTATGAAGGAAGTGCTGATTCTAGTTCAGATGCAGAAAGCAGTAAATCTTTGAACTGGATTTTTTTGTGATGTATACGGTTTTATTTTGGCCAGACTTATAACAGATCAGGCAAATATGTTAACTTCTTTCAATAATCTTTAAATCAGTTTTAAAATTAAAGTGAGGAATTTAGGAAAATTTACATTGAGCTCTTTTAATATTAATTTCTTTTGAAACTTTTTTTTATTTTTTAGTCGTTAATGTACTATGTATAGCTAATACCTGACTTTTTGCATTTTACAAAATTAGGCTTTGCAAAGAAGTAAATAATATTTTTAAATTGCCTTTCTATTACAATCACCATAAATAAATAATTCAACCGCAGCAAAAACTTGTCCTCGTATAACCTCTATTGTAACACTATAAAATTTCTCAAAACACTTCATAAAAGCATTAAAAAACAGAATTTAACATCAAGTCACCTAAGGAGATATTTGGGTGGATGATCAAAGAATAACTTCAAGGAGGAAAGTGAGGAAAAGAGATAAAGAGATTCATGTGGAAAATTGCAGAGTTTTTGGTTCAAACTGATGATACAGCAACCAATGATGAAGCAATTAAAATCTGAGTGTTCAGGAGGCCAAATATAGGGGAGAACCAATATCTCTGGGATTTGTGTGACTGGATAAAATTACACAGAGAAGGTGAGGTGAAGCCATGGAGGCATTTTGAATCACTGAATGGCTATAGAATAAGGGCACTTGGTTGGGCCTATGCTAACTTTTTGCAAAGACAATTTAGCAAGCCCCACTCCCACACGTTTTCCCTTGTAGCACTGAAAATTCTGGCTAAAGGTGCTTATTATATTCCTGACTGAATCTGCCTCCACAATGTTTTCAGGCATTCCACAATAAAGACTTTGATATTAAGGATAAGAATTTTAAAATCAAGGTGCTACTTAATCAGAAACCAATGTAAATAAATGAGTACAGATTTTTCAGAGATTGAATCCAAGTCTTTAATCATATAATCATATAAACAGCAGAAATTAAAAATACATCAAATTTACAGAGAACAAAGTGTGGACAGCCTTCCAGGAATGCATTGGAATATTCAAATACAGAATTAACAAATGGACAGTTGAAGGTTTCAGCAGCAAATGAAGTAGGGTAGGGGTGGAATTAGGCAATTTTACAGTGGAGGAAGTAACCAGTCCTAGATGTAATGCAGATATATCATTGCAAGCTCATTCTAGGGTTAAATATGACACCAAATTTGCAAAAAGTATGTTTATGCCTCAGACAATTGGCAGAGAAAGATGGATCTGTGGCCTAAGAACAGAGCATGTAGTGGCGATCAAAGATAATTACATCAGTCTTCCCAATACTTCATTAGAATTTCTGTGCACCCAATACTGGTGGTCAGTCTGGTAATTTGAAGAAAATGGAATGGTTAAACAACTCAGTACTGTTAATGTTATGTTTTAAATTTATACTTTTGCAGGTGTGTGTACTTTGCTGTAATGTATAAGTAATATATATTATAGCATGATTTAATCATATACTCACAAACCAGTGGATAGCTATTTTGAATTAATTCACAAGGTCATCTTAATGGCATGATCATATTTTGCTCAGTACTTTTCCCAAACTTACAAGATAAATATCACCTCACCTCACCTGCTATTATAATGCAATTACCAGACAGGTCAAGTTTTATATAGTTAAAAAAACAAAATATTGTGCTTGTGATCCAAATTAATCAAAATTAAATACTTTTGTGTACCATTTGCCTGATAGGTAAAAAGGTTGCTTTGTCGGATCATTTCAAATTACTGTAATCTTTAAATCCAGCAGCTATGATAATCTTAAGATAATTTTAATTTTGCCAATTGGCAGAAACTAAATTGGTATTCATACTTTCAGAACTCAGATAGTACTTAGATAGATAGATAGATACTACTCAGACCACCCCTTTTGCAAACAGAAATAACTCACATGAAGCAAATTTATGTCAAAGAAAATCCGAGCAATAACATTTCTTGCATCCTTTTACAATTAATTAAAATGCATTTGTCTGTAAGTTATCAAACACAAGATTTTCTTCAGAAAGTTTTGATTCACTTTTATGTAATATTGACATTTCTAATTTTAAGTGGATTAAAATTTATATTTGCCACATAGTTTTAGTACGTAGAAATGGTTACATTGTCATATTTACTGTTGTAGTTTGTACCTCTCTAAATCTCTAATTCATAAACACACCATTTGGTCCAACCACTTTGTGATGATGTTATTTCCTATGTGAAGCTATGCTTCTAATTATGTTTACCCACACTATTTTGAGAATGTTCAGCAATGAATGGGTTATGCTTTGCAACATATTTGAAGAGAGAGTTGCTTATGTCATCTTTTTCATATCAATTTTTTCCCAATTTTAATTCAGATGAAAATAAAGCATAGTCAGAAGTTACATGACGCCAGGTTATAGTCCAACAGGTTTATTTGAAATCACAAGCTTTTAGAGTACTGTTCCTTCAGCAGGTGAAGTGACTTCACATCAAAATATAACATATTCTATAAACCAAAGGTCAGTTTGGCAGAATCCATTCTGACATTTACCTTGCTTTTACTATTATCTGTCAGTACATGAACAAGATTACAGGAAATCAACTGACTTGTGGAAACAACATTGTTGACATCATAACAGCAGTTTGTGCGAGATGTTTTAAAATAAAATCATAAGTAAGAGTACAGTCACCTGCAAAACATATTAGGTATGTGAAAAGTAGAAACTGACAAAATGACAAATGACAGTTTGTGCTATATGTTTTAAAATAAAATCATAAGTAATAGTACAGTCACCTGCAAAACATATTAGGTACGTGAAAAGTAGAAACTGACAAAATGACAAATTGCCTTATACTTCATTTCAAAATGACTGTTATGTCACATGCACACATAAGCACACACACACCTTACAAAACAAATGGTATGTTTTATACCTGGTGCAAGTTATACAGATCCAGACTAGTAAGCATGATCAATTAGAAATACTCAGGTACAACTAATTATCAAGCAAATGCTGTACTTGTGTTTTAACATGTAGGAAAAAACTCTTGATACAGATCCACAGAGCTCTCCCAGATATGATATTTTCTTCCTTGTTTAAAGTGCTATTTTAATAAGGGCTAGATATTCAATATCTTAAATTATTTACATTTATTCATATACAACAGGTTAATCTTCAAAATATAACAACTGCAATTACTCAAACCTCCTAATGCAAATTATGAAATGGAATGATCCAATTTTGTGAAAATATTGCGATCATGAAACAGTACAATGTATACTTAAATTATAATAGGGAGATTTAAGCATAATAATAACTGCCAAAGTGACAGTATTTGCCTTTGTTTCTGACCTCGATTGAGGCAGAATTTATGGTGCTCCATCTTCATCACAGCTAATTTGTCTATTGATTTAAAACTTGAATATTTATAGTGCTAACATTGTCTTTCTTCAAAAATGTTTATTTTACATTCTTTATGAGTAATCTAAACTTAGAGTGGAATTTATGGCTTATCATTATCATTTAAACTTTAAAATAATCATATTGTATCTAAAGCACATTTCTCAAAGATAACTACATAAAATGTGTCAGAAAAAGTGATATTGGTGCTTGCTAGCAGTTTTTCATGTCAACTTCTAGCTCTAATTATCTGGGCATTTCTGAATATTAACTTGTCTAAGAAGCAACAACCAGAAATCCATGCAAAGATATAAGTATGATAGTGTTCTTTAAAGCTAATTAATCGATTTATTTGGAAAGGTAAGGTCTGTACACATGCCTAATACTGCAAGAATGCCGGTAAATTGGACGATCAGACAATCTATATACAAGACTGACTTGTTCAAATACATTATAGACAATAGTTCACGCAAATTGTTCACTTACAGTCAAGCAGAGTTGTGTTCAATTCATGCACGTAAAAAGTACTAACCAGTAATCATTTCAATGATAAAATCAAACACATCATTATGTCAGTGTCTACATTGTAATTATTTTGCCATGAAAGTTATAGCCCCTTATAGAAAACATTCCAATTGGTTTGACATAAGTATAATAATGGTACATATTATCTATTTTCACTTCAGAGAATGGAAATATCCCTTACATTGATAATTTAACATTAATTATTGAAAATCAATTACATCAAACTTATAGAGCACAATGGAGTTATATTGCGCTTGAATTAAAAGGGATATTTGATTATTAAGTTGTGATTTTTGTATCATCTTTCTTTGTATTTAAATGTTACTATATTAATTAAGAAAGCAGTTTGGAAAAAATGATTGTATTGTATCATTTGTAAATGTGAAACAATATACTTGTTCTTTTAACCTTTACTGTGCTGAATTTCTCAATAATTGGTGCATATACCAGAGATAATATCTATCATTAAAATGCAGATAAATTATTTGTGAAACTTTTCTTCATTCCAATAAGAATGATAGCTGCATAGTAAAGATTAAAATATAAGGCCCGTCTCTTCACTGCATTGTTACTGTTCGATTATCTTTAAAGAAAATATTCATATTGTTTAAAGTTATTGGACCCAATTTCTACTGATTTGGAAGCAGTGTGAACAGTCCTGTTTAAACAATGTAGAAATGAACTTTAATAGGATTTTTATATTCATAATAACCATATGCATTGTTTCCAGTACTGTCAGTCTGGGCAATGACTCAAACATGAAAACAATATGTACAAAGCAATGACAATATTCAGTTATGATTTTAGTATTGATTGGGATGGGCATTGCTATTGAAATGAGAGATCAATGTAAATGAATCAGTATATACATATGACATTTTTGTATTATTTTACTACTAGATTGCAACAGTGAGCCTATACTTTTCTCCAACAAATTGCAAAGTTTATCTGAAAACTGACCTACTGAATCACATTTTTGAAGAAATGTTTCAATTCAGTTATATAATCTGATGTATTCTTTTCAACATCTCCAATTCACTGTTAATTTGAGTTGTGGATTGGTTGTTCAAGGTTAGTTTCGAGATATCTTTTCCTCATCTTCAAATGGTAGCATAACAGATTAATCAACAGTTTTGGTGCAGTTTGGATTTATTCCACTTACATACTGAAAGATGCTAAAAGAGCATAATCTTTAAGTTTCATCCAACATACAATGTGGCAGCCAGTTCGTGCAAGCCAACAGAACTAATACCAGGCTTAACATTTACAGAGCCCAAATTTGCAACATTAAGAATGAAGTGTGAATAAATTCTTTTAGAAAATAATCTAGCACTTATTAATTGTGCAGTTGTGTAATAATTGTAACCAAAGTTTGTGGCATATGGAAAAGCAAATCAAATAAGATGTTCAAATAATCAAAACTAGTATTAGTCTTTCATTACCTCTCATGTATTGCCCAAGGGATGACAGTATGCAATGCTTCATGGGTTAACAGGATCCATGATTAATAATCTGCCCATAAAAGTTGGAAATGTTAATATGAATCAGACAGCATGATGTTAATGCTTCTATATTTTGATAATATGCCTTATATGTGCTGTGTCATTGTCTAGTCCTTTATTCGCTTTTTAAAAGCCACGAAGCAAGGTGGATGTATATTGTTTTGAGCCCGTTGATCTTTATTGTACTGTATTTTGTATTATTTCATGTAAACTTAAGTTGATAGCAAATATTTTTCCTATTCTTTGAGAAAGAAGTGTTTTCTATAATATATGTAATGTTGTGTTGTCCAGATTCTATATACAAAAAAAACAAAAAGTATATGTATATGATGTATCTGATATTTGGCAGCTATTAGCTGTTAATTTAACCAGTATAATTATGAAAAATTGCATAATGTCAGTGTTTAAAAGTTTAAAACTAGTAAAGATGTTTGTGTAATCTTGCATGGTCAGATGTACTTAGTGAAATGTTGAGAAATGTTGTTGAGGTCTTCAGTGCACAGGATGGTTTCATTTTGACTATAATGGTGATTGGTTGTTGACCAGAAAATAACTCTTTTATCCTTTTACTGCATCTTGTCTCAAGCTAGGATTTTCTTAAGTTCATCTACTGTATTTTAATACTGTTCCTTAAAACCAGGTTGTGGAAATTAAAGCAGTCTTTGGCAAATTATTGTCCAAGAACCACAGTATTATTTCTATTTTGTTCAATAGCAACTTTGTCATTGAGGTGTAGTCAACTGAGTTAAACCAAATTCTTCAAAGGTCTTTTATTTCATTGAGATAGAAGCTAAAGCAAAATCTGTGCAATTTCATTAATTTAATTCATGTACAAAATAATAAAAGCACACATGCAAATAATAAACAACAAATTTGTTTGTTCTCCTCACCCCTGAAACCCTGCTGAATAACTTCATCAGAAGGTTTAATAGGAAATAGGCACCAAACAGTTACATGAATCATGCATAGCCTTTGCATTATTTAAATTCAGTTCTAGTTATACTTGCATTGAAATGTTTGAGATTAAATTTTTTTCATTATTAAACTGATATTACAAAAACTTGTTAATCTATGGAAAAAGTTATCATTGGAAAAAATGTATTTGAAAAAAGATTTCTTTAAGATATATTTTAATAAATAAATATGTTTCTTAAGCATGGAATTGCACCTCCATAATCTAACAGTACAAAACAAGTATGGCCAGCAAAAATAATTACTGTAAAATTATAAAATAACAAAATCTGATAATTACCTTTATGTTGTGACTTTACATTTTGACATCACGGAGCATATTTTTCTGAATGATTGTTTTATTAGGCATAGCAACACATTTTCAGATTTTATGCCCTGTTGTCTGGTATTCTCGATGGAGAAGTAATTTAACATATTGAAATGGGATTCCTTGGTGCAATGTTTAGTGAAACTTTAACCCAGTTGAAATAAACTGATTAGTGGTTAAAATAGTGAAGAGGGGATTGAATATGTCAATAATTTACTTGCTAACGTTGCAAAAAGTAATTTCCAAGTTGTGGTCCTATTTTTGATAATCTAAGTGTACTATTATTTTTAAAGTGTTGCCATAAAGGTAGGCATTTGAGTGGGAATACAGCAGGACCTAGTCTTGGCAGTGCACAATAAGTTTTCACCCAAACTGAGAAGCATGTTGAGGGGAGGAGGGAGCTGTGAATGGCAATTTGTACTCAGTTTGCATCCACATCCATGCTGAAGAGAACATTGTCAGATCACCTTTCTCACCCACCCTGGCCATCAGGTAAGTTCCAAGGCAGAGTTTGCAATGGACTGCCAGATGGAGTGGGGTGTGGTTATTCGTATCTCTTGTGGAGTCAAGAAGAACATGGCTTCTCCTCCTGACTCCATATAGGAAGAGTTTTAAAAATTAATTAAACTTAATTATTGTTGACGGTCGCCATGCTGGAAGAATCAGAGGCCTGCTCATCTCATCAATATTTGACTTCAGCATTGGGCTCTTCAACAATTGCTCAGTTCTTGGATCTAAGTAAAGAATAGAACTGAATGGCTGCTTTAGCTTTCTGTGTAGGGTACTTTGGGGTGAGAAAAAAGGCTCCACAAATTTAACAGTGGGTCCAGCACTTGCACACCAAGCACAAAGCCAAATGCTGACAAATGACCTGAATTGAAAATATCATTATCTACAGTACTGAGAAATCATATGCACACAGTACAAAGCTTATTTTGGTCAAGCCTAAGTAATGAGGTGAGTGACCTTTCAGGTTTGGTTTAATTCAAGTATTTTTAATGCGTGTTTCTTAAATCATTCATCTTTAAATTTTTGTTCCATGTATATATTGTCACTGCAACCATAAAAACAAATAATGTTTCTTGACCTTCACCAACACTTTCAATGTCTGTGGCTGTCTTCCCTTGGACATTAATGAATGTATGTATCCTAAGTGCAGAACATGGCTTGCTTATTTAGACTGATTGGAAATTGCAGTTTTAAAAAGTATGTTCAGTTAACAGATTCAAATTCTACTGTTTTCGCCACTATTTACGTGGTTTTGGGGAACGTAGTGTGTCAAGACATCACGCCGAAACAATTTTTTTGTTGTTGTATTTGTTAATGTTCTGTTTCACAGAACACATTTTAAAAAAAAGTGAAATGCCATTTAAAATGTTTTATTGTAACATGAGCAGATAAAATCATCTGGACAAAAGATTTATACATGAATCAGAAAGTATTTATTTCAAATTTTGTACCTTTCCATTTTAATACATTATATGATGTATTGATTGAAATGAAAAAATATAAACAGTTTTCATTTTATAAAATTGTTCTTGTGACTTTTACTGTACGAGCACAAACTAGTTTTGAAATTTCAAAATGTTTCAAGATGATTATACAAGTACTTAAATGACTTGGTTTCATCAGTTTCCCTTTACATTAAATGGTAACAATTATGACTGTGTAGTACAGATTGATAAAACACAAACACTATGCAGAATTAATACACTTTCTCCAGAAGTCCAACGAGTCCACAGAACTTACAACTGCCCTTTTTCATTTCAATGATCAGGATTACAGACAGTACAAAAGCTTTGTTCACATCATCATTGCCCAGTATATTTTGTTCTAAAATAAACTGAACTGTAAGAGTTAGTTTTGGTGCCAGAAGTAAACATTCCTTCTGTCTTGATAAATTGGGTGGAATCTTCCTCGCCTCACTGATGAAGGTTTTAGACTAGAAATGGAGGGGCTAGTGGTTGAAATCCATAAGACCTATGAACATGTCAGCTGTGGGTAATGAGACAGTAATTTATATAATTCAGCGTTCAGTTGTGGGCAGATTGGAGGACTGTGTCATATTGGCTTATCCCAGGGATAGATGGACCTCATGCTAAGGCCAAAACCTGGCAGGTACTTGGAGGTGACTGCAGTAATTGTTTTGGGTTCTGTAAAGCCTCACTCAGAAGTCTCAACCCTCTTCAGAGGATTGCTCAAAATGGCGACACTTCATTATTCCCATGCCACAGGGGCTGGCCCCATCTCTGTCAGTGGGGCTGCCATCCTCTCAAGGTTGTAGACCCACTAGGCACGTAGTCTCATGAACCTGTCTCAGTTGGACAGTGGATGCAGATTAGGATCAGCCAATTAAGATTGTATTCCGGGATGGGTAATGGACAAGTGTTCGGTTGAGATCTTAAAATAATTTGGGCTGTGATTAATTTTTGAAGGATATCATATTCTTCCCATTAAGAATATTGTTGTAGTTCTCCACTTGATCCAATGGGTTAAGGTGTTGCTTGGCAAGTCATTCAGTTATACAGACCAAAGAAATCTGACCTCACTTCCTGGTTTGTGGCAAATTAGCTAATATTAACTGGGGAATAATACAGGGCTATAATGATTGAGCTGAGTCTTGAATGCTATCTGGCAGAACAGGCCTCTTTGTGCCCAGTGATGAAGGAATCAATACAATGGAGTATTCTACTTGACCTTTTCCTCATTAACCTACATTCTACATGCACATTTGCTAGTGATATGATTAGTAGAACTGTCTTCGGAATGCATATATTCTGTTGTCAAATGTGTCAGACTGAAAACAGATTTAAAAACATAAATTGATACTCATGAGGTCCTGTGGGTTATTAGCTATGGTATCAAGTGCTACTATAATCATAATCCTATGGCCAAGCACACCCTTTGGTTCTTGATCATTATCAAGCCAATAGACCAATCTCAAGTCGTTAACTAAAAACAATAGAAGAATACCTTAGAATGAAAAGCAATCAAATGAAGCTGCAGGGACTCCTGTCAAAACATCAAAAGACAGAGCTATACATTCCTTCAAACAACAAACCAAAGCAAATCCATATAGCCCCAGCATATCCACTCATGAATGCTTCAGAACATGTAGTCAATTAATGTGAATAGGAGGTTCCACGGAACAATCTCATCTTTAACTGTGAAGAAATCCAGTACCCAAGTAAAAGAAACAAGTCTTAAATGTTTTCAAGCACTTTGCAATGAACAATTCTACTTTTTACATTAACGAGGTATCCAGCGACTCAGTAGTTAGCAATGCTGCACCAAAGTGTCAGGGACCTGGGTTTGATCCCACCCTCAGACAACTGTCTGCATGGGTTTGCTTTGGTTCCCTCTCACTGCCCAAAATATTGTAGGCTCAGTGACATAGCCATGGAAAATGCTGGGTTACAGGGATAGTGTAGAGGGTGGGTCTGGGTGGGAATGTCTTCAGAGGGTTGGTGTGGACTTGATGGGCCAAGTGGCCCCACTCTGTAGGGATTCTATTATCATAGCCGCTGTTCGCTAATTCAGTCCAAGCAATATAGGAGGCAACTGAGTGCATGACAGATAGCAAAACCTGTAAGCTCTAACAGTACCCCAATATCTCAGCTGAAAGTCTGTGCACTCAAAGTGCCCACCTGTCGAGACAAGCTATTTTGATATACAACACTCACTGTACTATCTGCCTTTTTCAAATACCTGAGGAATGGATGGAGTAATTAATAGTGCACTGAAGTGGCATCCACTCACCATTAACCTGATTGATAACAAAATTCAATTCTAGTTTTGTCATAACGACTCAGCTCTAGACCTCATGACAGTCTTGATCCAGAGACAAAATGAACATATAAGCTAATGCCAGTGAAGCTGTGAAAACAGCTGCCCTTGACATCAGGATTGTACTTGACTACATGTGGAACCAAACAGCCCAAGCACCAATTTCACTACAGCACCAGGACAGACATAGGAATACATGCCACGGCCAACACACCCCAAAAATGAAATTAATTTGCCACTGAAGATTTCAGTCAACATCTGCAGCAGGTAAGTAATTGAAGACTGCCAAAAGCTCTGTTAGGCCCATTTTCCTCCATTCATAACTATTGTGACTATTATCAAGATTACTACTTGTTTAGTGCCACCTTTCATCAGATGGTCTTAAACAGTAGTGGTAAAAGCAATCCACAACCTGAATATGGACTGGGAATGTGATACTGTTACTGGCATTTGTTTGGCATGGTAAACAATCGTCCATTTTCAGTGAGACAGGAAAGACAAGATTGTGATACTGGCAGAGCAGTTTCTTGCTGTCTGCTTTCCCCTATTCTTTATAGCTATCATAGCTGACCTAGGATAAGATAACAGGGGAAAATCAAGACCTTAATATACAGCAGAACCTCGATTATCCGGTATTTGATTAACTGAATTTTGGATTATCCGAACAAGTTTGCAAGGTCCCAATATTTAGCTATTTATGTTATCCAGCACTTGATTATCCAGCATTCAATTAACCGAACAATATTCTCCCCACCTTGTCCTTCGGTAATCGAGGTTCCTCTGTAATTGAATAAATAATAGTTGTAGCTATCTTTCCAATAAATAGCAAGGCTCTGAGTCTGTTGGTGTCAGTCACAAAGGTGTCACGGTGCCAGTAGATATGGTTAGTGACCACTAGTTGTGTCTCAGGAACATGGATCACTCTAGCTAATTTCTTTAATGCAGTGCCATTGAAAGTAAAAAAAATTGATCTGGATTTTCCAAGTGGCAAAAATATTTGTCAGATTTCTGCAGCTACTCTTGTAAATTCCCCTGACTCAACACTGCTATGGATTTCTACAGTCTTCTTACCCCAGCCTTCTCAGAAATGCGCAGAGTAGTGCCCCTTGGGAAATGTTGGAACAGGGTAGATTTTGGGGAAATGAGGCATGTCCCTTCTTTAGTGTACTGGCTGCAGTATGGAACATCTAAAGTTTCAGTTGCAATGTTAGCGAATGGATTAGTAAGTAGGTGGACAGGTGGATGAGGTGGGTAAGCGGGTGATGAATAAATGGGCAAGGTTTGTGTGGAGGTTAAAGAAGGAATGAGGTGTGTTGTATAAAGTAGTTAGTAAATTAAAGGATGAACAGATAACAAGACCAGCCCTACCCATCAGGATATTAAGGATTGTTCCTGGGAGGAGCTATTCAGTTTGGTTGCCAGTCACAAAAATGTTATCGTAATACTACTTTCTATGCAACTAAACATTGGTGTGTACCTTAGAATAAGTCTAACCTGCAGTCTCACAGGAGTCGATTAAATGACTCAGATGTAACCAGATAGTAAATATGATACAATAAATCAATAAATCTGTTTAACAAGACCAAGTTTCTCTTTTGTTGCAGACTTTGTGTGGGCATCATTCTCTATATGGTATCAGTAATTTAGACTAATGGCAAGAAGAAGGATTGGTGACAGTGAATCTACCCAAGGTATTTCAGATGGTTTTAGTATACATGACCACAACATATACCATGGTAGCAACATGTGGGCATCACTGTCTCATATAATATTTTAGCTGTGGTGGACTTCTGAAGAAATAATGCAAACACTATAAGCTCTGAGGAGAAGAAAGGAAAGGTTCCAGGAGGAAAACTGACTGTATTGTAAATGGATTAGTGGTGCTGGAAGAGCACAGCAGTTCAGGCAGCATCCGAGGACAGGCAAAATCGACGTTTCGGGCAAAAGCCTGATGAAGGCTGAGTATGACCACAGCTACAAGGCGGTTAAAAGTTGATTCATAAACCTGGGAAAGACACTCAATACGCCAGATTAAGTTCAGTCCCTTCAAGGGGAGGTTGAAACCATTTACCTTGAGAAGCTAAACAAAGTCTTAAATTGGTTTATTTAGTAAATGAGCATCACTGCAGTCATTTAAAGTTGTCAGAAAAAACTGCAAAAATATATTTGACAAAAATAAGACATTAAGAAATTTATTAATTGTATAAATTGACTAAATGGATTGAAAATGTTGCAGTTGTGAAACAGAAAATAGTTGTACATACATGAAACAATGTAACACCATTTTTCTGTTAAAGAGGTGCAAATCTCACTTAGAAGAAGCAGAAGATGGGCAAACCAACCATATTGTTAAAAAAGGGTGCTATTACATTCATGACATTAATCTAATAACTAGTTGCTCCTCAGGGATTGACTAATTGTATATCTTGGCTATATTGAAAACTGTAAAATGCAGTTTACATTACAAAACAAACATTACAGAAGAGCAATTTAGTTTAATGTGTGCTTTCAGTCAGATTGACAGCCAAGCAGAATCGTAGCCATGTATAGATAGACAGTATTTGGAGTCTTTGAAAGGTGAAGCCTCTTAAAGGCAAAGGTATACATGCAACATTCATCTCCTTTTCAAAGTAATTTTAACTATTTAAAATAGAGCCAATAAGACTCCATAATATGTAGGTAGTTTATTACAACCAGATCTCTGTTGATGATTTTGACTGGAGTTCTGCTGATTCCCACAATCATCTGTAATACTGTCTGTAGTTCTTGTTTATCAAGTTAATTTGATAGGTTGGAAGCATGCATCTGTTCCACTTTCTGCTTCTGTGGATGTTTGGTTTTCTTTATGTCCCTTTTGAGTTCTCTCGATGGAACATCATTACTTTTGAAACAACTGTCTGAAAATGATTTGCAGATCCTTGGGTATGTGTATGTGTGTGTGTTGCAAGTTTGTCATTTCCTCAGGCATTGTTTTAAGCTTAAACCAATGTTTCAGTAACTGCTTATATTGAGCCTAGTTTACCACATGTGCAAGTTCTTCCATGTCTTCCCATATGTGGCAATAATTTTACTGAATTGGTACACATAACCTAAAGTTCATCTTGCTCCCTTATTGTTTATTGAATTCTTTGTTCATCTTTGTGAGCCAAGCAAATGTGCCCCTTAAAGATGTTATCGTCCCTGAAATAGTATTCTCAAACTTAGATTTATCCTAAGCTCGATGTTTAATTTCTGCTTTTGAAGCTTTTATTTTCTCTGTCCAACGGGGAAGCTGAGATTTTAGCTCCACTAATTCAGAAAAAAGTGTAATGATCCAGTCTTACTTCAGATTCACTTCTGCAGGAATGTCTTGAGTAGTTTGCTGCAATTTCTGATGCAATTCTGATCATAGACTGATTCCATAGATTCCAAGCTTAAAGCGATGCCTAAGGAAACACTTTTTTGAAACTTGCCAGAAATTACATTTAGCCATATTATCTGGTAAGATTCAGTTCCATAGTTCTGAATGATGTTTAAGTATTTTACATTTTGTTAGGAGGTCTGTTGTGTCCCAATCTAAACTGGACAATTTTGCATGTATTTTGCTGTTGATCTTATTTTGCTGGCAATTGAGTTAGCATGCAAACAAGCTTCCCTGCTGTTGCCTTTCCAAAATGTTCTTTTTTGACAACACTGCTGTGATTTAAGATTCTTTGAGGATTAAACTTCTTCAATGTAACAGTATTGTTGCATCAAAGATCAAGATTTTTTAAGTGCAGCAATATTGCTCGAATGAAGCTTTTGAATCTGTTTCAAGACATTTTCAAGCTTTAAACTCTTTTTAGTCCTCTTAAAACAGCAGTAGGATAAACTTTTTAATTTACCTTTAAATTAAAAACAAAAAATTCACATCAGATCTGAAGAAGAGTAATTCTAGACTTGAAGCATTAACTCTGTTTCTCTCTCTGCAGACCCGTTGAGTTTCTCCAGCGTTCACTGTGTTTGTTTGATATTTGCACCTTTTCTTGATTTTAAAATGCAGCAGAATTTCCAATTTTTTTTTACCTTCCTCTTTTTAGACAAAAAAAGTAAAACCTCAAAAGTCTTTTCCTTGATCTTACAGGTCTGTTATAACTTCGAAAATATTTTCTTGTAGCTCCAATTCAGTGCTCCTCTGAGCATTCAGTTTGCATACTTGCAAATTTCTCAGGCTGTGTCCATGCTATTTTCTGAAATATTAGCCAATAGGCTGAGGAGTGGCAGATGGATAAATGCGAGGTGCTGCATTTTGGGAAACAAATCTTAGCAGGACTTATGCACTTAATGGTAAGGTCTAAGGGAGTGTTGCTGAACAAAGAGACCTTGGACTGCAGATTCATAGCTCCTTGAAAGTTGAGTCGCAGGTAAATAGAATTGTGCAGAAGGCATTTGGTATGCTTTCCTTTATTGGTCAGAGTACTGAGTACAGGAGTTGGGAGGTCATGTTGTGGCTGTACAGGACATTGGTTAAGCCACTTTTGGAATAGTGAGTGCAACTCTGGTCTCCTTCCTATTGGAAGGATGTTGTGAAACTTGAAAGGGTTCAGAAAAGATTTACAAGTATGTTGCCAGGGTTGGAGGGTTTGAGCTATAGGGAGAGGTTGATTAGGCTAGGACTGTTTTCCTGGAGTGTTGGAGGCTGAGGGGTAACCTTATAGAGGTTTATAAGATCATGAGGGGCATGGTTAGGGTCAATAGACATGGTCTTTTCCCTGTGCTGGGGGAGTCTAGAACTAGAGAGCATAGGTTTAGGTCATGATTTGGAGACGCCGGTGTTGGACTGGGGTGTACAAAGTTAAAACTCACACAACACCAGGTTATAGTCCAACAGGTTTATTTGGAAACACTAGCTTTCGGAGCGATGCTCCTTCATTGGGTAATTATGGAGAAGAAGAATGTAACACACAGAATGTATAGCAAAAGTTTACAGTGTGATGTAACTGAAATTTTATATTGAAAAAGACCTGGATTGTTTGTTAAATCTCTCATCTTTTAGAATGACCATGTTGGTTTCTTTGGCTATAAAATCTGTCTTACGATCTTATTCTCCACAATCACCAGATGAAGGAGCAGCACTGTGAAAGCTGGTTCTTCCAAATAAACCTGTTGGACTGTAACCTGATGTTGTGTGATTTTTAACTAGGTTTAGGGTGAGAGGGGAAAGATATAAAAGAGACCTAAGGGGCAACGTTTTCACATAGAGGGTGGTGCGTGTGTGGAATGAGCTGCCAGAGGAAGTGGTGGAGGTTAGTACAATTGCAACATTTAAAAGATATCTGGATAGGTACATGAATAGGAAGGGTTTGGAGGGATCTGGGCCTGGTGCTGGCAGGTGGGACTAGATTGGGTTGGGATATCTGGTTGGCATGGACGGGTTGGACCAAAGGGTCTGTTTCCATGCTGTACATCTCTATGACTCAACGACTCTCTGTATTTCATTAAAAATATTTCCACTGCTATATTGTACTGTCTGCCACATTTTCTTTGCTGTACTAGTGGATTATTCATACAGTGTGCTGTACTGAATGTTCATTTGCTGTTTCTCTATAGAATATTTGTGATTCTTCACATTGTGATTACTTCCAAGTTTTAAAACAAGAAAGTCCATGCTGTTTATGTTCTACAATATTAATGATATTGGTCTAATAATCACTCACTTCTCAGGGATTGATTAATGACAATATTGGTTTATTTAAAACAGTAAAATACATTGCAAGTTATACAACAAATATATCAGCAAGCATATTGTAGTGATTGGAATTTGATCAGCTAGTAGATAACATAGAATATAAGGTCCCTGATTAGGACTATTCACCTGGTCCAACCAGCTGGTTCTGGCTGACAGATATAAATAGGAGTGTCAGAGGTTCTGCTCACCCTCGGAGCTGACTCTGAACTAGCTGGGTTACTGTGATGGACTATGCACTTGTAAATACAGGGTGACCATGGGCAGGATACCAGCCTTCATGGAGTTATTTCAGTGGGAATGAGAGAAAAACACATGCTGAAGAGATTTGTTTGCAACAGTCCTCTTTGAGTTGGGGTAAGCATTTCTTACATCACGCCGCTATTTGGGAAGTTTGACTCATTTGATCCTGCCATCGAAGACTGGGTCCAGTATGTAGAAAGAATATACATTTTCTTCTGGGCAAATAGCATTGAAGCAGATGAAAAGCAGCAACTAATTCTCTTGACAGCTTGTGGAGTCCCAGCTTTTTTGGTTATTAGAAGCCTAACTTGCCCTGAGGATAGTTTCTAAAAGCAAAACAATTGAGATTCTAAAAGCTTTCAAGAGTTGACAGATTTAGCTAAGAATATTGACAAGGTTAAGATGACTGGCAAGGGCATGTGATTTTGGTTTAACCCTAAGTGAGATGCTGAGAGAATTTTTGGTATGTGGGATTAATGATGTGACCAAGGAAAAGCATCTACAAGCTGAAGCCCAACTGAAATAAAACTGGCTTTGCCATTAGAAAATGTAGCGTGGAACTTAAGAGTTACAGGGTATTCTGACAGAGGTGGACACTCTTGCCAGGCCAACTTAGCTTGGGGAACACCATTTCAATGAAAGCAATTGCATAGCCTCACTCAAGACATATCCTGAACAGAGGAACTCTTGGTCAGCCCACAGCAAAACCCAAAACAAAGCCAGGCCTCAGTCAAATGGTTAAACTTTTCTCAAGGATCCGGGCTGGCTGGCCATTATAATTGGACTTGAGACAGCAAAAGTGTCCCACTAGCCCTGAATTGAGAAAGAGAGCTCATAGGATGGTGTCCAGGAGAGTGCATACTCTGATAAGTCTGCCTTATGAGCTTTGGAACAGTTAAATTGCTTAGCAACATCTAGATCAGAACCAATCAAAATAAACAGCTGGTTAAATGGTCACCCCGTTCTAATGGAGGTCAATATTAGCATGGCTGTATTAGTGATTGTGGAACCAGTCTTTACCAAAATTCACTCTGGACTCCCATCCTTAAGTTTGCATAATACATTGGCCAGGCTCAGAACCTATACCAAGAAACGTTTATAAATTACATTCCGTTCCAGTCTCTTATGAGAAGCAACTGGTTCAGTTACCACTGATTTTCGAAAAAGGCTCAGGCCCAAGCTTGATGAGGCAAAATTGGTTGAGAAAGATTCAACTTGATTGGCTGAACATTTTTTCATTAGAAAATGGCTGCCTGAGCGAAATCCTAATGAAATACCCTGAAGATTTTCAAGAAGGTCTGGTGTCTATCAAAGCAGCCATGATCACCTTGCATGTTGACCAGCAAGCAATTCCATGTTTCGACAAGCCCTGCCCAGTGCCATTAGCCTTACATGCAAAATTGGAGGTAGATATCAGGAGGCTGGAAAGCAAAGGAATCATCAAGCCATTAGAGTTTGTGGAAAGGGCAGCACCAGTTGTACCAATTGTGAATCCCGACGGGTCGGTTCGCATTTGTAGGGATTTCAAAAAATGCTAAACCACTTTTCACAGCTGAATGAATACCTAATCCCTTGTATAGAGGACTTATATGCAAAACTGGTAGGGGAAGGGGGGCCCATCCTTCACAAAGCTGGATATAAGCCAAGTGTAGCTGCAATTGCGGTTAGATGAACATTCCCAGAAATATGCTACAATTAATACCCATAAGAGTTTGTAGCAATATACGAGTCTGCCTTTTGGGGTATCATCAGCCTGTGCCATTTTCTAATGGATGTTGGAGATCATTTTACAAGATCAGCACAGACCGCCGTTTATCTACATGATGGGCTATAACTGGGAACACCAATAAAGAGCATTTAGAGAACTTGGAAAAGATGCTTAAACGTTTCTCCAAGGTGGGTATACACCTTAGAAGGGAAAAATGCATGTTCCAGGCACCTCAATTGACCTACTTGAGCTACAGAATTGACAAGACTGGGTTACACCCATTGGAAGATAAAGTGAGCGTAATCAAAGGTGCCCCAGCTCCCATGTCCGTACCGGAGTTTAGGTCTTTCCTTGGTTTGGTGAATTATTACAGAAAATCCATATGTAACCTGGCCTCCATCCTGGCACTGGTGCATTTGCTATTGAAAAAGGTTCAGCTTGGAAATGGTTTCATAGCCAACAAATATCCTTGAGGGAAGTGAAGAAGCAGCTATCATCGTCTAAGGTGTTGGTCCCAAGCGAGATGTGGTGTTGACATGTAATGCCTCCCGGTATGGTATCGGGGTAGTGTTTGCACACTGGTGGTCTAACGACGAGGAATATCTGATAATGTATGCTTCTTGAACTTTGGGTGATGCCAAACGAAGCTATGCCCAGATAGAGAAGGAAGGCTTGGTGGTCATCCTTGGTGTGAAAAAGTTCCAACAATATCTTTACGGATATAAATTTGTAATAGTAACAGACCATAAACCCTTGCTAGGGATTACTTAACGAGGACAGAGCCGTGCTGCTCATAGCTTCAGATCAAATTCAATGGTGGGCTCTTATTCTGAGTAATTATAAGTTGGAAGGTCATCTGAGAGGTCAAGTAATACATGCAGATGCCTCAGCAACCTCCCACTGTTGGATATACCATCGATGGTATACCATCCAGTAGAAGAGTCTGTTCTGGTTTTAAACTTTCTGGACTCCCTTCCAGTCACCACTGACAATATCAGATTGTGGACACAAAAAGATCCTATTCTGGCAAAACTAAAACAGCTGATGGTGATGGGAGAAGCAAAAGGACTATCACAGCCAGAATTGAAACTTCTCTGGACCCAGCAAGACCAGATCACCACTGAGGATGACATATTATTATGGGGAGCAGGAGCGATTGTCCAGAGCAAAGTTCACCATTAGATACTGGCTGAACTCAACCAGGGTCAGCCAGGGGTTTCGAAAATGATGTGTTGACAAGAAGTTACATCTGGTGGCCAGGATTGTTTGCTGACATAGCCGCATTGATGGGACACTGCCCAAAGGGCCAACAAGGACAAAGATCACTGCCTCAAATTTGTGGGAATGACCGGGTAAATCCTGGACTCAGTTACATGTCAACTATGCCAGTCCTTTCATGGGCTCTATCTTTTCAGTCATTGTGGATGCCCATTCAAAGTGGTTGCATATGCATAGAGTTCATTTGTCAAACACAGGGACAACAATTGAAAGTTTGCGAGCACGGTGGCACAGTGGTTAGCACTGTTGCCTCACAGTGCCAGAGACCCAGGTTCAATTCCCACCTCAGGCGACTGTCTGTGTGGAGTTTACACATTCTCCCCGTGTCTGCGTGGGTTTCCTCTGGGTTCTCCGGTTTCCTCCCACAGTCTAAAGATGTGCAAGTCAGGTGAATTGACAATGCTAAATTGCCTGTAGTGTTAGGTGAAGGGGTAAATGTATGGGTGGGTTGCAGGTCGGTGTGGACTTGTTGGGCCAAAGGGCCTGTTTCCACACTGTAAGTAATCTAATCGAATCTAATCTTCTGCAAGACACAGAGATGTTGGTCACAGATAACATCATTTACAAGCTGGGAATGTGAGTATTTCTTTAAGTTAAATAGCATTCAACATGTAGGGACAGCTCCATACCATGCATTGTCCAATGATCTGGTGGAAAGAGCTGTCCAAACTTTGAAGGCAAGCTTAAAGAAACGATGTACAGCTTCACTCGATACCGAACTGTCCCGGTTCCTGTTTGATTATAAGACCACCCACTACAATGACAGCTCCAGCAGAGTTGCTAATAGGGAGTGGACTCTGTACCAGGTTAAACCTGATCTTCCCAGAATTTGAGGGGGTGAAACAGCATCAGGAATGCCAATGCCGGAGACAAGAATCCTGTTAGCAAGTTTAGTGTTGAAACCACGGGAATGGGCCTACATGGGTAAGAGGCATGGTGAGCATGAGGTCAGATCCCATACGTACAAAATTCGGGTGGGAGAGGCAGTCGGGAACAAGCATGTGGATCACCTGAATACTGCAACCTTCCAAATAGAGCAGGAGCAAAACATATTCCAGCCTCTCAGAACATTCAACAAGACTGTCAGAACATGTGGGTTCTCCCCCTCTGCCTAGTATTGAAGAAATCTCAGAGGATGAGATGGACACAGCAGATGCCACAACCTTAACCTCAATGCCATAACCACCTGATGAAGGTGAACTTCGGTTGAGATGCTCTGAGCACAAGAGATGGGCTCCAGTCCTGTCCATGCTGCCAGTATCCAAGGCAGAGGAAGAGAAACCGGACCTGGTTCAAGAACGACACAGGAGAAACTACAGGAGAAAGAATGGGCCTACATCCCAGGACTTAAACGTGGAGGGATACAGTGATTGGAACAAGGTCAGTCAGATGGACTCTGTAGGATATAAATTCCATGATTGGGGCTGTTAACCTGGTCCAACCAAGGTGTCCTGGCTTACAGATGTAAACAAGAGTGTCAGGGTTCAGCTCACTCTAGGAGCTGGCTCTGAGCTATCTGGGTCAGTGTAATGTATAAATAAAGAGTGACTTGGTGACAGGACGCTGGTTTCCTGGAATTATTTCATATATAATAAAGACAACCAGAATTAATAATAAGAGATTCCCAGAAGAACATGTTAACTATTTTATTGCTAATCTTCACACATTGTCAGCATTTTGTGATGATGATTTAACACGGAGCTAATTTGAGACAAAATTGACAGTGGAATTACTAATACATTTCATTCATATATGATACAATCAAAAGAGGATCTCACACTGAAAAGAACTACCCAGATTGTGGTAAAAGCTAAAATCAAACAATAGATATGAGAATGATGGGGTTAGAAAACCAGTCAAGATTAGAGTGGTGCTGGAAAAGCACAGCAGGTCAGGCAGCATCCAAAGAGCAGGAAAATCGACGTTTCGGGCAAAAGCCCGATTTTCCTGCTCTCGGATGCTGCCTGGCTGCTGAGCTTTTCCAGCACCACTCTAATCTTGACTCTAATCTCCATCATCTGCACTTCTACCTGGAATAGAATATCAACCTAGGTCAAGAAGATCAGCAGACTTGTCCAACTTACTAGGGTACAAAAACACCCCAGCATCATACAATGGCCCAAACACACCACAGCAAGCATCATTGAAGGAAATCCTTGACTACCAAGATATGCCTTCACTAGAAAATATATCCTTTGTTTTTAATCAACCTGCTCAGACATTTTTTTGACACATCTCCATGGCAGTTGGAACCTGAAACCAGACCTTCTGACCCAGAGTTGGAACAACTATTATTGCTCCACAAAAGTCCTAAAACAGTGTTATTTTCAGAGCTGTCAATAGATTTAGTAGAGGCTCCAACAGTCTTTCTGTCACATGGCTGATCAGGGTTGCTCTCACCTCTTGCCATTGTCATATGATGGAAGGATTTGCAAATTGATACACAACCTGGCTGGCCACACTTATGAACTCGGCTATGAATTCCTGATGTGTTAGATGCAGAGATGCTACCTATCATGTCATAAGATCTCTACCTCATATCCTTACATTGGTGATATAGAATCTTTACCGTAAAGGATATAAAGAACATTCTAAAAGCAGCTATAAATCAGGGACTGGGAAGGAAAGAGGAACTCAGGAAAATTATAATGAGAAGAGACACTGAGAAAATTGATGAAGCTGCAGGCTGACAAATATCCAGGTGATGATAGATTTCAACCTAGATTCTTGACAGAAGTAATAAGTGAGATAGTTGTTGCATTTGTCCTAATTTTCCAAAGCTCCATTGATTCAAGCAAAGTCCCATTATATTGGAAATGCAATTCCTTTATTCTAAAAGAGAGACGGAGACAGAGAGTAGGAAAATACAGCCAAATTAGTTAATATCTGTCATAGTAAAAATATAGAAGATGTTACTCAAGAAATTACAGCATGGCAATTTGATAAGCTTAACGAAATCAGGCAGAATCAATATAGTTTTGTAAAAGGGAAAGCGTGTTTTGCTAATCTACTGGAATTAGAGTCATAGAGATGTACAGCATGAAAACAGACCATTCGGTGCAACACAAAAGAAAGCATCCCAAACGCCTTCTTCACTATCTTATCTACCTGTGATTCCACTTTCAAGGAGTTATGAACTTGCACTCCAAGGTCGCTTTGTTCAGCAACTCTCTCTAGGACCTTACCATTAAGTGTATAAGTCCTGCTAAGATTTGCTTTCCCAAAATGCAGAACCTCTCATTTTTCTACATTAAACTCCATCTGCTACTTCTCGGCCCATTGGCCCATCTGATCAAGATCCAATTGTAATCTAAGGTAACCTTCTTCGCTGTTCAATTTTGGTGTCATCTGCAAACTTACTAACCATACCTCTTATGCTCGCATGCAAATCATTTATATGAATGACAAAAAGTAGAGGCCCAGCACAGATCCTTGTGGCACTCCACTGGTCACAGGCCTTAAATGTACTGTGGATGAAGGGGAACTAGTGGATGTCCATACTTAGATTTCCAAAAGAAGATATTGCAGAGGTTGGGAAACAGCTTTTTAAGTAGGTGATAGCATATTGGCATTAGATAAAAGATTGGTTGGCTAACAGAGGTTATGCGTAAGTGGATCTTTTCAGATTGCCAAGATGTAAGAGTGATGTGCCACAGAATTTGGTGCTGGGATTTCATTTGCTTACAATTTACCTAAATGACTTGGATGATTGCCAAATTGGCTAATGACATAAAGAAAGGTCGGAAAGTAAGTTGTGAAGAGGGCATAAAGAGACTACAAAAGGATACAGAAGGATACATGTGTTTTCATGCTATACACCTCTTTGACTCGATGATACAGGTGTCCGAATGAATGAAACACGCAAGGTTGATATGCTGTTAAAGCAAGGTACAAGGACTGAGTACAAAGCAAAATAAATACAAAAAAGTTAGGAAGTTATGCTTCAGTTATACAGTCGATGTGAGATGATATCTCAAGTACTGTGATACAAATGCATGAAAGCAGTTCAGAGAAGATTTACTAGACTGGTATGTGAAATTGTTGCTTATGACCTATGATGAAAGGTTTAACAGGTTAGAAGTTTAGAAGATTTCATGGTGACTTGATGGATACATAAGATCTTGAGGTGTCTTCATAGTTTGGATGTGTGAAGGATATTTCCTCTTACAGGCGAATGAAGCACTAAGGCTCAAGTTTTAAAGTATGGTGTCACCATTTCAAACATAGCTGATGTGATTTCTTTTCTGTCAGAGTATTGTAGATTTTTGGAAAACTTTTCCAGAAAGGGTATTGGAAGCAGAGCACTTTAAAATTTCAAGGAACATAGATGGATTATTGTCAAGCAATAGAGTAAAAGGAAATGTGGATTTTGGTTACAATCAGATCAACCATAATTTTATTGAATAAAGGAGTAGGTTCGAAGGACTGAAGGGCCTACACCAGCTCTTGGTTCACATGTTTGCATGCACCACAACATTCCTGGGGATAATTGGTGACTCAGCTGAAACAGATATAATGGAGAAGATACAGCTTAAGAGTGATCCAACTCATTTTAAACTTGACATGGAGACAGATGTGACAGGAAAAAAACCTTGATTGAAGACAATGAAATTATAACCTTCTGACAAAGAACAACATAGCATAAAGGAATGATGAGAGCAGTCATAAAATGCAGTAATCACATGGAACAGGTATGTGTCGTTGGAATCAACTCGTTCAAGCAGAAATACATTCTTCACTCTTAAAGTTTTACAGTATAGTGTCATAGAAATGTACAGCACAGAAACAGACCCTTTGGTCTAATTCATCCATGACAACCAGCTGTCCTAAATTAATATAGTCCCATGTGCCAGCATTTGGCCCATATCCCTCTAAACTCTTCCTATTCACATACCCATTCAGCTGCTTTTTAAATGTTGTAATTATACCAGCATCCACCACCTCCTCTAGCAGCTTATTCCATTCATGCACCACCCTCTGTGTGAAAAAGTTATCCCTTAGGTCCCTTTCAAATCTTTCCTCTCGCACCTTAAGCGTATGTGCTCTAGTTTTATTGAATGGTTTTGGACTGCCTATCCCAGGGAAAAGTCCTTGAATATTCATTCTATTCATATCCCTCATGATTTTATAGGTCACCCTCAGCCTCTGTCGCTCCAGGGAAACTAGCCCCAGTCTATTGAGCATCTCCCCATAGCTCAAACCCTGGCAACATCCTCGCAAATCTTTTTCTGAATCCTTTCAAGTTTCACAATATCCTTCCTATAGCAGGAAGACCAGAAATGCATGTCATATTCCAAAAGCGGCCTAACCAATATCTTGTACAGCCGCAAAATAATGTCCCAGCTCATATACTCAATGCACTGACCAATAAAGGCAAGCAGACCAAATACCTTCTTCACTACCCTGTCTATCTGTGACCACTTTCAAGGAACAATGAACCTGCACTCCAAGGTTTCTTTGTTCAGCAACACTCCTCAGGACCTTACCAGTAAGTATATAAGTCCTGCCCTGACTTTCCCTGCCAAAATGTAGAACCTCACATTTATCAAGATTAGACTCCATCTGCCACTTCTCGGCCCATCTAATCAAAATTCCGTTGTACTCTGAGGTATCCTTTTTCGCTGTCCACTACAACACCAATTTTGGTGTCATCTACAAACTTATGAACAATACCTCCTATATTCATATCAAAATCATTTATATAAATGACAAAAAGTAGTGAGCCTGGTACTGATCCTTGCAGTACACCACTGGTCACAGGCCTCGAGTCCAAAAAAGCAACTTTCCCACCACCTACCTTTGAGTCAAGAGCGTGGTGCTGGAAAAGCACTGCAGGTCAGGCAGCATCCAAGGAGCAGGAGAATTGATATTTCAGCATAAGCCCTTCATCAGGAGCCAATTTTGTATCCAAATGATTAGTTCTCCCTGTATTCCATGTAACTGAACCTAGTTAACTAGTCTGCCATATGTTGAAGAACTTCAAAAAGCTCTGAAACCAAATGCCAATTATAAATCTTATTCTTTTGAACAAGAGGAAATCTTCACAGGTCTCAGAAGAATGTTCACTTAATCCAACAGAAAATATACACCGCTCAAGATTAATTTGATTTGTGTATGAGACCTCTTCATGATTAAGAAATCAGAAGATGCTACTGATTTTATGAATTGGGAGGAAATACTCACTGTCCTCTGATTGCAAATAAATCTTCAAAACCTGAGCATTGAACATCCTTGACACTACAAAAACCTAGGATTAGCAGTTAACTCTTGATACAGTTCAGAAGAAGTATTATCAAGATAGCACAGTCAGATTTATGGCTTTGAACCTGTTAAATGATGATGCTACTCAAGAAAAGTGCGGAAATGAAAGAATCATATGTGATTGTACGTCATTATAACATTAAAGAAGATTACTATTTTTGAGAAATACCATTATCTTTTCTGACACAATTTGGGGAAACTGCAGATCCTTGAGAAGTGAAATGTTGAACAGCCACATTAATGCCAGAAAACATTCTTTGCAAGCAACTTTTGGAAATTTAGGATCAAGTGAGGTTTCAATGCAGCGTTGAACTAAACCTGCATGTTTCATTCCCAAGCACTTCCAACACAACCAAGTCATCAAACTATATATATAATTATAGGGCAGAATCTTATAGGGGGTCCTGAAAAATGTGTGCTATGAATTCTGGGAGAAGTGTAAAAAGTTCAGCGAGGCCTTTCTTGAAGTTGAGAGCAATTAGTTGCATTTTCCAAACGAGTTCCAGATGTTTCGACGAGATTCTTGCGAAGGATGAACACTAGTAACAGGGATTACTGCTTGTTATCAGCCTCATTAACTGCAAATCTCACCTCAGCAATATGCAACTTCCTATCATACCACAGTTTAAATAGAAACTAGATGCTGAGAATTGCTGATGTGAAAGTCAGAGTAGATAATGGCAACTGCAGCTCACTGTTTGCTCTTCTGGGATGCCATTTTGGACACCTGGCAGCAAATTCTCGGGTCATGCTCCAGTGCACTAGTCACATGCACTCCATGTTCACAAATGCTGCCATCCAAAACATACCAGTGTCTCTGATCCACTTGTACAAAGAAGCTGCACTTTGGTGCATCCTGGCAACTGTTTTCGAAATGTTGCTGCAAATTGCTGTGCAGGAACAGATATTTAGCTAACAGAATTGACCAGGCTGCATCTCAGACCTGTTCATTTGCTGTCTAAGTGCTCACTTACTGAGCACCTACCTGCTCCTCTGCCCTGAAGTTCTTCAACCACCTTCTGAAGATTTCATGTCTAGCCCCACCCCTCCCCTGACCTGTTCTAACCTGACCATCTTCCTACTGACCTATCTGCTCCATTCTTCCCTCTGATCAATCACAATAACCCCCTACCTGCATCCACCTATTACCATCCCACCTACCCTTCCCCCAGACCCACACCTGCTCAATCTCTATACTTCTGGGCTCCCTCTCCCTCCCCACTCCTGATGAAGAGTTTCAGCCCGAAATGGTGACTTTCCTGCTCCTCGGATGCTGCCTGACCTGCTGTGCCTTTCCAGCTCCACCTCTATTAACTGACTTCTACCTCCTGTAGTCCTTACTATCTCTGAGTCACTGAAAATCAACACTGCAAAGTCTCTTCTAAGGATGTTGGCCTTGAAGAGGTTTTCCTTCTCCCTCTGAAGATACCTCAGTGAGTCTCTTTCTCACTACCACCCCAGGTTACGTCCTCTGATCTGAAGCTTTTCAACAACATTCTGAAGATCCCATGTCTAGTCCCACGCCTCCTCCGCACCTCCCTGATCTGTTCTAACCTGTCCATCTTCCTACTCACCTATTCACTCCATCCTTCCCACTGACCAATCGTAGTAAACCGTTATAGTCAATTCACGTTGACAAAACACATGTTATAGCAGAACAACCTGTATATACTTCTAGGCTTCCAGTAGGCATGTTGACTTTGACAGGATGTAGCTAATGACTGGAAAACTGTGTGCTGTCATGATTACATGGTAACTGGGGTGAGAGGATCAGTATGTATACGTGAGAGAGAGTCAAGAGTGCTAGCTATGTCCGTGAGAAGCCTGGATTTGTGGCTGCCATGCCATTACATTGCCAGTGAAGGGCAACACTAGATTACCAACATTTACCCTAGTGCACAGTGGCCTTTCTAAAATGATGCAAACTCAATGAATGCCAGTATTTTGGTGGATATCTGCCGAGTGGGAAGTTGTTTTGAGAAAAACACATGATAAGATGGAAATGGAATCAGATGTGAGGGCTGCCTTTAGGGCAAGGTAGGTAGTTGATGAGGTGTGAGTTGAAAAGTGTGGTGCTAGAAAAGCACAGCATGTCAGGCAGCATCCGAGGAGCAGGAGAGTTAATGTTTCGGGCATAAGTCCTTCATCAGGAATGTAGTGTGTTTAGTAATATACAGCAAAAAATAGCACTGTGCTTTGTGGCAGGAATCCTTCCAAGAAACATGATGCAAATCAACCTTTGCCAAAACAACATAAAATTCAGCCCGAAGTTATCACTTAAGAATCCAATGACTGTTATTATGAACTAAAGAAGAATAAATGAATTCAAAACATTAATTCTGTTTTTATGTTCAATATGGTGCTAGACCTGCAGAGTTTCTCCAGCACTTTCTTTTTATATTACCTATGCTTTTGTTGCTTCCTTATTTTAGAAGTTCTAGTGCACTCCTAGCTAGACTTGTCAAACCCTCAGCCTGACGTATATTTCAGTTTCTCTAGAACCTTTAGGCACGTGTCCCATAGTATACCAAAACTCACTTCCAATGCTCTAAATTTAAAATTCTTATCCTTGTGCTTAAATTCTTCCTGATTTCACTGATCCTTTACTTGATATTCTCCAAGGTCTTCAACTTCACTCAGAATGGTCTATTCCACAGATTGTTATACTTTCCATTATAATAAATTAAATAAATATGCTTTCCACATTCTGATATCAAAAGCCTGAAACTACCCTAAAATAGACAAAGCAATACAGATGATGGAAATCTGAAACAAAACCAGAAATTGCTAGTCAAACACAACAGGTCTAGCAGCAGCTGTGGGGAGAAAGCAGAGTTATTGCTTTGAGTCTGGTGACTCTTCATCAGAACTGACAGCAACTGGTAAAATGTGGTATTTATGCTGAAGATGAGGTTGGAGGGGTTTGATTAGAGGTATGCAGATAGGTGGCGTTGAGCTGAGAAACACCTCTACCTGTTCACTCACCTCTTCCCCATCCCACACCCCAAGCCACTTTTTCCTAGCTGCTAGACCCTAGCTGCTACACCCTATCTCCACAGATGCTGCCAGACTCCTGAGTTTCACCAGCAATTTCAGTTTTTGAAGCTACTTCTCAGTTTTTTGCCCATTTTGTGGGCCCTCCCAGATAATAAACCTTCACTGGGAATGTTCCTGGGCAGTACAAATAGCTTGTGATAGGAATCTTGACTGCTGCTGAGTCAGGAAGATTATTCTTCATTCAATAAAGTAATATTACAGCTTATAGTGAACACAAAAGAAGGATAATGTTGGTGATTAGCCAATTTTGTTTTCATTCAAGGAGCCGACATATTATAAGGACTATAGCTCTACTTACACTTACACTTGTATACAGATTTTAGATGATTGACCAGTTTTTCACACCTAATCCATTTAGTCACTCTTTCATAACGCCAATTGTATGTTTCACCAGAATCAAATCAAAGGCACAAGTCTCATTGCATATCATTATACCTTCTGTTTTGGGATTCCTTTCTGGTCGTAAATAGCCTGAGCCCCGATGGGTATTTCTGGCCTAACGACCCACAGTCTGTCTGTTCCTTAAAATAGTGTTGGCACAATGAATTGTTGCTAAATTAAAATGCTGCTGAGGTATCATACATCACTTGGTTTAATCTGTTCCTGTGGTTAACACCATTTGCACATTGATGGAATGGAAATTTTCCTATCTATATATATAATGGATTGTTGATAGCAACATGGTACTTTAGTAAGGTCTTTAAGGGGGTCTGCAGCTTGGTAAAAGTGTTATGTCTTCTTGTGTCATCTGTTTCTTCTCATGGGGCAATATACAGTGGCTTTTCACTTGCAAACAAAGCATCTGTTTTATTGTCAGACAAAAAGTGATCAATGTAGAAAATGCTATCAGTGATTGTTTGAAATAAAATAATCAGTATAAAAATTCTATCCTGTGCTGATTTTTACAGCATCAAGCAAATCTAAATTGTGTCACTATTTGTGTTCCAGTTGATATCATAATTCACTGGTCGCTTCCGTCATAAGGTGAATTAAAAAGTACTTTCAAGACCAGTAATGTCAGTGCAACCTGATGTGAAAACATCTCTGAGTGGGAGCCAGCTACCTCAGGTACAAGTGGACCTGTCTTTTATCTCTGCCTGAATTCCTTTTCTTCTTTTGACAATTTGTGGAAAGCTGACGATGAGCAGTAAACAAACAAACAACATTTGGGAAAAACTCAGCAGGTCTGGCAGTATGTCTGGAGAGAGGAGCAAAGTTATTTCTGAAGAAGAATTATACCAGACTCAGAAGATTAACTCTGTTTTTCATTGCCACAGATGCTGCCAGACTTGCTGTGTTTCTCTAGCATGCACTGTTTTAGGTTCATAATTGCAGTATTTTGCATTTATTTTGATACTGAGCAGTATTGATATAACAAACCTTGTAGCTAAAGGTCTTTGCCAAAGGATTCCTATAGTTGAATTATAGTGTCATAGAGTCATACATTACGGAAACAGACCCTTTGGTCCAATCAGTCCACACCGACCATGTTCCCAAAAAAACTAGTCCCAACTGCCTGTGCTTGACCCATATCCCTCCAAATCATTCGTACTCATGTATTAATGCAAATGTCTTTTAAACGTTGTAACTGCATCCACCAATTCCTCTGGCAGTTCATTCCACTTCTGCTTCATATGAGTCAGTTCAACTTTTACTGAGAGAGTTAATAGCATGGGTCTTGTACAGTGCATTAGAGCTTACTGTCTGCTGTAATATTGCAATATTGGAAACACGAAAAATAGAATCCTTACAGCATGGAGGCTAGCAATTGAATCTATACTGACCCTCCAAAGAGCATTCCATCCAGACCAACCTGTAAGCATCCAGTCAACCTGCGTTTCCCATTACTAACCCACTTAGCCTGCACATCCACAACACTAGGGGCAACTTTGCATTGCCAATGCACTTAACCTGCACATCTTTGGACTGTGAGAGGAAACCGGAGCACCCGGAGAAAACCCATGCAGACACGGGGAGAATGTGTAAACTCCACACAGACAGTCGCCTGAGGCTGAAATTGAACCTGGGTCCCTGGAACCACGAGGCAGCAGTGCTAACCACTGAGCCACCTTGCTGCCCCTAAGATGTCACCATTGTAGCTGCCATACCACTAGGAGGGTAAAAATCACTCTGGAAGGTAACAAGTATAGAACAGCTCCATTCAACATAGCAACTTTGATATCTTCCTTTAGCGGGTGTTACAGAGAAAGTAAGATCATTAATTTTGGATTTGAAGGACATTTACCAGTTTACAGCAGTACAAAAACATGTAATAATAAACAGCAGAAGATAGTAATGCAAAACAATAAACAAAATTTCATCACATTACATGTTACTCCTTTCTGAGCCAGCATAACTAGCTTACATTACAATACTTATATAAAAATGCATATCTTTCTTTAAGCTACTTAGTTCACTAGCAGATCTGTTTAAATATTGCTTATCTCTCCTACAATCATCACCTGCTAATGAAGTTTATACAAAAAATTGCTTCCCTTGTGAGAGCCATCATTTGGAATACTGTAGAACTCGGCTGCAACCAGAACTATTGTCAATTGATTGTTCCCTTCTGCTTCCTAGCTAGCTTTCAATGAGTTTGCTAATTCATCAATTAATCCATAAATCTTAACTTTGAGATGATCAACAAAGAAGTAAATTAGATGTAATTTAAGACCGTTCATTGAAAGTTTTCAGTTGGAGCCTGTCTTCAAAGCCACGCTGTTTCCTGTGTTAAGACTGGTGATATCTTGAGTTTTGGATCATCTGAGTGATCTCCTAAAGGTTCTGCAGCTTGCAACATTGCTTTTGAGGGGCAGAGAAATTTCCCAAAGATTTTTATGACCCTCATTTCTCTTAGGAGTTGGCAGGATTGGGGAGAAAGTGAAGTCAGGAGGTAAGTTATGTCAATGGTTTTTCTAGACTATATTCTGGATCAGAAGACTAGAAGGGCTAGTTGGTCTTTTAATTTTTTTTCCCTGTTTGATATTGAATTAGGTTCTTAATCCTGGAATTCACATATTAGGATTGTATTGCAATTTGACTCATTGGTAACTGTTTGATTTTGTAGATTCTGTTTATTGTTTTTGTGTTATTTTCTTCAGCTTATTATTGCATAATTCAACACAGGATTTCTTTGGTGTAGACCTTTGTCTGCAAGGTTTTCTATAACAACATTCCTCAGCACCAAAATAAGTGCTAAATATAGCGAATCTATTCAAAAAGGGCTCCGACAAATCCAAGCACATTGCAGTTACTGGCAAGCCCCATCCAATAACATAGATAATAGCCCACAAAGAGTTCCTACAAGGTCCATGCGGTGTGTTCTTTATGGTCCAAGTATTTTATGAAATAAACATTCAAAAAATCCTTTATATTAAAGCACTTTTAAATCTTTAGCTCATTGGTGGGCATGTAATATAATTAAAATATTTGTGAACAGTGTTTCCTTATTTCTTTTGTTTGGGACTCCACTGGTTAAATTCACAGCTGAACTTATTCATATCTTCATGAAGCTACACCCCATATAATACACGACAGTGTGAGCTGCAGAAGCTAAAATTATATTCTGCCAATTTAGGATTGATGGGTATCTCACTGACCATTCGACTCTATCTGTTCATTCTAAAGCAGGACAAGAAACATCAGAGATATAAACTTTATTTGAGCATGGTTATCTAATAAAAGAATATAGAAATGGGGGTAAGTCATTTAACTCCTTGAGTTTGTTTTGAAATTCACTGAGTACATTGCAGAATTACATAATACTTCCTCTGACACTATGGTTATAAATCTATCAATCTCAGATCTAAATGCAACAATTCAACTAGCATCAACTATCATTTATGAAAGAGAGCCCTAAAACACTACCATCTTAAAGAGGAAGTGTTTCCTAACATCACTCAGGAAGGCCTTAACTCTAATTTTCAACTATGGCCTGTATTCCTAGGTTCCACAACCAGTGGAGATAATTTATTTCTATCTACCCTAGAGTTCCCCTTTATCTTCAGAAAACTTTGTCAACCACTTTTTATTCTTCTGAATTCAGAGAACATTACTACGGTTTGTGCAGTCTGTTAGAGTTTTACTTGTGAGTACAGGGGCTGGATTTTCATCTCAGGTTTGAACATAGAGCATAGAACAGTATAGCACAGTATGAGACCTTTGGCCCACGATGTTTGCCTAGCATTTATCCTAATCTAAGATCAACCTAACACTACACACCCCTCAATTCACTGCTGTCCATGTGCTTGTCCAGCAGTTGCACAAACGTCCCTAATGTCTCTGATTCTACTACCATCACTGGCAGTACATTCCATGCGCCCGCCACTCTCTGCATAAAGAACCTACCTCAGATATCTCCCCTATACCTTCCTCTAATTACCTTAAAATTATGACCCCTTGTGACAGCTATTTCTGCCTGGGGAAAAATCTCTGCTTATCTACTCTATCTATGCCTCTCATTACCTTGTACACCTCTATCAAGTCACCTATCTTCCTTCTTCTCTCCAGTGTGAAAAACCCTAGCTCACTCAACCTCTCTTCATAAGACAAGCCCTTCAATCCTGCAGTATCCTGGTAAATCTCCTCTGCCCCTTCTCTAAAGCATCTACATCCTTCCTATAATGAGGTGACCAGAACTGGACACAATATTCCAAATGTGTCTAACCAGGGTGTTATAGAGTTTCAGCAAGACCTTGCAGCTCTTCAACTCAATCCCCCTGTTAATGAAAGCCAAGACATCATATGCCTTCTTAACAACCCTATCAACTTGGGTGACAACTTTGAGGGATCTATGTATGTGGACCCCAAGATCCTGCTGTTCCCCCACACTGCCAAGAATCCTGTCTTTAACCCTGTATTCAGCATTCAAATTCGACCTTCCAAAATGAATCACTTTGCATCTATCCAGGTTGAATTCCATCTGCCACTTTTCAGCCCAGCTCTGCATCCTGTCAATGTCTTGTTGTAGCCCGCAACAGCCCCCGACACAATCTACAACACCATTGACCTTTGTGTCATCGGCAAGCTTACTAACCCACCTTTCCACTTCTTCATCCAAGTCATTTATAAAAATTGCAAAGAGCAGAGGCCCTGTGGGACAGCATTGGTCACCGACTTCCAGGCAGAATACTATCCATCCACTACCACTCGCTGTCTTCTTTCGGCCAGCCAATTCCATATCCAGACAGCCAGATTGCCCATACCTCCTAACTTTCTCAATGAGCCTACTGTGGAGAACCTTATCAAATGCCTTACTGAAATCCATATACACCACATCGACTGCTCAACCTTCATCAACTTGTCTCATCACATCCTCAAAGAACTCGATAAGGCTTGTAAGTATGACCTGCCCCTCACAAAGCCATGCTGGCTATATTTAATCAAACTATGCTTTTCTAAATAGTCATAAATCCTATCTCTCAGAATCCTTTCCAGTACCTTGCTTACTACAGACGTAGACTGACTAGTCTGTAATTCCCAGGGAATTCCCTATTCCCTTTCTTGAATCAAGGAACAACATTCACCTCCCTCCAATCATCCGGTACTGCTCTTGTGGAGAATGAGGAATGAGGATACAAAGATTGTTGCCAGAGGTGCAGCAATCTCATTCCTCGCTTCCTGTAGTAACCTTGGATATATCTGGTCTGGCTCTGGGTACTTATCTATCTTGATGCCTCCCAGAATTTCTAGCACATCCATTTTCTTAATATCAATCTATTCAAACCTATTAACCTGGTCCGCGGTGTTCTCAGTATCAACAAGGTCCCTCTCTCTAGCAAATACTGAAGCCTCCCCTACCTCTCTTAGGGCCTCCCCTACCTCTTCAGACTCTGCACAAGTTCCCTCCATTATTCCTGATCATTCTCTTATTCCTCACGTAAGTATAGAACGCATTTGGGTTTTCCCTAATCCTTCTTACCAAGGCTTTTTCGTTCCCCCTCCTCGCTCTCCTCAATCCATTTTTGAGTATTTCCTAGCTACCCTGAAATCTTCTAAAGCTGTGCCAGATCCTTGCTTCCTCAACCTTAAGTAAGTTTCCTTCTTCCTCTTGAATAGAAGCTCCCTCTTGACAAGAAGCCCCTCTTCTCTTGTCATCCAAGGCTCCTTCACCATACCATTCCTTGCCTGTCTGAGTGGGACAAAGTTATCCAACACTCACAACAAGTTCTTCTTAAACAGCCTCCACATTTATGTTGTGCATTTCCTGTGGAACAATTGTTTCCAATTTATACTCCACAGTTCCTGTCTAATAGTATTATAATTTCCCCTCCCCCAATTAAATACCTTCCCATATTGTCTGTTCCTATCCCTCTCCATGACTCTGCTAGAGGTAAGGCAATTGTGGTCACTGTCACCGAAATGCTCTCCCACCAAGAGATTTGACACCTGGCCTGGCCTGTTGCCTCGCACCAAATCCAATATGGCCTCCCCACTAGTCAGCCTGTCTACATATTGAGTCAGGAATCATTCCTGGACATACCTGACAAAATCGGCTCCATCCAGAACATCTGCACTAAGGAGGATCCAATCAATATTGGTGAAGTTTGAGTCACCCATAAGAATTCAGTTACATTTGCACCTTTCCAAGATCTGTCCAATTTGTTCTTCCATCTCTCTGCTGCTATTGGTGCAGAAGATTAAACCATCCCTGGATATATTCAAAACTCAAAACCAACCAGATTCTGAAAAATCAGATTGGGCCTCAACTAGTGAGGAAAAAATCTTTGCACCGCTCTACCTGCCTGTCTTGTATCGTCAGCCACCTCCTGTGACCTTTCTTATATGCACTAACTGACCTTTGATTAACTTAATCCTAACATCAAAATAACCCAATCAGCTAATGTGATCCCAGGATTCCACATTTGTCAATATGTGTGCAAGCAGTCTCCCTGTCTTAATCTCTGTAAACAAGCATGAAGTTGGCTGAAAGGCTCAAGACAAGTATTATTTTGAACAAGACATACAATTCGCAGGTTGGGTAATTGTTGGAACACTTTCAAATGCAGTATTTACAGTAAAATGTTGGTTGAAAAGTTTTGGGTGTTCCTGAATTTATCAAGAGTGATGCTGCATTCCTCCTGAGGGGAGAGTCGCCGGGGGCAGATTGGAGGGAGGTGGAGGCAATGTGAAGAAAAGGCAGGTATCCACAGAAAGACTGAAACTGGTATGGGGGCAGTTGGAGCAGTGCTTCTTGGTTTGTAAAATGACAAGAAGATGGAACCCAGGGTGCTGAGATGACCTCTGGCCAACTGCTGCTAGGATTCTCCATGCTCCTTTTCAGTGAGGGGAGGCTGATGTCAAAGTACCAAACATCTTAGTATGCATTTCATTCAATATTCATGCATATTCCACCCTATCCAGATCCTCATTTAGGTCTTCTGCTGTAGTATATTGCAGCCCACTGCAAATACATGGGAGCACCCCCACCTTCAAATCCTCTCCACACCAATCACCATTCTGATATGGAAATATATCACTGTTCCTTCACAATAGCTGGGTCAAAATCCTAGAAGACCCTCTCTAATGGCATTGTGGGTCAACCCACAGCACGTGGACTCCAGCAGTTTAAGAAGGCAGGTCATCATCACCACCTTCGTGAGGGCAACCAGGGACTGGTAATAAGTGCTGGCCAGCCAGCAACACCCACATCCCATAAAATGAATTTTAAAAAAGCCCACCCTCTTGCTGGCCTGGCCGCAGGCTACTCAAATCTGATGACTCATCACTTGCTGATACAAAGTGTACTAACCTTCAGGATGAATGCAATGCCAACATCTGAAGTGGTGTCAGATCATATCTCCAGGGCCTTTTCATCAATGTTGTTCTGTTGCTCTCTTTCATCCTCATGGGCCTCTTTGCCAGAGCAAGTGGAAGTTCAAGGGTGTCTGAAAGCAGGAACTGAGAAGGGGAAGGTTGATGTGAGGGAAAAAGATCAAGATGGGAAGGAAGATGTCCATGGTGACGTCATCAGCACTTTGCCTACCACAGTTGGATAAGGTTTTCCTGGGAATAAAGAAGATGCACAGGGAGGAACAAAACATTATCCTCAATATTCTCAGTCATGCCAGAAGATTTGAGTTCTTTCATAATTGGAGAAAGTGAGGACTGCAGATGCTGGAGATCAAGTCAAAAAGTGTGGCACTGGAAAAGCATAACAGGTCAAGTAGCATCTGAGGAGAAGGAGAGTCAATGTTTCGGGCATAAGAATGTCCTGATGAAGAGCTTATGCTCAAACCGTTGACTCTCCTGCTCATTGGATGCTGCCTGGCCTGCTGTGCTTTTCCAGTGCCATACTTTTCTACTCCTTTCGTGGTTGGTCGTACAATGTGGACAGCCATCTCCTCTGTTCAGCTCAAGAAGTGTAAATGTTCTTGTGCCTCTGATTCTGATCTGTTCCACTACAGTCTGAGCCTGTCCTGAAAGAGAGAGGGCAGAAATATCAGTGATAGTGTTGCACTATATTTATCTGATATGCCTTTTTAAAACTTCATTCATTTGTGGTACGTGGGCATCACTGGCTGGCCAGTATTTATTGTCCATCCCTAGTTGCCCTTGAGAAGGTGGTGGTGAACTGCCTTTTTAAACGATTGCAGTCCATCTGCTGTGGGTTGACCCACAATGTCATTAGGGAGGGAATTCCTGGATTTTGACCCGGTGACAGTGAAGGAATGGTAATATATTTCCAAGCCAGGATGGTGAGTGGCTTGGAGGGGAACTTGAAGGTGATAGTGTTCGCATATATCTGCTGCCCTAGTCCTTTTAGATGATCATGGATTTGGAAGGTGCTGTCTAAGGATCTTTGGTGAATTTCTGCCATGCATCTTCTAGATAGTACACACTGCCTACCACAGTTCTAAAGCTAGAAGTATGTGGAAATAGTGAGAGATAAATATGAAGCTATCAATATTGATAGTTTTGTAAGGATGCAACAGAATGCCTTGATGTTGTGAAGGATTCCGTAATGCTACACGCTGCCACTGTGTGAATGTTGAATAATATGAGGAGCTGATGGAAATGTCACATAGATTCACCAATGCTGACCATCCATGTGATGTCATGGGACTTCTTGCACTACTGTTGGTCTCTTGGAAGATTAAACCAGAGCGTTAATAGTGGGGAACACTGAAACGGCAAAGATGCTAAATCAATACTTTTCCTCAGTTTTCACAATGGAGGACAATAGTACCATTCGTTTGGAATGGGCAAGTCAGAGGCAACAGTAAGGGTAGGACTTCTGGAAGCCATTTGATAAGGTGCCAAACAAAAGGTTATTTCACATGGTTGGATCGTATGGGATTAGGAATAATTAATTAGCTAGGACAAGTGACTGGCTGATGAATAGAAGACAGAGAATCAGGATAGATAGGCCTTTTTCTGGATGGCAAGAGGTAACTAGTGGGGTGCCATGGGGTTCAGTCCTTGAGCCACATATTTTTACAATTGGATACAGGGAGAGAAGGCACTATAGACAAATTTGCAATGACACAAAAATAGGCAGGATTGTAAATTGCAATGAGGAAATAAGATACAAATGGATACAGATAGGTTAGGAGAGTGAGCTAAAATGTGGCAGATGGAGATTAATGTGGGTAAGTGTGAGGTCATGCATTTTGGTCGGAAAAATCGGAAGGTGACCTATTATCTAAATGGGGAGCGATATCGGGGTGCTACGGTACAGAGGGATCTGGGTGTCATGAGTCACAGAAAGCTAACATGATGCAGCACATAATAAAGAAAGTGAATGGAATGTTGGCTTTTATAGCAAAAGGAATAGAATATAAAGGTAAGGAAGTATTGTTGTAACTATACAAGGCATTAGTGAGACTGCACCTGGAGTATTGTGCACAGTTTTTGTCCCCTTATTTGAGGTAAGATGTAATGGCATTGGAGGCATTCAGAGGAGGTTCACTAGATTAATCCCAGAAATGAGGGGTTGTTAGGATGAGGAGAGATTGAACAGTTTCGGTATACTCTGGAATTTCGAAGAATGAGGGGAGATCAAATTGAGGTATTCAAGATGATAAAAGGGATGGATAAAATAGACATGGAGTGGATGCTTCCTCTTGTGGGTGTGAGATATCGTCTTTAATTAACTCACTCACCAGCTCTCTATATTCATTAATACGCAGGTTCCTGTTCAATCATTCATAACCTTTACTAACCCATTATTTACTATAATATGGCTTCATTCATTCATTCATAAAACTGTGGCTCTGTAGTATATTTTGCTATTGCAAGATAGACTAAAATTAAAGCAATACTTCCAAACTCATTACTGCTCCTTTACACCTTCAACCCTTATCAGGCCTATTTACATCAAGCACTATGTCAGAATAAATATCAAATCTACCAACCTATTTAGAACAATACCATCCTCGTCATCATGTCTCCATGACCTACCCAAAACTATTTTACATCAAAAACTATGTCCAAATAAATATCAAAGACTACCAACTTATTCAGAACAATACCATCCTTGCCATCATGTCTCCATGACCTACCCAAAACCTAATCAGTCCTTATCAACTGTCTCTGGGACCTGAACAGATTACAGGACAGCGAGCATTTTCCCCAGTTAGTATATACTTGTTAAATACCTTTTAACTGGACTGTTTTCCCTTTAAGAAACTAACAGTCAAAACAACGCTTATGTGAAATTGCATGAATGAATGAAACTCACACCAGCAAATAGTAAATAAATCTCACAACCCAGCTGGAGTAATCTGTTAAATATCCTTTATTCTTTTATTAAGTCCAGGTAAAATTTCAATCTTATTTAGTGCACATAGGCCGAGTAAGTTTTACTAAGCTTTACTAACTTAAAAGACAAAGGGACTAATACCTCTTAAATATGCAAGTAGACCAGATGACACTCTTAATGCTATCAGGACTGGCAGGCAACACTTAGCACATGTTTTAACCCATCTCCTGTCTCCAAGGGCAAAAGCCCCTCCAACCCTTGTTTACTGTCGATAAAACAATCTAACACCATAGTAATGCAATTTTAATATATGGAAGAAACGTGTATAAAGAGGCTATTGTAAGAACTGTATTTTGGGATTCTATTACCACCTCGAACTTGTGCTACTGTAGTTGCTGAATAAAGAAGCTATTTTTGCCATTCACCGATTTCTATTGTTATTTGAACATGATCCAACATGAGGCTTTCTAAGATAAGAGAGCATGGTCTTAGGATAAAGGGTAGCAAATTTAAAACAGAGTTAAGAGAAACTAATTCTCCCAAAGAGATGTGAATCTGTGGAATTTGCTACCCCAAAGTGCAGTGGATACTAAAACAATGAGTAAATTTAAGGACAAGTTAGACTGATTCTTAATTGGTAATGGCTTTAACGGTTAGGGAGAGAAGGCAGGAAATTGGGAGTGAGAAGCATATTAGCCATGATCGAATGGCCAAATTCTACTCTTATATTTTATGAACTTATGGACTTATCTTCATGGTTCCTCAGGTCCAGTCAGAATGAGTTAACCCTTCTGCTCCATTCGCTTCAGAGGATTATTCTTCAGGTTTTATTAACCACCCAGCTCTCCTGCCCATGTGCATCATGAATGTCCTCAGCACCACATCCATTACAATTAGATTACTTACAGTGTGGAAACAGGCCCTTCGGCCCAACAAGTCCACACCGACCCGCCGAAGCGCAACCCACCCAGACCCATGCCCCTACATTTACCCCTTCACCTAACACTATGGGCAATTTAACTTGGCCAATTCACCTAACCTGCACATTTTTGGACTGTGGGAGGAAACCGGAGCACCCGGAGGAAACCCACGCAGACATGGGGAGAACGTGCAAACTCCACACAGAGAGTCGCCAGAGGCGGAAATTGAACCCGGGTCTCTGGTGCTGTGAGGCAGCAGTGCTAACCACTGTGCCACCGTGCCGCTCACAATGCAATCTTTTTAGCTGGTATTCATTGAGTCATAGAGATACATAGCACAGAAACAGACAAACAGACCCTTTGGTCAACTCGTCCTTGCTGATCAGAGATCTTAAATATGTCGAGTCCCATTTGCCAGCATTTTGCCCATATTCCCCTAAACCCTTCCTATTCATAAACTAATCAGACACCTTTTAAATGTTGCAATTGTACCAACCTCCACCACGTCCTGTGGCAACTCAATCCATTCACGCATCATCCTCTGTGTGAACAAGTTGCCCCTTAGAACCCTTTTAAATATTTCTCCTGTCATCTATGCCCTCTAGTTTTGGACTTGCCCACCCATGGGAAAAGACCTTGTCTGTTTACCCTACCCATGTCCCTCATGATTTTATAAACTGCTTTACAATATTTTTAAGCCTTCGCACTAATTTACAGCCTGTCTTTACAAAGGGCATCATATAAGCTGCAAACAACTAATCCTGAACATATTCAACAGAATTCAAAAAGAGTTTTGAATTACAAGAGAATCAAGGGTTGCGCGGTCCAGCAGGAAAGAGGAGTTAAGGCCGATAGAGCGGCATTTTAAAGATGAATCTGAATCTGTGTTCAGTAGCACAAATTGATCTTTATTCAGAGCTCCTTTCCCACACTTGTGGGAGAGGCCAGAGACCACTCCGAATCTGGCTTTCACATAGGACCCATTTGTCCTCTTGTTTACAGCTCAGATCAGCGATCAGTGACACTCTACCTTTCCCAATAAAGGACAGGATATTTATATGTACTGCATTACAATGGTTCCATGCAAAATTGACATCAGTGCTTGCCAAATCTGTGCAGACCTACACACTCAATTACGTGAATACAGAATCAAAGATGAACAACTTCATGGTCCACATTCGGTTCTCTCATCATCTCATGATGTTCGCCTATCACCTTTCCTTGGGATCTTACAATCATTGACTGCATTTCAACACCGATTGTTATGTTCCTTCCTAGACATTTTCCAGCCACTTGCTTATTACTAATGACTTTTCAAAATTGCTCACAGCCTTTGCTGATCTTAGTATAGAAGATTAAAAGGATGATAATTTCTACCAACTGTTATAATATTTCTAATATCAGCTCTAATATAAAATTACTCATTAAGTTTTACATAGTTAAACCATAATACTATGATTCTGTGACAAAGCTAACAATTTTGGGAACAGCTTCCCTTTTATCCGAGGGAAGCAGCAGTTGTTTGTTCTCTTGAGGTTACAGTGACCCTGTTTCAAAATTGTTCCTGCCCCCCCCTTTCTACCTTATTTGGCTCTTGGTACTCTTACAAGGTTATCTTGTTTACACTGTTTCTTGTTCTAATCTACTTGCTGACGGAAAAAATAGTTTCTTCAAGGGTGTTTATTAAAACTAGTCTCTGCATCCAAGGCTAACTGCCTTCAGAAATTTTAATTCCCCAACTTCCAATAAATTTGAACTTCTATTCTTATACGAATATGTGCCTACTCCAATATGTAATTATACTTTTTAAAAAGTCTCATCTCAACTTGGACAAGCTTTCCCTTTCTATTTCACATAAAAATCAGAAATCACAAATCAGATGGTTTTCATCAGAGCTGCCTTATCACAGTCTTACTGCATTGTAGTCACTCCTCATCAAGTCTCGGAGGCATTTTGTCATCTGACTGTAAAGGCCATGATTTGAGCTTATATGAAATTCTATATCAGCTCAACTTTCCTTCACTTGTCTATATCAGTGAAAAAGAAAGCCCTTAATAGCCATTTTATCGTATTCAGCTATGGCAACAAATTAAGATAATACACAAATCAACCATGACCTTATTGCACAGTGGAGCAGGTGAGATGGGATGGGTACATCAAATTTCCATTATGTCTATCCTGATAGGCATGAGTGTAGAGAGTTCATGATTTGTGGTTGCCACACTCAACTGGGCTACTTAATTTCTAGTTCTTGACATTCTTGGTCTGATCTGCAGATTCCTAAACTATCCAAATTCCAAGAATTTACTGAATCCTGCCAGGTGACAAACATATCCAGAAAACTACAAATGCTTATTTGAATACTTAGCCTCACAATTCACAATATTAGGTATACACAGCATTGGTGAAGACAACAAACAATATGGGCAATGTGAATTCAATTCTGTCTGAGATTACAAATATGTTAATTGAATTCTAATACAGTAACTCTTTATTCCTGAGAATGTACAATGTTGCTGATATTTTCCTCACTTCATGGCATAATGTACAGATGAAACGAGGGATCACAGAGTTCAATTTATAACATTGCATGCTGACAGGCAGCATGTGGCAAGCAACACAATGCGGCATGAAAAGACCTGAGTAATGATAAAGTGTGGGCCTCATTTCACTGGATCAAACAAACTGTCTATCCCATGTGTGACCAAGGCAACTCACTGGATCTAGGATGGTACTATGCCCTGTGGGCCAGCAGCTGCCCAACAAGTAGCTTAGGTGCAGGGAAGGTATGCCAATCATAGATCATGGTTCTCCTGAACATGGAGATGTAATCTAAAATTTACTTCACTGGGGCTTCTTGGGTTATATAGACAGTAAAAATAGGCAGAGATTTCATGGCACACTGAGTTTTCACTAAACTGTCAATCAGTGTCAGTGATAGGACTCTGCAGAAATAGTAATGGTCAGAGGTTTGGCATTAACTGGGCTGTCAATTTTGAAGCCATTCCTACATAATTGTTGCCAATTTTGTCAAATTAAAATCAGCCTTTGAAATTTGTATTTCATCTTCTGAAAATAAATTCCTTCATTTCTTGATGAATGAATTATTGATTTATACACTCAGTGAACTCACAATGCCATTTGATATCAGATATTAGATTTTATTTAAAATTAGTTAATTTTCTGTTATAATCTCAAATGCTGAGAAACATCCTGATTTTCAGTGAGGTCGCATGACTTAAGTCATATGCTGCAACAGGACTGATGAGAAAAATGAAAAGAATTTGGTCTTGTCTATTCACCGGTTTTGGACAGAGGACACTGCAGTCTTGTCACTGCTGATTTTAGTGTAATAGTTGGAGATGATACTCTAACCACTTTTGAGTTTGCCAAGCAAAGAGACAAAGTTGCATTAAGGAAGTCAGCACAAATCTGCAAAGAATGCAAAAGAGGACAATGGTATTCGGAGAAAGCCTTATCGCATATGAGTATTCAGAAACCAATTGAGGTGCTATGTGTCAGGAAGCTCAAAATAGATAATACTTTTAGATGAATGGGAGATTTCATGTTTTATGCTCATCACAACATCTAGAGGTGCAATACCTTTGTATTTTAGTTATATACTAAATTTCAGTACACAAGCTGAGTCCTGCAAAACAATTGTAATCAAATTAGTGTTTTTATTGCAACAATCCTTTAAAAAGTAGAAATCTAGTTACTCTTTCAACAAATGTTTTAACAAAATCAAAATTCTTACACTGGAAAAAGCAAATAAAATTATCCATCTGTAAAACCAGGCCAAGGAACATAAATATAAACTTTGTGACCTGTAGTCAAAGAATGCAATATTTTTTTAATCAGCCTGTTCAGAGCCGTCAGTGCACACCTCAGGAACAAGTTGGACTTGAACCTGCACCTCCTGGCTCACAGGTGGGGACACTATGACTGACTGCCACAAGACTCCTTGCAAATGTGATCATTTGTTATGGAACAATTTTGAACTCAAGTCCACAAAACATTACCTGGGCCTCTGCATTAGTTGTTTAGCAATAAAACCACTAAGCCACCACTTCCCTGAGTGAAAAGTCATAGAATATGACATGTTCTTATCAAACTGTTCACAAATGTTACTTATACACCACAGGACAAGGGTGGCATGGTGGCTCAGTGGTAGCACTGCTGCCTCACAACACCAGCTTCCCAGGTTTGATTCCAGCCTCGGACGATTGTCTGTGTGGAGTTTGTACATTCTCCCCAAGTCTGCATGGGTTTCCTCTGGGTGCTTCCACATTCCAAAGATGTGCAGGTCAAGTAAATTGGCCATGCTAAATTGCCTATAGTGTTAGGTGCGTTATTCAGAGGGAAATGGGTCTGGATGGGTTACTCTTCAGAGGGTTGGTGTGGACTGGTTGGGCCGAAAGGCCTGTTTCCACACTGTAGGGAATCTAATCTTATCTAACACCACAGGACACATTTTCTGCCACCTACAGTCAGGCCCCATCACCAAAGACATATTTCCCTCCTCACCCCTATCTATGTAATGCAGAGACCATTCCATCCGTGACTCCCTCATTAGGTCCATGTCCCCTACCAACCCACCCTCCACACTGGACACCTTCCCTTCCTGCCGCATGAGGTGTAAAACTTTTGCCTCACCTCCGTCCAAGGCCCCAAAGGATCTTTTCACATCCGGCAGAGATTTTCCTGCACATCCACCCACCTCATCTACTGTGTCCATTGCTCTTGATGTGATCTCCTCTAATAGGTGAGACAGGATGCCAACTCATGGGGCATTTCAGATAACATCTCTGGGACACATGCACCCAATAATACCAAACTCCCCATGGCTGACCACTTCAACTCCCTCCCCCCAGTCCACCATGGCATGCAAGTCCTTGGCCTCCTCCACTGCCAATTCCAAGTACTCGATGATTGAAAGAAGAACCCCTCATCTTCCACCTTGGGACCCTTCAACTACACAGCATCAACATCAAGTTAATTAGTTTCCAAATGTCCTCTTCCCCAACCTCATCCCAGACCCAAACCTCTAAATCAGCACCACCCTCTTGATCTATCCCCCCTCTCCATCTTTCTTCTCACTTATCCGTTCCACCCTCCCCCCTGACCTGTCACAATCACCCTCCCACCTGCATCCACCTACCGCCTTCCCAATTACCTCCCCCCAACCCCATCCCCACCCAAATATTTATATGTCAGCCCCCTTGCCCCCACATTTCTGATGAAGGGCTTATGCTCGAAACATCAACTTCCTGCTCCTCGGATGCTGCCTGATCTGCTGTGCTCTTCCAGCGCTACATTGTTTGAATTTGTAGGGTATAGACTTATTACCTTCATTGTCAATTGAATCAATATTAATGTACTCTTTACAATTTACTGACGGCTTTTCTGATGCATTTTACTCAAATCCAATGAGCCTTCACTTTTTATACACAGAATACCTTCCAAATAATAGATTGTGGTAAAGATTTATCCTGTTACTTTGCTGCATTTGACCAACTCCATCAATTCATCCATCCATCTCCAATGCCACCCATCCCATGTCATCCCCAACTTCTCATATATTCCCTATATTGTGTCATCCCCATCTGATTCTTTCCATCCATCAAATACGACACCCCATCATGCTTTTTATCCTCAATGTTCTCTTCCATCCCATCCATCCCTCATGAAAACAATATTTTTAACTAGGGTAACTTAGTAACTTTGTTTTTGGGATTGATTTACCTCCTGCACTTTTACTTTCCCACCAACCAACCCTCTGCCCAATGACCCCACCACCCAACAATTGACGGCCATGTGCACTTGATAGTCCTCCACATGGCACACCTGTGTTGGCTTATGCCAGGTATCACCCACCAAACAAGGCCACCAACAAATGTGCCCCTTAACCTGCCTGATAAAAATAGTCCAGACATTAAATATTGTCAATATTATTATAAATGATAGAATACAAAACAATGACCATATATTTGCAAACACAATACCACCATCTATACAGGATATGGGGAAATGAGAGGGGGAAAGGAAGAATTGACAAAGGAGAAAAGAGAGAAGAAAGGGGACGAATGAGGAAAGATATCAGAGTATGGAAAGGAAGAGAGTAAAAGAAAGAAAATAGAGAAAAGAGAACACAAGGAAGGAGGTACACCTCAAAACCTGAGATAAATATCTCTAATAAAGCTTCTGCAAAATCCTGCAAATCCAATGGTAGTACAGGGTACTTCAACATCAGTGTCCTTTTTTAAGTCAACATTCTCAGCACAAAGAGACTGGTCATGATCAATCAACCATGTTAGGAGACTAAATTGCTCACATGCCTGACACAAGCTCTGTTAATCTGAGCTTTGTGACAACAAGCTGTCACCCGGAAAGCAGAGAAATTTCTTCAAGGACATCCTCACAGTTTCCATGAAAGTCAAACTTCCCCACAAACTCACAGAATTCTCTTGCTAAAAATCACGCAAACGACAAAAGAAGCATCCATGAATATGTTAACCATCTTGCACATATCCAGTAAGCCCAGGTAGAGATAAGAACAAAGAGCAGACAGCAAACAAAGGAATATGCAAAAACCCAAACACCCTACCCATACGCTGTTACAATAACTGCTGGTCCAACAGTCGACTGTTTAGTCACCTCAGGACACACAACTCTAGAATGGAAGGAAGTCATCCTCAGTCACAAGGGACATCCAAAGGAGGAGAGAAGAAGAAAGGAAGTGAAAAAAGAGGACAGTGGTAAAAATGGAAGAAAGATAGCAGCGGTAGATTACAGAGAGAGACACAGTAGGAATGAAAAAGCAGATAGAAATTGAGATCAATAGCGCAGAGGAGATAAAATAATGAAAGAGAAAAATAAACGGAAAGATAAGGAAGAGAGAGAGGTGAGAACATGAGAGACAGATAAGAAAAGACAAAAAGGAGAGATACAAAGAAGAAAGGGGTGAAAAGAGAGGAAGCAAAGTGAGGCAAGAAAGGAGGAAATGGGAATTGTGAATAGAGGTAGAAAGGAAAAGGTCAGAAAGGGGAGAAATGAAATAAAGGGGAAGGTCTGCAGATAGAAAAAGTTAGAAAGTAAGAGCAAAATGTAGAGAGATAAGGAAAGATGGGAAGAATGAGAAAGGTGGGGAGAGAAAAACAATTACTTAGATAGGGTGTTGGGGAAATAGATGTAGAGAGAAGAAGGATGACTAAGAGAATGAGGAGGAGAGAGAGGGGAAACTGTAGTAAGAGCTGGGACTTTTGGGGAGAAGAACAGAAGGAGAGAAGGTAAAATGAAGGAGAGATTGGGAGAAAATAGAAAAGTTAAACAATTGCCAGCGAAAGGCATTGTTATTATAAAACTATTAGAACTAAGGGTTGACAAGTCATCAGAACCTGATAGACTCTATAAATGTTTTATGAGCAGTGTCTGTTGAGATTGTAAATGCTTTAATTAATGCTGTAATTTTCCAAGATTCTCTTGATTCTGGAAGGTCAAATATAGCTCCTTTATTCAACAGGGGAGAGATGCAGAAATCAGGTAACAATTGACTAGTTCGCCTTATACTTGTCATAGGTAAAGTTTCAGAATTTATAAATAAGGAAGTTATAATAAAGTAATTAAAAATATCTCAATGCAATCAGGTAGAATCAACATGGTTTTGTAAAGGGAAGTCGTGTTTGATTAATTTTATTAAAGTCTTTCAGGAAATAACAAATACTATGGTCAAACAGGAAATGGTTGATGTGGGGAACAAATTTACCCTCCGTGAGGTGACAGTATCATTGGTGAGCAGAAGAACTTAATTGGGTGAGAAACCAAAAATCTAATTTGAGAGAAACTCTCAAGATTAGGTTTATCCTTCTTAGATGATGAGATAAAGTTCTCACCATCAGGTGGCAATTTGCATTTCATTATTTACACAACTTGCCTATTAACATCCCCTTCCTAACTATCTTCTCCACAATTCAAAAACTCAATGCCTCCAAAACTGGCCAAAAGAACTAGTCTGGTGCCTGCTGAGTTGAATCTTTTGAATTAAGTCCTGGTGAATTCACAACTGTGTCAACCACCTTCTATTCATGATACAACTTCAGTCATGATTAACAGTCTCACTGAGCCCTCTATCCATGAAAAGGGCAACAGAATGCATCAGTTTAAGAACATCAGGCTGTTTGCTATCTGGCAGGCTCAGGTTGCACTTGTTGGTTTTCAGTTCTATTTGCAGGCAGGAAAACCAGTGCCTATTGGCTTAGAGATAATATCTATCGGCAGGAGCAGCCAGGTATCTTCTAGCTTAGAGCTAGTCCTTTAGCACAGAGGGACAGGGAGGCAGCTTGTAACTGTAGGAAACTCAGGTGTATCAGTCAGGCAATAGGTCTTATAAAAATATAGGAAACCATACTCTTGTTGTCTAGTTATTAGGCCAACGTCAGTCCTTGTAGATAAATAAAAGCAGTCTGTGCTTGGCTGGTTGTCAGTTGGGGGAATTATAGTAAAGCTGAAAACGTGTTGCTGGAGAAGCGCAGCAGGTCAGGCAGCATCCAGGGAACAGGAGAATATGCCCGAAACGTCGATTCTCCTGTTCTCTGGATGCTGCCTGACCTGCTGCGCTTCTCCAGCAACACATTTTCAGCTCTGATCTCCAGCATCTGCAGACCTCACTTTCTCCTCCGGAATTATAGTAAAATCAGTCCTGAGGATGGGTCACAGTCACTTGGGATTGTCTTGCCAAGTCAGTACAGGATATGGGCCATGGTCCATCAGGAAGGGTAAATTGCACATAATCTGGGGGATCTTTTGATGGGGTCACTCCATCATCACGTCTGTGGACATGCCCTAATCTCAGGATTGGCATCAATATATTGAGTTTCATTGTGATAAGGAGCAAATGGACAGAGTAGTTTGCGACCTGGCAGTAAAGTAAAGGGTCTGTATGGTCTCAAAGAGAGAAGGTCCAGATAATTCATGGTGATTCTGACCTCAGCATGGGGAGGGTGCAGAAAGAGCAAGGCCACAGGATTCTTGGGAGCCATTGACTTTAGGAATAAAGCAACATTATATTACATGTAACAACAACATTAATTGTTATGTAAATGGCCTCAAACAAAATGGAGAGATGGTGAACCATCATAGAAGGTACAGAAATCACAATGTAATAGATGACATGAAGAATTGGGGCAGCAATAATTCAAGGGTCACAATTAGAACTTGCAAATCACTCATACAAATGCAAAATCAGAACCTCACTGCATTGATCTGAATAACATCAGCACAATAATGTCTTAACCCGGAAAGCACCTTGACCAAAGTGGACCAAACTGCATTTTCAAAGTGGCAAAGTGTAACAGTACAGACTCAACTGTATTGAATGATTCTATGAGTACTGAAATGTCAGCCTGACTAAAGGCCAATGCAGCCATTAAGATTCTAATGAAAAAACAATGTCATTCTTCTGCTTCAGTTCACAGCTTATTTGAATGTCAACATTTTTCATATTCCAATTCAAATGGTCACTCATGAACCACTTATAAGGAGTACATTGTGTCCAATGATTACTACCTTATGATCTCTGAGCTCAACAATACCCAATGTAAATTATTTTTAATTTACTTGCTCAGACATGTCTTGACACACCTCTGAAGCAGGTGGGACCTGAACCTAGACATTTTGGTCAGAGGTAGAACAATACCACTGTATAACAAGAGTTGTAATACTCAATTTACGATACATTTGCATCACATTCTCACCTTCTCAATTGGTCAAGTCACACATTACTAAGGATAGCAAGTCTACATGTTACAACTTATATTTTCTGATGCAGAATAGTAAACTTGCAAGGATAAGACTACTGAGATGTAATAGGAGGGTGGTGGTGTTTTGTGGTATAGTTTCCTGGCAAGTAAATCGTGCTAAAGGCAAATGGACAGTTTTTTTGGGCACGAAGCACTTTATCAACACAATACTAGTTTTTTGTACAATTTCAATACTACCAACTATGAGGGCATAACATTCAGCTTCATTTCAAAAGATTTCAGGAACATAATGGAGGAAACGTCTGTCCTCTTCCAATTGACTGGATAAGAAGACCAGTCCATTAGAACTGTGCAGCCCAGCAGTGTTTGCAGTATATGTCAGTGCTGAGACCACAATAAAAATGGACAGGTAAACTGTGCTGCAAAAAAAAAGATTTCCTGAGCTTCACAAGAGTTAGTGATATAATGTCTGCTACTTCACACTCACAAGTACATCATTCATTCTAACTGTGTCACTGTACATACAACCCACTCAGGGTGATGACTGCAAGCTTCAGCATTACATGTTTCATGTAGACTTATGTCCACCTCATCCTCTCAATCTACTAACCTTGTCTGCTTTTCATACTTACTCACTGGGAATGCCTTACACCTCACATGGTTATGTATGATCCTGTACTCACTCTGATCACAATAAAGCTTTCGCTTTATCTGAATGCAGGAATGATTGTTCCACAACGGGACCAAATGGCCACGACCAGTGGGTTAAGTTGGGGAGGATCATCATGCTCCTTACCCTATTTGGGTAATGAATCGTAGAACTGGCAAGAGAAGACGAGTACTGCTCATGTGGTGAAATGGAGAGAACAACGGGGAACCCAATAAGCAACTTCATGCTCTTTCCTTCTTGGATGAGCACCAATGTAACACTTTGCTTTGCACCTTCACTGAATAATTATCTCTTTTCTTATGCAGGCACTAACTGAACAGAGGAAACCTCAGTGAGGAGGAGGTCACGGCTCGAGCTCTATTTCACCAACGCTGACTTTTAGGAGAAAGAGTGTAAAGCTCAGAGTATGCAGTGGCACAGCTCTGCCCACCACAAACACTTGGCACATTGTGGTGACAACATCAAACATGCCAGGCAGCTTGAGGAGAAGGAAACACCCCAGGTCTCTGACACTCAGTCAAGTGCTGGAGATCGGTGTCATACAGCATTTGTGTCTCCTTGCAATAAGTGATATAGTCAATCTGCAATGGCAGGCATGGGAACATCAAGCAGATCTGTCAGGGGTCGTCGGTAATCTGGAATGAAAGTTGGAAAAATCCTTGCATGGTCTCACTAATGGGGTGGCTTGGATATGCATATTTCAAAGGAGGTGGCCAGCAGAATGCTGGACAGCTGTCCAATATGTGCTGATACTGCAATTCTGTATCCAGGATAGCACAGCAACACTGGCAAGACGAGAGGTCAATGCACCTGTAACTTCATTGCATTCAACAGCTCCAGTCAAGGAGAATGAGCCTTCACCTGAATCAGAGATTCTCCACTACATACAAGTATTATCAATCAGTACCAGCTTAGCAATAACTTGCTTGGTGATGCTTGGTTTGGGTTCTGACAGGGCCTCTCAGCTACTGACCTCATCACAGCCTTGTTTCAGACATGGACAAAACACTGAATTCCAGAGGATATGTGAGAGAGAATAGCCCTTGACATCAAGGCTGTATCAAGGCCATGTGTGGCATCAAGGAGCCCTAGAAAAACTGAAGTCAATGGAAATCAGGGGAAAACTTTCTGCTGATTGAAGTCAGACCTGACACATTGGAAGGTGGTTGTGGTTGTTGAATGTCAGTCATCCCAGCTTCAAACATCTCTACAGGACTTCCTCAAAGTAGTGTCCTTGGCCCAATTATCTTCAGCTGCTTTAACAATGATCTTCTTCCATCATAAGGATGGAAATGTGAATGTTTACCGATAATTGCACAATGTTCAGCACCATCTGTGATTCCTCAGATACTGAAGCTGTCTATGTCCAAATGCAACAAATTAAGAACAATATCCAGGTTTAGGCTGACAAGTGATAGGTAACATTTGCACAACACAATGACCATCCCTAATAAGAGAGAATCTAACTATTATATTAAATTGTATTACAATCACGAAATTCCCAGCATTCAACATTGTGGGGTTATTATTGACCAGAAACTGAACTGGACTAGGCATATAAATACTATCATTGTAAGAGCAGTCAGAGGCCAGGAATCCTGCAGCAAGTAGTTCATCTCTTTACTCCCCAAAGACCATTTTCAATGTATAAGTTAGAAGTGTCCCCACATGCCTGGATGAAGGTAACTCCAACAACACATAAGAAGTTTGAAATCATGCAAGACAAAACCACTGGCTTGATTTGCACAATATCCACAAATGTTCAGTCTCACCATTGCTAATGCACAGTAGTAACATTGTATACCATTTACAAGGTGCATTGCAACATGTTACCAAAGCTCTGTGAACATCACCTTCCAAACTCATGACCACTACCTTAAAGGACAAGGGCAGCAGACACATGGGAACACCAACACATGCAAGTTCAACTCCAAGCTACTCAGCATCCTGATTTGGAAATACATTTCTGTTCCTTCAGTGTCACTGGATCAAAATTCTAAGACACCCTTCCTAATGGCATTCTGGGTTCACACATGCCAAATGGACTGCAGCTGTTCAAGAAGACAGCCCACCACCATCTTCTCAAGGGCAAGTAAAGATGGGAAATAAATGCTGACCCACCCAGTGATGCTCACACCCATGAACTTTTTTTAATGTATAAAGGAGCAGAGAAACTTGGGTGCATTTGTCCGTAAATCATTGAAGATAGCAGTGTAGATTGACAAAGTGGCAAAAATTAAATAATAATTTTAAAAATGGGTTAATAAACATACAGGAATCTGTGGCAACCTGTGAGGAAATTATGATGAACTCACTTTAAATACTAGGTTGGCTTCAACTGAATTCTGGACACCGCATCTTAGAAAGTGTTTTGATATCATTAAAATTACCAGCATTTTCTCTTTTGGTTTTGAAATCATTAGATTGAGTACAGAAAAGATTCATAAGAATGGTTCTAGGGATGAGAAACTTCAATTGTACAGATAGATTAAAGAGGGTGGGGCTGACTTCTTTGAAGAAGAGAAGATCCAGAGAGAGATGAGCATTGATAAAGAGAAACTTTTCAATTCATGGATAGCCTGAGAACTGGAGGACATCGAATGCAGGTCATTGAGACTTGGTGCTATAATCCAGTAGTGCTTTCGTCGCTTGAGACCAACTGGAACCGGGGATATAGTGCTGGTCTATTAAAGCAAAATACTGCAGATGCTGAAGATACAAAGTACTGAAGGACACTGTCACGACCTATGGTGAATCTGCTTTGAGCAAGAGATTTCAGTGACATGGTAGCTGTAGAGTTAAAGATATAGGATAAAGAAAAATTAATTTTAAATGTTGTAGATTTTCCAATTTTTTAATCAGTTGACAATAGTACATAGGGCAGAATCTTATAAGCAAGTGTGTGGAGGAAACAAATGAGAAGTTCTTTGACATCTATCTCAATTTCAAGGTTATCTTGCTTCATCTTGTGTGCTCTTCAAAGAAGTGTGATGAGATTCTCACTGGGTAACAGCAAGTTGCCAATTATCACTTATTAAGCTCATTGATAATCCAACTCACTTCTTTAATACTCTGCTTATGATCTTACCAAACTTGCCCAACAAACAGGCAACTGGGAAAACCCAACATAGAAAGTAGAGTGGTGCCTGGTGAATTCAGCTGGCTGCTTCCTGTGAATGCCCTCTATTCTCTCCAAGACTAAAGTGTAACCCTGGGCATGATCCATAGTCACCAGCCACATTCATCCTTCTTCCATGGATATTGGCATCAACATTCAGTGAACCCTAGGTTTTCGTGCATTTCCAGTACACTGGCAGTGAGCCCTAGCAGCACATGCAGGCATTGCCAGGCAAATCAGTACGAGAAATGCCCAGATGCATCAAGTACAATTGCTACATAGGGACAGGCACAAAGCCCAAAGTTTGGACCATGTTGCCTACCCAGGCCCCTCACTTGCTCTCTGAGTGCACAATCACCTGGTGTCTAATGGTGTGCCTACAACCATGCTTACCTTGCCGTGTTGTGTCTTGACGTGATAATTAGCACAGTCTCACAACCAGGCACTGGCCATGATGCCCAGCAAACCTCAGACAAGAGTATGTACATATTATTGTCTGGTGATGTGCCACGTCAGTGTCACACCTGTACCATGTGGCAGCAATTATTCACGCCAAGCACATCGCATCTGCAGCAAGCAGTCAGCCATGTCCAAAAGCCTGTGTGCTTCAGGGAGCAGTTCACAATCAATCCTTTATCTCCATAGACGCCTAGGAAAGGTAGACAGGAGTAAAGGTATGTAAACAGGTTGTTTGTGGTGCTGGAGATGTGTGAAGCCTGTGGGATGAGCATTGAGAGAGTGGATGGTGATGCCTTCTTCCATCGTGAAGCAAATGGGACCACACTCAAAATGGACAAGGTTAAGTGAGCTGTCATGTAAGGGAAAGGACTGCTGCTTATAAGTTTTACCGGGGAAGAACACAGATCATGCATTGGCCACAACATAGTTTTGTAGGCTGCCTACCTCCTGGCCATTCTGCAGAGGTGACCCTCTCTGTGCATTGCTGCCCCCTATCACTGCTGGGGAATTCTCTAAGAGCTATATTCCTGTGCACACAGCCAGTTAAACAGTTAGGAATGTCGAATTGTTGTGGAGTGGGAGGGAGTGGTGCGCCTAAGTTATTAAAATGAACCAATGACATGGATGCTCACTACTCCCCTGTTCCAACATGAAGAATTAGACAATTAGCTCATCCCCTGTTTGCTGCGCCTCACAAGTGTCCTATGATGTTACCTTACACAGAGATGTGAGCAACCACGTAAATGGGAAATAGAAACAATTATAATTCATTTATCAACTATTTACAGAGCAGTTTCACCTTCACCATCACCACCTCTTTCTCTCCCTCTTGCTGTGTCATAGGGAGCTCCCCTGATCTGCAACTGGGACAAAGGCTGCCTGTTTGGCAGTAGAGGATTTTGGCCTGGAGGTTTGTAGTGGGGAGCCTAGAATGTTTGTATCTGGACTGTGCAGACAAGCTGAGGGTCTACACATTGATTCTTTTTTTCCTGAACTTCTAAAGGTGAAAAGGCTGGAGGTAGATGGCACGGCCATCTCTGCTGTATCCTAAGTGGAAACTGATGAGGGGCCTGAATATGTGGCTCTTCCACTAGCTGGATATCTCCTGACACTGCCCTGTGAGAATGGGGCACCTGGACTGAGGTCAAATGCTCCCTCCCCACCCCATCTTACTTTGCCTTCAGTCCTCAAGAGCAAAGGCTGGGCTGCATGTGTGCACATGTTGAGGAAAAGTGTTGAGGTGTTCCATGGGAGTGAGGAGGCAGCATGGAGGGGTACTAATAGTGTGGGAAGAAGAGGTAACAAGAGTGAGAGAGGGAAGGCTACATACAAAAGAACAGGTATTAGAGCATGAACATAGATGTGAGGTGGGTGAAGTGGCATAGGTGGAATGTGTGTGAGGTAGCAGAGACTAGAGTATGGCACTTGCCCTTGCAAAGCAAAGCAAAGAAGTCATTGACTTTCTTTAAGCACTGCAGCCTGGGCCACTTCATCCTTGAGATGGTAATGGTGACCTCCAACCAGGCTGCCATCATCTGGTGGTGTAGCATCCCCGAAAATTCCTGTTGATGTCAACTTCCCCTTCTCAGCCATCTTTCCTCACTGTCTCCAAAACCAAACAGGGCAGGTCCCAGATGTCAGTTCTTCTGTAAATGGTAAATGCTAAGACAGGGAGAAAATCAGACGTGCGGATTGACATAGGGTCAGGGTCAACAATTATTACAGTGCAATTAGTAACTGGATCTTGCAGCAAGATTCTCCAAAAACCTCAACATAACTTGGACATGGCCAAAAACAGTAAAATTCAGCCATAGGAAAGATATTTTCTTATCTTTAGATTAAGTTGTGGAAAAGTTGATAGGGATGGGACTTGGACCACTCACAAGATTTCTCACTCTTTTTTGGGAAGGCATTTTTGAAAGAAGAATTTACAGACTGTTCTTTCAACAGGTGAGTGCAAATATGGAAATAATGGTTATTAATATGGCAGAATGGACACTTATCATCAACAAGGTGTGTAAAAGGAACTAGATAATAGTAGGGTAAATGGTTCATTACATTTTGGCAAATTAGTTAAACTGTAAATTATCCTCTACACTAACTGTCCATGCTAAGAATTCACTGCAGTTAGTCAAGGGTATAGTCCATATCAGCAAGGTTTTTTTTAGAAATCCTCATGTTCTGTCAGTAATAAGTGATCAGTCCCCAGCTTAGGAAGGGACTATAATTAGCTCTACCTTTTTTTAATATTTGAATACACTACATATAGCCAGAAATGCTTTCGTTAAATCTCAGAAATATTTCACTGGGTCTTAATTCCAAACAAAAGGCAGGGTTTATTCTAAAAGGGAAGGGTTTTAAAATAATAACTATACAGCGTGGGGACCAGTTACACTCTTCAAGATTGGTTCGTATTGATTGTAAATGTTTACATTCTAAATGATTTTTACAAGGCAATGAGGAACCAGGTACTTCTGAAAACCATATTTTATGAGGATCAGATTGTCTGATGAAGGACAGATCAGTTCTGATGATCAAAATGAGGCCATCAGTCCCAGGAGACAGCTGCAAAAGTGTATAATAAAGTCTAACACTTACCAGAAGAAATCAAACTATTATAAGAGGAGCGGAGAAGGCCGATAGAATATATAACAACTCACTGAATGTACAGGCTGAGGGGCAAGAGGTTAGACATATGGATTGGGAACATGAAGTACAAAAATGGAAGGCAAGAAAATGTGATCTAAGCTCAGACAGCACTTCTGGGAGCGAACATATTTCTGGAAAGACATAATGAGTTTTTAAAAGGAATCCTATTAATAGAAGGGGGAGATCAAACATTAACATCTAAGAAAGAGATGGAAGCAAGCTAAAGGGTGTACCTTAATAAGGTTAAGAAATATAATACAGAGCAGAAACGTCACCAGGAGCAGAGGCCTATATGATTATGAAGTTTTAGTGATGACAAAGAAATTAGAAGACAAGCTAACAAAATCTGCCAAACAGCAAAAGCTGAAGATAATTTATAGTATGCACGAAGTGTCAGTTAGGAGACAGCTAGCCTTATCACATTAAAAGGTGTGCATGAAAATGCCATCTCCTGATCGAGCTTACAAGGCTAAAGTATGTTTTGTGACATAATGTTTTAAAGAAAAACTAGGCACCGAAATGTAAGAATAGATTCACCAATGGCAAGAAAAGCAATTTTGAAGATCTTCTTTGCTTTGTTCGCAACTAATACTTGGGAATTTAGATAAATTAATAATAAAGCTGCATTTCTGCTGAGAGCTAAGCTCAAAGGTAATATTTCAGCACCCTCTAAATGAATGCCCAAATATAGACGGGCACTCTGGATACTAGATAAATGCATGTATGACCTAAATGATGCTTTTAGAATTTGGTATTTCTCAGTAAAGTCAATCTCATTAGAATTGGGCTGTCTCCAGTTGAAAGCAGATCCTGTCACTCTTTCAGGCATCATTATGTTGCATACAGATGGCTTATTTTTGTGAGTTGAGAGCAGTGAATTTGAAAACATTGAATTCTACTTTAAGTACATTTACGACAAAATTCCCAACAATGATTGCCCTATTCTGCTTGCACTCAGAAATTTGCCAGCATTTCATTTGTATATCATCACTTATCACAGATGTAACTCATTATTTAAACAATAATACCACACCATGCTTCTCTATTCTACCTGAAACCTCTATGCCCAGAAACGCTGAACTACCATTCTTATTTCTCTTTAAGCCTAATTTCCATAATAATATTGATATCATGTTGCCATGTGTCCATCTATGCCCTCAGCTCATCGGCTTCATTTGCTATACTTCTTGTGTTTGCAGATATATCATTTAAGATTCTGGGTAATCCAATATGGAAGACAGGAAAAATTTCTGGCTGTAACAGCTGCTTCTTTTTTGAGGTATTTTAGGTGCTGGAGGTGATTTCCTTGAATTCTAGGAGCAGCAATTACTGTTTTAAATGCTGTTGCATTGTTTTGGAACTTTGGGAAAAAAAAGTCAAAACAACAGCAGTTTTAAAAGGGAGAAGAACAGTCAAAGGAAGCACATGGTGAGGTTAGTGCAGGAGAGAGAGAGAAAGAAACTGACACCAGAGTGAACCTGCACAGTATTGCCTTTGCTGTTTGAATTCATGTATTGCTGGACATCGGAATGCATCTGGGAAAACTAACAAACAGTGGAATTCACAAATGATCTTAGAGGAATTGTTTGGGCGAAGTTCACAGCACAGAAACAGATAAGTTAATTCTTTTAATGGCCTACAGAAAGTCTGCAGTAGTGAGTAGAGTGGGTTCTTTCTTGATTATATGTTTTTTGAGATATGTCTCTTGATTAAACTTAAAACATAAGCCATAACTATTAATCTAATCTGGGGCAGTGTTTTGTAGAGGAATAAGACGGTGTTATTTCCTAGGCCTGTAGATTGTGAAGGAGCAAAAATGGTCTTTAGTAGAGTGATATGTGCTTCTTGTCAGATGTGGGAGTTTAAAGAGAGTTCAAGGGTTACTGCAGATTATATCTGCAATAAATGCTGTTGGTTGCAAATGTTATCAGATCAAATGGATCAGTTGGAGAGACAGTTAGAAGCAATGAGGAATTTGCAGCAGTAACAGTATGTGATGGATAGCAGTTATAGGAAGGGGGCAAAATCTCAGATACAGTCACATAGATGGGTTAACTCCAGGAAAGGTAAGAGAGGTAGGCACCTAGTGCAGGTGTGTTCAGTGGCTATACCCATTTCAAACAAGTATGCTGTTTTGGAAAATGGAGTGGGTGATGGATTCTCAGGGGAATATAGCATGAACAGCCAAGTTTCTGGTATTGAGACTGAATCTAATGCAGCAAGGGGTACGTTGGGTTCCAAGAGATTAATTGTGTTAGGGGACTCTCTAGTCTGAGGTACAGACAGTGAAAAATCAGACAGCGAAAAATCTATGGCCAGCAGCAAAAAATCAGAATGGTGTGTTGCTTCCCTGGTGCCAGGATCAAGAATGTCTCAGAGAGGATGCAGAATGTTCTCAAGGGGGAGAGGGGCCAGCATTGTTTACATTGGAACCAACGACATAGGAAGGAAAATGGTTGAGATTCTGAAGGGAGATTACAGAGAGTTAGGCAGGAATTTAAAAAGGAGGTCCTCGAGAATAGTAATATCTGGATTACTCCCGGTGCTATGAGCTAGTGAGGGTAGGAATAGGAGGATAGAGCAGATGAATACATGGCTGAGGAGCTGGTGTATGGGAGAAAGATTCACATTTTTGGATCATTGGGATCTGTTTTGGGGTAGAAGTGACCTGTACAAGAAGGACGGATTGCACCTAAATTGGAAGGGGGCTAATATACTGGTAGGGAGATTTGCTAGAGCTGCTCGGAAGGATTTAAACTAGTAAGGTGGGGGGGTTGGACCCAGGGAGATAGTGAGGAAAGAGATCAATCTGAGACTGGTACATTTGAGAAAAGAAGCGAGTCAAACAGTCAGGGCAGGCAGGGACAAGGTAGGATTAATAAATTAAACTGCATTTATTTCAATACAAGAGGCCTAACAGG
>NC_057712.1:56776777-56795573 GCF_004010195.1 Chiloscyllium plagiosum
CAGATGACACCAAAATTGGAGGTGTAGTGGACAGTGAAGAAAGTTACCTCAGATTACAACAGGATCTTGACCAGATGGGCTAATGGGCTGAGAAGTGGCAGATGGAGTTTAATTCAGATAAATGCGAGGTGCTGCATTTTGGGAAAGCAAATCTTAGCAGGACTTATACACAATGGTAAGGTCCTAGGGAGTGTTGCTGAACCAAGAGACCTTGGAGTGCAGGTTCATAGCTGCATGGGGTCAGGGAATGCAGAACTAGAGGGCATAGGTTTAGGGTGAGAGAGGAAGATATAAAAGAGATCTAAGGAGCAACTTTTTCACACAGAGGGTATGGAATGAGCTGCTAGAGGAAGTGGTGGAGCTGGTACAATTGCAACATTGAGGAGGCATTTGGATGGGTATATGAATAGGAAGGGTTTGGAGGGATATGGGCCGGGTGCTGGCAGATGGGACTAGATTGGGTTGGGATATTTGGTCGGTATGGAGGGATTGGACCGAAGGGTCTGCTTCCATGCTGTACGTCTCTGTGACTCTATGACTCTAATACTGCCAAATGCCTGTGCTTGGCACTTTTAACCTCTGCTTTCAAGGATCCCTTGAAAATGACCTGCCCTCACTAAGACACCTCCTATTGTGAAGGATGTGAAGGTACGTGCTCACCAATATATCCTCTGCTGCCAGATGAAGCCCCAGAAGTGGAACCACTCTCTGATTGGTTGGCAGTTCTTGGTGCCCTGAGCTCTCAAGTTCTGGGCATTGTCAAAACAGGCTTTGCATTCCCCTCTCTACTTTTGACCTCATTAGAAGAATCCTTGCGCCGATATGAAATCCAGTCCAATGATGCCATTAGAAAGACATTTGCAAGAGTAGAGAAAAAACAGATTTCAAAGAGATGACAAGGAACAGGAAAATAAATGGTCAAGAAGGTGAGAAAAATTAGGAAGATGAAAGGACTCTGTCAGTGGATCAAGGATAAGAAATAAGGGAAAACAGGTGATAGAGGGATGACAAAGTAGAGAGGAAGTGAGTCAAAAAGGGAAAAGTGAGAATGGAAGGATGACAAGTTGGGAAGAAAATGCAATGAAGGTCAGAAAAGAAAGACCAGAAGCGATATGGGAGTTGTGACAATGCCGTCACTTTAAGAAGGTTATTTTGTCCTTAGTTTTTTTTGAAGAGAGGTCATAAAGGCAGGGGTGAAGAGTCTAGCTTAAGATGGAAAGAGAATGGCCAGTTCTCCCAGATCAGATATTTTCTAGTTTGTTTTATCTGTAGCAATCACCAGATGTTGGAGACCTGGAGTGTTGCAACCTTCAGTAAAGAATTCCTGACTGACTTTTCCTAAAATCTCTCTGGATGTTGTTCCCTCTTGCCTGTAACAATCTATTTGAATTTATGTTTTTGCCAAGGGGTGTATTTATGGGATGTTACTATATTGGAACAGTGAATTAGTTAAGTTCGTATCGAGTATTCAGTTAAGTTTTCAAAAAACACAAACAAAAGAAAGCGGAATTTGGAATAACTTAACTAAGTATGTAAGTTAGCTCACTTCAAGGTTTGTTTTCAGACATTTCATCACCATCCTAGGTAACATCATCAATGAGAGTCTCTGATGAAGCGCTGGTGGTATGTCTCTCCGCTCTATTTACAGGTCTTGGTGATATTATTTCTGGTTCTTTTTTTCAAGGGAAGGTAGATAGGGTCTAAATCGATGTGTTTATTGATGGAATTCTGGTTAGAATGTCATACCTCTAAGAATTCTCATGCGTGTCTTTGTTTCGCCTGTCCTAGGATGTATATGTTGTCCCAGTCAAAGTGGTGTCCTTCTTTGTCTGTATGTATAGAAACTAGTGATAGTAGGTCATGTCTTTTGGTGGCCAGTTGGTGTTCATGTCTGCCGATAGCAAGTTCTTTCATGGTATCTTGTAAATGACATTAGTTTTGCTGGTGGTATCTTTTGGATCCTTTAAATTCATTAGTCGCTGTTTCAGTGTGTTGGTAGGTTTGTGGGCTACCATGATGCCAAGGGATCTGAGTAGTCTGGAAGTCATTTCTGAGATGTCTTTGATGTAATTTGGTTGCTTTGTGTCTGCTTGTTTGGGCTCGTTTGGTGGATTGTGTTTATTGGGTACCCGTTTATCTTGAAAACATTGTGTTGATATTTTTCTTCTGCTTTTTGTAGTTCTTGAGTGCTGCAGTGTGATGTAGCTCATTGAAATAATGTTTTGATGCAGCTCCATTTGTGGGTGTTGGGATGATTGCTTCTGTAGTTAAATATTTGGTCAGCGATTGTTGTTTTTCTGTAGACACTGGTTTGAAGCTCTCTGTTAACTATATGTTCAACTGTCACATTTAGGAATGGGAGTCCGTTGTTGTTCTCCTCTTTTGTGAATTTTATGCTTGTCAAGATATTATTGATGGTGTTGTATGTTTCCTCTAATTTGTTCCATTTTGTGATGACAAAGGTGTTATCTACGTAGTGGACCCAAAGTTTGGGCTGGATAGATGGGAGGGCAGCTTGTTTAAGTCTCTGCATTATTACTTCCGCCATTAGCCCTGATATTAGTGATCTCATCGGTGTTCCGTTGACTTGTTTGTAGGTTTTGTTATTGATTGTAAAGTGGATGTTGAGGCACAGGTCCACTAGCATGAGAATGTTATCTTTGCTGATGACGTTGGTGCTGTCTGGTGTTTGTGGTCTTGGTTTTCCTAGTAGTGATGCCAGTGTTTTTTTGGCCGGATTGATGTTAATTGATGTGAAAATGGCTGTAACATCAAAGGAGACCATTACTTCGTCCTCTTCTATCTTGGTGTCTATGATGGTGTTCAGGAATTCTTGGGTGGAGTGAATGAAGCGGCATGAATCTTCAATCAGTTGTTTTAGTTTTTGGTGGAGTTCTTTGTCTAGTCTGTATGTTGGTGTACCAGTAGGGAGATTATGGGTCTGAGAAGGGCCTCTGGTTTGTGCATTTTTGGTCATCCATAGAAGCATGGTGCGTTGGATCCATCTGGTTTCATGTTTTGGAAGTCTGCCTTGTTTAATTCCCCTGATTTTTTAAGTGCTGTTAACAGGATGAAATTCTGTTTAATAGCTGTGGAGTTAGGTCTATCACCACCTGCTGGTAAGTGTTGGTATCTGCAAGTAGTGCATTTGGCCTTTTTAAGATCGTCAGTTTTTAAAAAAATAACAGTCATGCGTCCTAGAGATTCTATACATATAGACAAAGAAGGACACCATTTTGACTAGGACAATACACACATCCTAGGACAGGCAAAAGAAAAGACATGCATGAGAATTCTTAGAGGCATGGCATTCTAACCAGAACTCCATCAATATACACATTGATTTACACCCTATATAAAAGCAAATTACTGTGGATGCTGCAATCTGAAACCAAAAGAGAAAATGCTGGTATGTTTTGTTTAAAGCCAAGTGGTTTGACCAGTTGTATCACACTTTAAAATAAGAAAAAGTTAGGGTCCAGGCTACCTTCTTTTCATGCTGCAGCTGTACAAAACTCTGGTGCGGCCGCACTTGGAGTATTGTGTACAGTTCTGGTCACTGCATTATAGGAAGGATGTGGAAGCTTTGGAAAGGGTTCAGAGGAGATTTACTAAGATGTTGCCTGGTATGGAAGGAAGGTCTTACGAGGAAAGGCTGAGGGACTTGAGACTGTTTTCATTGGAGAAAAGAAGGTTGAGAGGTGACTTAATTAAGACACATCAGAGGGTTAGATATGGTGGACAGTGAGAGCCTTTGTCTCGGATGATGATGGTTCGCATGAGGGGCATAGCTTTAAACTGAGGGGGTGATAGATATACGACAGATGTCAGAGTTTCCTTACTCAGAGAGTAGTAGAGGCGTGGAACGCACTGCATGCAACAGTAGTAGACTCGCCAACTTTAAGCACATTTAAATGGTTATTGGATAGACATATGGACGAAAATGGAATAGTGCAGATTAGATGGACTTCAAATTGGTTTCACATATTGGCGCAACATCAAGGGCCTGTAATGTGCTGTAATGTTCGATGTATTATGTTCTTAAATTTTTTTGAGGGGGTCTGGCCTGGTCCATAACAGAATGGGGGCATCACCTGGGATGATTCTATAATTCCAATTTGCGTTTACGGTTGTTGGACTCAAAGGTGGCAAGGAGTATCTGTTTGTGTCTTTTGTTTTGGTTGTCAAATTCAATTGGTTTGAACAGTGCTTTGTGTAGTAATGGCTCTTTCAGTCACTAAGTTACGGAAGTGACTTTGGGTATTTTACGAAAGGTGAGCAAGGCAAGGCTGCTGGAATTGGCAGACAAGCTGGAGTTGGGGTTGCCTTCGCCTATGAGGAAAGAAGAGGTAATCACAGTAATTGCTGACATTTAAATTTGCTAGAAATACAATTAGAATCTTTGGAAATGGTTAGAATTCAATTGTAGATGAAGCAGCTTGAACGTGATAGGGAACTGAAACAGTTTGATTTGTGGTTAAAATCTGAGGCAAAAGAAAAGAAGAGGAAAGCCCTAATACAAGAAACTGAGAAAGAAAGAGAGCTTGAACTTCAGAAGTTGACAATAGACAGGAGAGTTGGCGTAAAGGGATAGAAGTGAAGGAAGAAGGTAGGCTTATTGAGGAGGATAGTGATGATGAGCAAGCCTATCGTAGCCAAAGGTCTGGTGGGAATCTGTTTAAATATATTCAAGCATTGCCTAAGTTTGATGAGAAAATGTAAAAGCCTTTTTCATCTCATTTGAGCAAGTGGCTAAACAAATGAAGTGGCTTCCAACATCAATATCAATCTGTGAGGGTTAGAAATTAGTGAAAAGAAAAATCCTTAGATGGTAAGGGAAAAGTGGATCTCATTGAAGATAATAAAAATAGCTTACCACAGGGTAAAAAGGAAACCCATGAAGAGGAAGAGAAGTTAAAAGGCTCAGGCATTTTCACTGCAGTAAAGTAGGCCACATGAAGTCACAGCATTGGTGGTTAAAAAAAAACACTGGGAAGACGGATATAGGAAAACAGGATAAGCCAGTGAATTTTGTTGAAGCGGTAAAGGAGGCTAAAAAGCTGCACCAAAATGTACAACCTGGTTAGTTGAGAAAAACGTGTCAGATCTTCTTAACACATTTACGTGCGAAGGTAAATTTCATTTGCATAGGCCAGAAGAACCTGATAAAGAAGTTATCAAGAGATCAAGTCAATTTTTGATGTTGATAGATGAGGAGATATGTGACTTAGAAGGACTATTGCCAAAAAAAGTGCTAGTATGTGGAATTCACAGTGAACGAGAAGTGCTTCATTATGCAAAGTGAGGTCGAAGTGTCCAGTGAAAATTGAAGAAGTGGTAGTAGAAATCCTTGAGAAACTCTCAGCTCCAGGAACACAATTTGTCCTTGATAATGACATTCTAATAGAATAGAATCCCCTACAGTGTGAAAACAGGCCCTTCAGCCCAACAGGTCCATACTGGCCCTCCAAAGATTAACTGACCCAGATCTATTCTTCTATCCTCTATTTACTCATGACTAATGCACCTAATTTACACATCCTGAACACTATGGACAATTTAGCACAGACAATTCACCTAACCTGCACATCTTTAAACTGTGGTAGGAAAGCAGAGCATACCCACACAGACAGGGGGAGAATGTGTAAACTCCACACAGACAGTCGCCCAAGGCTGGAATCAAACCTGGGTCCCTGGCATTGTGAAGCAGCAGTGCTAACCACTGAGCCACTGTGCTGCCCAAATATACCTGGATATAGCTGGATCACAGATAGGAGTGCTACTAACCGTGGTTGAAAAGTGTTATGAAGGTGTAGGTGTGTACTGTACCTTAAGAGAGAGAGGAAGCTGTCAAGGACTGACTGAAAGCACAGAGTGTGCTGAACAATCTAAAAATGTAACATTTGGTTGAAACAGATAGCTGGAGTTGTGTTGCCATGGAACAAAACAAATTCAAATCTGGCCAATCAGTTTAAATTATAAACCAGATACCAAAATCCAATCAAAATTGAATTTTACTGTTTGGGATGACATCGATGTTCTGATGTTTTGGGGTATAAAACTGGACATTTTGAATAGTTAGGGGGAGAATAGCAAAGGGCACCAACAAGTACAGACTGCTGAATAGCTCTCTAAAAGGGACCTGTCCATAAGAAATGTTGTGCAGCAGAAGATCAAAGAAACACGACTCAGGAAAATACAGAGAAAAATCTATAAAGAAGAATTGACAAAGCAGACTGGTTTTGAAAAGTGGTTTCTTTTTTTTGTAATTCTTAATCGGGGTTTTACTTTATTGGACCACTATTGTAGAGTGGGAGGTAAAGGATAGGTTTAAGAGAAAGGAGTTGTAAATAGTTTGTGTTTTAATGTTCTCTATTAGACTTAATTTTTGCTTTAAATAGTGAAATCTGGGAGAGTTCTTTGCCTCTCAAAATTTAACAGATTACAATGTGAGGTGAGCTTCTTTGTGCATCCGGTTTAAATTAACAGAGGGGCTTTCCCCATGTCGTAACAAAAGCCAATGGAGAAGGAGGCAACTGAAGTATTACGGGAAGTATATCCTAGGATTTTTCCTGACTGTGTGATAACAAGGTCTCAAAGGCATCAGTTGAAGTAGGAGGAAAAATCAAAGAATACAGATGAGAAATTTGAAGTAGAATCATCAGAGACCATGTTTGATTGAATGGTTAAGAACAACCAAGGACAGTTGGAGGACAAAGTAGATATTTTTAGTTCCAAGAAGTTAACTGAGCTGCAACAGAAGGATGAGAAACTGAAGCAATTGTATCGAAAACCATACACAGAAGAAGAATTTGATTGTATTCCCAAATGCTACTATCTTAAAAATGATGCATTGATGAGGAAATGGAGGCCATCACATATTCAGAAGGATGAGAAATGGGGAACAGTTCATCAAGTTGTATTACCAGTGGGTTACAGAAAAGAGGTGTTGCAGGTAGCACATGAATTACCAGTGGGAGGTCATTTAGAGGTAAGAAAAACTCAAGCTAAAATATAAAAACATTTTTACTGGCCTGAACTGCATAAAGCTGTAGCTGACTTTTGCCAGACATATCATTCATGTCAGGTAATTGGAAACCGCAGGCACTAATAAAACCAGCACCTTTAATACCCATTCCTGCATTTAAGGAACCTTTTACAAGGGTTTTAATTAATTGCGTAGAACCCCTACCTATAACAAAAAGTGGGAAGAAGTATCTGTTAGCAATAATGCATGTGTCCACTAGATTTCCAGAGGCCATTCCATTATACAATAACACAGCTAAAATGATTGTAGAAGTGCTACTCAAATTTTTCACTAGATACGGACTATCCACCAAGATACAATCAGACCAAGGGTCAAATTTTATATCAAAATTATTCAGGGAAGTTATGGATGGCTTAGGAATGAAACAATTCAAACCTACTGCATACCATTCGGAATTACAAGGAGCACTAGAAAGGTGGCATCAAACTTTAAAGACCATGTTAAGGGCTTATAGTCAAGACCATCCAGACGATTGGGATAAAGGAATTCCATTTGCACTTTTTGTCATTAGGGATACACCAAATGAATTGACCAAATTCAGTCCATTTGAGTTAGTGTTTGGGTATGAGCTAAGAGGTGTTAAACCTGCACCCTTACTTCCAAAGCCCCAAAGTATCCTTCCACATGAGAAAGAGATTTTCCTGCACCTCGACACATTAGATCTACTGTGTCTGGTGTTCTTGATGTGGTCTCCTCTACATTAGGGAGACGGGACGCCAACTTGCAGAATGTTTCAGAGAACATCTCTCGGACATAGACCAAACAACCCCATTGTCCTGTAGCCGAACACTTCAACCCCACCAAACACATGCAAGTCCTGGGCCTCCTCCACCACCAAATTCTAGCCACCCAACACCTGGAGGAAGAACACCTCAGCAAAAGTGAGGACTGCAGATGCTGGAGACCAGAGTTTAGATCAGAGTGGTGCTGGAAAAGCACAGCAGGTCAGGCAGCATCCGAGGAGCAGGAAAATCAATGTTTTGGGCAAAAGCCCTTCATCAGGAATAGAGGCAGGAAGAACACCTCTGCCTTGGGACCCTTCACAGGATCAATGTCAATTTCACCAGTTTCTTCATCTCCCCTCCCCCCACCTTATGCCAAGTCCAACCTTCCAACTTGGCACCACCCTCTTGAATTGTCCTACCTGTCTATCTTCCTTCCCACCTATCCACTCTACCCTCCCACTCTGACCTATTACCATCACCTCTCACTTTCATCTACCTATTACATTCCCAGCTATCTTCTCCCCATTCTCCCCAGCTCCACGCCCCTTCCATTTATCTCTCAGTCCTTTTGGGGCCACCCCGTCCCCCAAATTCCTGACGAAAAGCATATGCTCAAAACATCAATTTTCCTGCTCCTCGGAAGCTGCCTGAGCGGCTGAGCTTTTCCAGCATCATGCTTTTTTGGGCATGAGATGAGAGGACAACTGAAATTAATTAAGGAAAAATGAGTGAGTCAGAAGCCAGAAACCACAAGTTCGGACTATGTGTCAAATTTTAGGCACTAATTAAATAGAGAGGGGAAGTTGGTCAGACAGCATATAAACAGATCACAGCAGGAGAGAAGGAGAGAAGAAATCAAAAACTCGCCATTTTTCCTCATGGAGATAAAGTGCTCATGTTACTTCCAGTGAACCTTTAAAAGCAAGGTTTAGTGGACCTTATCAAATCGAAAGGAGATTGAGTGAGGTGATCTATTTAATAAGAACTCCAGATAGAAAGAAATCTCACAGAGTATTTCATGTGACTATACTCAAAAGATATTTTGATAGGGAAGGAAAGCAAAGGGGAATTTGTTACTGTTACAACACAGAAGAACCAAATTCAGGGGATTCTGAATTGGACATTCCACAAATTAGATTGGACAATGAAGAAATTCTTAAAAATTGGGATAAATTATTGAATTACCTTCCAGAGGAAAATCGAAATGACCTGGAAGAATTATTACTATCACATGGAGAAGTATGTGGGAATAAGTTGGGAAGTACTAATCTAGGGGGGTACTAATTAGGGGTTTAGATAGGGTTGACCATGAGAACCTTTTTCCATGTATGGAGTCAGCTATTACGAGGGGGCATAGCTTTAAATTAAGGAGTGGGAGGTATAGGACAGATGTGAGGGGTAGATTCTTTACTCAGCGAGTCGTGAGTTCATGGAATGCCCTGCCAGTAGCAGTGGTGGACTCCCCCTCTTTATGGGCATGTAAACAGGCATTGGATAGGCATATGGAGGATAGTGGGCTGGTGTAGGTTAGGTGGGCTTGGATCGGCGCAACATCGAGGGCCAAAGGGCCTGTACTGCGCTGTATTTTCTATGTTCTATGTTCTAATAATGCATGATGTAGATATAGGAAACTCTGTCCCAATTAAGCAACATCGTTGTAGACTTAACCCTCCAAAGTTGGCACAGGCTCAAAAAGAGATTGAATGCATACTCCATGACAACATAATCGAAGTGAGTTGCAGCGACTGGAACTCAGCCACAGTCATGGTGCCAAAACCAGATGGAACCCAATGATTATGTGTCAACTTTTGCAAGTCAATGTAGTTACAAAGTCTGAATGATATCCGATTCCACGTTTGGAAGACTGTATTGGGAAGGTGGGACAAGCGTTGGATATTTCCTAAGCTGGATAACTGTTGGATATTTCCAAAGTTGGACGTACTCAGAGAATACTGGCAGGTATCTTTAAAAGAAAGAGTGAAGACAGTTTCAGCTTTTGTAACACTGAATGAATTGTATCAGTTTAGTGCCTTGCCATTTGGTATGAAAAATGTGCTAGCCACTTCCAAACACTAACAAAAAAGTCATTTCTGGATTGTCAAATAGTATTCTTCAATGACCTGGTGATGCTTAGTCACATTTGCAGCGTTTATGTGAATTATTGAATGGACTTCGGGAAGCGGGCTTGGTGATAAACCTGGCTAAGAGTGAATTGCCAAAGCCCAAGTCATGTTTCTGGGCAAGGTTGTTGGACATGGACAGGTGCCCCCATGAAATGTGAAAATAAAGATTATTGGGGAGTTTCCCATACCATCGATGAAGAGAGCAGTATAATGATTTCTGGGATTGAATGGATTTTATCAGGAATTCATGCAGGATTTTAGCAATATGGTTGCTCCACTCACTGACTTATTGAAGAAGTGCGGAAAATTTCTGTGGACAGAGGAATGTCAGAAGTCATTCGACAGCCAGAAAGCTGTGTTAACCACTGCCCCAGTTTTAGTCTCACCTAATTACGCAAAACCAATTTGCTATTGATGTCGGTGTTGTACTTTTATAACATGACGAGAAGATAGAACAACCTGTTGGATATTTCTCCAGAAAACTAGATATTTATCAATATTAATATACCACAATTGAGAAGGAGACTTTAAATTGAGTGATGGTGTTACAACGTTTCAACATTTATATTACCAGTAATGTATCTGAGACAATTGAATACACTGATCAGAACCCATTAAAGTTTTGAGAGAAATTTAAGGACAAAAATTCCAGACTGTTTAGATGGAGCTTATTAGTGCAACCATTCAATTTGAAAATTATACATGTGGCAGGATGAGAAAATGTAATTGCCAACATGTTGTCGAGACTTGGATGAAGAAAGCTTGGAAGTGTTCAGTGGCAGGAGTAAACGGATAGAAATAGAATGTAGTAGTGAATGGTTGCATGCCTAGAGTGAATGTAACATATATGTGTTGGAGTAAGACTAAAAGATTTAAAATTAAGCCATCTTTGTATATTGATGATTCATTTTGTTCTAAGGGGCAAGGTGTGATGATGCTGTCACTTTAAAAAGGTTACTTTCTTCTTGGTTTTATTTTAAAGAGAGGTTGTAAAGGTAGAGGTGCCAAAGTGTCTAGTTTACCAATGAAAGGGGAGTGGCCAGTTCTCCCAGTTCAGGTTCTTTTAGTTTGTTTTAGGCGTAGCAGTCACCAGATTTTGGAGCTCAGAAGTGTTGCAAGCTTCAGTAAAAAATTCCTGACTGATTTTCCCTGAAATCACTCTGGTGTGTTCCCTCCTGCCTGTAAGAATTTGTGTTTGAATTTACCTTTTTGCCAAGGGGTGTGTTTATGGGATGTTACTATATTGGAACAGTTAGTTAAGCTACTGTATCGAGTGTTTGGTTAAGTTTTCTACAAGTTAAGTAATTCTAAATACCGCCTTCCTTTGTTCATGTTTTAATTGTAGTGTTCAAATAAATTGTGTTTTGCTTAAAGCCAATTGATTTGACCAGTTATCACACCTGGAATACCCACTTCACTTCTACCCTTAAAATAAGAAAAAGTTAGGGTCTAGGCTACCTTCTTAAAATATTTGAGGGGATCTGGCCTGGTCCCTAACAAGGTGACAAATTAAGAAGAAGAAAAGGATGGTAAGGCGAGAAGAAAAACAAAATCTATGTGTGGAGCAATCATTTTCAAATATACCAGTGTCATATTGATATTTTGTGGACCGTGGAATATAAGGAGTTTTTGCTGACCTGACCAATTGTAAAATACAGTGGCATTCATTGTAAGCTATATCGGCTGAGAGGTCTACAAGTATTGTCTTAAAAATATAAAAACTAAAATGCAAAAATTAGACATAGCCACAAACCTACAAAATAAAAATTCCATGCTAATGTAGCAGTGGCAGAATTCAACAGAAATACAATCAGTTAAAGCGGAAGAATGACTCAAGACATAACTAACATGTGTGCTAAAGGAAATGAAAGTTGTTTGTTTCATTTCTAGTCCAGCAAAGAAGTTCAGTTACACGGGGAACTCCAAAGAACAGAACATTTCAGTGTCATTAACAACAAAGGAAAAACATTTTGTTCTGTCGAAGATGTATGTAGCTTGAAACGTGCCATTAAGTAAATTCAATGTATGCTCAAGAAAATGGAAACACTTCAGAGGTCAGTAGATAAGAACATGTATTGTTTTCTTGGAGAAGCAATTTAATTTGTACGCTCTTTCAGTTGCTCGTTAATGCAGCCTTTGAGTTAAAAAGCACAGGCCATGTAGCGCTCAAGAGGATGTCAACATTTTCCTCTGATTACGTACATGTTGAGATTACAATTTTGGTATGGTGCTGGCACTTCAGCACAATAATGCTGTTAAAATAGAAGTAAAAGTAACCTGATTCTGCTTCGTTTTGCACCTCTCATGCCAGTTATGTTGGTGATGTGAAATTGCTTGGATTTGGGAGTTTCATCAGCAGATAGAGAGTTCTGAAAATGATACTTGAAAAGAATTTGAGCTTGTCCTGCAGTCACCAAGATTCTAAAATTATAATATTCGTTTTTTGTTGCTTCCGATTGTTATGATTGGTGAGTCGAAAGAATGTGTCTGTTGGTGGGTTGCTGTAATGTACATAGCCTGGCACAAAAGTTTGCATAGGGAATGCAGTAAAGAATGAAGCATGTTTTTGTTTAATCCCTTCTGTGATCTTGATGTCCCAAATTCAACCAGCATTTATTGCCCATCCCCAGTTGTCTTGGAATATATGGTGATGAGCTGCCTTCTTGAATCACTGCAGTCCATATGCTGTGGATAGACCCAAAATGCTGTTAAGGAGGGACTTCTATGATTTTGTCCCAGCAGCACTGACGAAATGGCAATATCTGTATATTTTCAAGTTAGACTGGTGAGTGGCTTAGGGGAGAACTTGCCTATGGATCTGCTGCCATCTAGATGGGAGTATTGTGGGTTTTGAAGGTATTGTCTAAGGATCTTTGATAAATTTCTGTAACATTTAGATAGTACATGCCACAGTTACTGGGTGCTGGAAGTAGTGTGTGAATGTGGTGCCAATCAAGTGGGCTTTTTTCAACTGGATGGTGTCAAGCTTACTGAGTGTTGTTAAAGCTGCATTCATCCAGGCAATTAAAGAATATTTCTCCTACTCCTGACTTATTCCTTGTAGGTGGTAGGCAGGCTTTGGGGAGTTAGGGGGTGAGTTAATCACAGCGGCATTCCTAGGCTCTGAACTGCTCTTCTAGCCTTTGTATTTATATGGTGAGTCCAGTTAGGTTTCTAGGCAGTTGTACCCTCAAGTATTGATAGTGGGAATTCAGCAATAATATTGCCATTGACTGTAAAGGGTGATGGTTAGATTCTCTCTTGTTGGAGATGGACATTTGTGTGATATGCACATTACTTACCACTTGTCAGCTCAAGCCACGATATTGTGCAGTTTTTGCTGCATTTGGACATGAATTCTTCAGTATCTGAAGAGTTGAAAATGGTAGGAGTAAGTGAGGACTGCAGATGCTGGAGATCAGAGTCGAGAGTGTGGTGCTGGAAAAGCACAGCCGGTCAGATAGCATCCGAGGAGCAGGAGAATCAATATTTTGGACATAGGTCCTTCATCAGGAATGAGGCTTGTGGACTGGGGGTGCTGAGAGATAAAAATGGTGCTGAACATTGTGCAATCATAAACGAGCATCACCATTTCTGACCTTGTAATGAAAGGAAGGTCATTGTTAAAGCAACTGAAGATGGTCTGGTCAGAGACGCTATTCTGAGGAACTCCTGCAGAGATGTTCTGAAATTGAGATCGCAGATATCCAATAACTACAACCAGCTTCCTATGTACCTGGTATGACTCCAATCAGTAGAGAGCTTTCCCTCTGATTCCCACTGATTCCAGCTTTGCTAGGCTTCTTGATACCACACAGAGTCAAGTGTGGCCTTGATGTCAAGGGCTGTCATTTTCAGTTCACCTCTGGAATTTAATTATTTTGTTCATGTTTGGACCAATATACTAACTGCATATCCTTTTGGGTAGTGATGAGATTTAGATTTTAAAAATGTATATTGTTATCTTTCTGTTTGAGAGTCATTTGCTCAGAGACAGGACAACACAATGTTGTAAGATGAGCCCTTTGAATTCTGATTGAATAAACGTGTTTAAATTTGAGATTGTTAATTCACAGTTAACTTGTTTCATGAAATTTTGAGGGCTCATACCAATGAGATGTGCTGCATTGTTACTTGGAGTCCAAGTCTCAAGTCCCTGTTTTTTTTTTGGAAAAAAAAGAAATTCTTGAAACATAATGTTCCCTACTTTTGGGCCAGAAAGTCGAAATTCTTATCATAACATGTCTTTAGCAGGCTAATTAAAAACTTAACAAGATAGAGAGAAATTACCTTGTCTTGTGCTATTTAAACTTGAGAAGGTTAATTTTAATTCACAATACGAACCTGCAGTGTCCCACCAACCGACTGGAGTTTGAAGCATTGGTATTATTAAATGCTGGTGGTTTATTCAACATGTTATCAATCTAGGTAGGATGTCAATGACAGCCTTATGACATAGGCCAGCCATGTCTGCACACTGACAAGTGGGAACAGACTTTTGAGAGACTGTCACTCAAGAAAATGCCAGAGGAAATCTCGGATGTGAGTGGCTTAATCTTTTCTTGTGTGTCTTTATCCCATTTTTTTGAGTCGTCCTTAGAAAAGAAATTACTGCAGATATGTAGGATGTATTGGTTGAAATCTTCCAATATTCCCGAGATTATTGATTGATTCTGGCAAGGTTCCAGTGAATTGGAAAACAATAAGTGTATCACTACTATTCAAAAAAGGAAGAGAATTAAGTGCAGAAATCTACAGTCTGGTTAGCCTAATACCTGTCAATGGGGACAATGCTAGAATCCATTATTATGGAGTTGTAGCTGATTCAGTCATAATACTTTAAGACAAAGTCAACAGGGGAAATCTTATGGGGGCCTAAAGAAAGTGAACTATGCCAGGAACTGCACAAGAACTCATTGAGAAGCCTGGTGAGTTCTATCTCGCATTAGGATCAACTAATGCATCTTGTAACAAAGCAGTGGCTGGATAATTGCTTGTTTATCACCTTTATTAGCAGCATATATCATTTCATTCATATGCAGCTTCCTATCCTACCACCCACCACAAGCAAACTAGGTTCTGAGAATTCTCAATATGGAAGTCAAATTAGATACCTGCAGATTTCAGCTTGCAGTTGGTTATCAAAGCCTCTACGTTTCTCAACATGCAAAAACATCTTAGGGTATGACCCACAGACACCATCTATATGCATCTCTCATCCACAATGTTGGCATCCAATAATTGCCAGGCCCTCGTAATCATCATAATACCTCTTCAAACATCCTCCAAGCAGATCAGAGAGATATTAGGATGATTCTGAGAGAAAAGTTCATGAGTAGTTAGTTTTTCTGGCTACATTGAATGGTTGCGGTTGTGGGTTTGTTCGTTGAACATACCCACAACCACGACCACTGGCAACTGAGCTACAAATCTTTACACAAACCTTGAACATTGATTGGTAGAATGTGAAAGGGAAATAATGTTTAATAAAATGGTTGTTATTATCTGACTATTGTTATATTTTCTATAGGTATAATAAGATATCAGATAAAAGGTAACACGATAAGAATTCATGGTGTTGGGGATAATAGCAATGGAAGATTGGCTAATTAATCAGCATGGTGGCTCAGTGGTTAGCACTGCAGCCTCACAGCACCAGGGACCAGGTTCAATATCCGCCTCGGACGACTGTCTGTGTGGAGTTTGCACATTCTCCCCATGTCTGCGTGGGTTTCCTCTGGGTGCTCTGGTTTCCTCCCACAATCCAGAGATGTGTAGTTCAGGTGAACTGGCTATGCAAAATTGCCCATAGTGTTAGATGCATTAGTTAGGGGTAAATATTGGGTAGGGGAATGCATCTAGGTGAGTTACTCTTTGCAGGGTCGGTGTGGACTTGTTGGGCTGAAGGGCTGTTTCCATACTGTAGGGAATCTAATCTAAATCTAATCAAGATTGTAATAAGGCCAAATCCAAGTGGTGGAACCCAAACTGAGCTTCAGTGAGCAGGTTACTGCGAAGCAGGTGTTGCTTGATGCCACTGTTGATGATGTCTTCTATCACTTTACTGATGAGCGAGAACAGACTGATGGAGCATTAATTGGCCAGGTTGGATTTGTCCTGCTTTTTGTGTACAGGACATTCCTAGGCAAATTTCCACATGGTCAGTTCGATGCCAGTGTTGTAACTGTATTGGAAGAGCTTGGATAGGGATGCAGCTCAGGTTCCAGAGCTCAAGATTTCAACACTATTGCTGGAATATTGTTAATATCCATTGTCTTTGCAATCTCCAGTGTCTCTAACCATTTATTGATATCACAGGGAGTGAATTGAATTAGCTGACGACTGGCAACTGTAATGCTGGAAACTTCTGGAGGAGGCCAAGATGGATTATTCACTCGGCATTTCTGGCCGATATATTTTGCAAACAGTTCAGCCTTATCTTTTGCACTAATGTACTGTACTGGGATTTTCCATCACTGAGGATGGAAATATTTGTGGAGCCTCCTCCTCCAGGGTATTGTTTAGTGATCCTCACCATTCATGTGGTTAGACTGCTGAGCTGAGGTCCAATCAGTTGGTTGTAGAATCATTTGGCTCTGTCTATCATCTGTTTGGTAGCTTTACATCATTTTTAGGTGTGTCTGATGCTATTCCTGTCATGCCTTCTCATACTCTTCATTGAACCAGGGTAGATCCCTGGACTTGATGGTAATGGTTGAATGGGAGATATGTGGGGTTGAGATTGCAGCTTGTGTTGGAGCACAATTCCGCTGCTACTGATGGCCACATCACCTCATGTATGCCCAGTCTTGAGTTGCTAAATCTATTCAATGTCAGTCTCATTTTGCACAGTGACTGGGCCACTTAACACAATGGAGGGTTTTATTTATATGAATTCAGACTTTGACTCCACAAGAGTTGTATGCTGGTCACTCTTACAGATACTATTATGGACAGGCGCATCAGTGCCAGGCACATTGGTTAGGATGAGGTCAAGTATGTTTTTCCCATTTGTTGGTTCCTTCACCACTTGCTGCAGACCACATCCAGCAGCTATGTCCTTTACAACCTGAACAGCTGAGGCAGTAGTGCTATTGCCAAACCACTCTGGGTGGTAGACATAGAAATTCTCACCCAGAACACATCCTGCACCCTTGCCATCCCCAGTACTTCCTCCAAGTGGTATTCAACATGACGGAGCACTGATGCATCAGCCCAGAAGGACAGTAATCATTAGGAGGTTTCCTTGCCCATGCTTGATCTGATGCTACGATACTTGATGGGGTCAGCAGTCAATGTTGAATACTCCTAGGACAGTACTCTCCTGACTGTATACCATGGTCATGCGCATTCAGATACAAAAGTGGAAAATGTCCTCTCTCCAAACAAAGATAGACTTTCTGTGAATGTCTATAAATTGGGGCTCCAGCAAAAGGTGGCAATGGTGAGTAACAACACTGAGCAGGGGAGCTCTAGCTGTTGACCAAGCACTCTGGAGGACTGAGTGTCTTTGTCAGAAAGAAGCATCAGAGAGGGAGAGACAGACAATGGATTTCCTCAATCATGATGTGTTCAATGGGCTAAAGTCCATGTAAATGCTATGTTTCATTAGTTTAACCTTAATTTCCCTTTATGTTTCTAAAGTCCTGATGCCAATGAAATGACGAATCCCTGATTCACAATATTTGGTTGTCAACATGCTTGAATCTCACAGTACATCTGTTTATATGTGTGTGCAATTGTTCCTGGTAGCAATGAAGGTCATTTCTTTAAGATTGGAAGGGAGAGAATCAGACAGAAGTGCTGGAATTTGTCCTTGTCTCTCACATTCCTCCGGTGTTGTTAATGTACAATATGTAGGAGATTAGTATGTGCAAGCATTACCTCGAATCACCTCAGCAATGAATACTGGCTCCCTCAGCAGTCTCTGCGCTAGCCACATTCAGCAGTCAGGATCTCAATGGCACTGACCAATGAAGGTGTTTCAGGCACTACCAACATGTTAAAGAGTGAAGTTGAGATCCTGTATCACAATGCGAGCGTGTGCTGCTGTGCGTTGAGTTAAAAATGACACAATACCAGGTTATAGTCCAACAGGTTTATTTGGAAGTACAAGCTTTTGGAGTGCTGCTCTTTCGTCAGGCAGGTGTTGTCTGATTTTTAATTTTGTCCATCCCAGTCCATCACCGGCATGGTTGTGTGTTTAGTTCAGGTATAACCAACTATATTTAAATTTAATTGGATGGTCATGTTAGCCAAAGAACTGCTACTTACAGGGGTTGTGAGAAGAGGAAAGATCAGAGTCATTATGAAATTTAGTATAGGAGCAAATTACTGCAAATGCTGGAATCTGTACTGAAAACAAGAATGCTGGAGAAATTGTGGGTCAGGTAGCATCCATGAAGAGAAAGTATTTTGAGTCTAAATGATTTCACCTGAACTTATTATTCTAAAGCCTTCCTTCATGCTAAAGTTAAAGATTCACAAGATGTTAATGAGAAAGTTTTAAAAACGTTGTTAAATCACAGAGTCATAGAGATGTACAGCATGGAAACAGACCCTTTGGTCCAACCCGTTCGTGCCAAGCAGATATCCCAACCCAATGTAGTCCCACCTGCCAGTACCCAGCCCATATCCCTCCAAACCCTTCCTATTCATATACCCATCCAAATGCCTCTTAAATGTTGCAATTGTACCAGCCTCCACCACTTCCTCTGACTACTCATTCCATACCTGTACCACCCTCTGTGTGAAAAAGTTGCCCCTTACGTCTTTTTTATATCTTTCCCCTCTCACCCCAAACCTATGCCCTCTAGTTCTGGACTCCCCGGCCCCAGGAAAAAGACTTTGCCTATTTACCTTATCCATGCCCCTCATAATTTTGTAAACCTCTATAAGGT
>NC_057712.1:56795580-56811917 GCF_004010195.1 Chiloscyllium plagiosum
TCTGACCAATAAAGGAAAGCATACCAAACGCCTTCTTCACTATCCTATCTACCTGCGACTCCACTTTCAAGGAGCTATGAACTTGCACTCCAAGGTCTCTTTGTTCAGCAATACTCCCTGTGACCTTACCATTAAGTGTATAAGTCCTGCTAAGATTTGCTTTCCCAAAATGCAGACCCTCACATCTATCTGAATTAAACTCCATCTGCCACCTCTCAGTCCATTGGCCCATCTGGTCAGGATCCCGTTGTAATCTGAGGTAACCTTCTTTGCTGTCCACTACACCTCCAATTTTGGTGTCATCTGCAAACTTACTAACTGTACCTCTTATGCTCTCATGCAAATCATTGATGTAAATGACAAAAAGTAGAGGGCCCAGCACCAATCTTTGTGGCACTCCACTGATCACAGGCCTCCAGTCTGAAAAACAACCCTACACCACCACCCTCTGTCTTCTACCTTTGAGCCAGTTCTGTATCCAAATGGCTAGTTCTCCCACTATTTCATGAGATCTAAATTTGCTAATCAGTCTCCAATGGGGAACCTTGTCGCACGCCTTACTGAAGTCCATATAGATCACATCTACTGCTCTGCCCTCATCAATCCTCTTTGTTACTTCTTCAAAAAACTCAATCAAGCTTGTGAGACATGATTTCCCACGCACAAAACCATGTTGACTATCCCGAATCCGTCCTTGCCTTTCCAAATACATGTACATCCTGTCTCTCAGGATTCCCTCCAACAACTTGCCCACCACCGATGTCAGGCTCACCGGTCTATAGTTCCCTGGCTTGTCTTTATAGACCTTCTTAAACAGTGGCACCACGTTTGGCAAACTCCAGTCTTCCGGCACCTCACCTATGACTATCGATGATACAAATATCTCAGCAAGAGGCCCAGCAATCACTTCTCTAGCTTCCCACAGAGTTCTCGTATGCCAACCTCCAGTCTTCTGCCACCTCCAGGTTACGTAAGTTAATTCTTTAAATAAATAAGTCGATACCCTCCAAACCTTTGTACAATCTAACACATGCCACTGTTCAAACTTAAGACTCAAGGAACTAATCGTGATGATATTGCTTTGAATCTTAAATCCCAAGTGCGAACACTACCATGAAAGAAGTTTGGAATTTAGGAAGTTGATTTCTTCAAGGATTTCAGTGAAATTACAATAGGCAAATTTCATGTAAATAACATATTTATTCCTCAAATAGTAGAGTCTATCAAATGCAAATCTGCCTTTTCAACTCAAGAGAAAACAGTTCTCAATAAGACTTTAATATTCAATGACTATAAACAGATCATAAGGTCAGGCTCGACAAGTTTATTTTTATTTTCCTTGGTTCACATTGACATATTATCAGTTCATTGTACTTTCTGAGGGTTTCTGTAGTGAAGAGCTTGATTCTGTTAAAGACTTTGTTGAAAAAAAACTAGTAATTCTCAAGTATTGATGTAATCAAGATGCTAATTTGACTATAAATGTTTGTGCCTACTTAAAAACTAATTTCAAGTGATTCAAAAACACTGAGAGAAAATTCAGAGGCACACTGAAATAACTTTTGTTTGCAGAGTTGTTTTTGCGTTCTAATTTAATTTGTTAATTATTGGAGTGGAGAAAAGGTTGTTGAATAACCAAGAAATATCCAATCTATGGAAGAAGTCAGTTCTTTGTCACACTGTGAAGAAGATAATGCAGTGGTAATCTTCTGAACTCATAATCATAAAGGCCAGGTTCTGGGCATTTGGGTTCAAATCACACCTGATAGGATTTACTGAATTTGGAGTTGAAAGTTAGTCTTGTGTATTGTTTCTGTGGTGTAGTGGTTTGCACATTGGCTTTACATGTGAAAGGGTGCAGGTTTGAAGCCAACAGAAACATTTATGTGAATTGCTGGTGTTACAGTGGAGAGCTGTCATCTCATTTACTCTTGCTTTTCAATACAGTATTGTGGCAGCCATGATGTGGAGGTGCCAGTGTTGGACTAGGGTAGACAGTTAAAAATCACATAACACCCAGGTTATCGTCCAACAGGTTTAGTTGGAAGTACTTTCAGAGTGCGCTCCAAAAGCTAGTACTTCCAACTAAACCTGTTGAACTTTAACCTGGTGTTGCGTGATTTTTAACTTCAATATTGTGAGCTCTCTTGTATAGTGTTTCTGCCTTGGACCAGACAGACCTGGGTTCAAGTCTCACCTGCTCCAGAGGAATGTAATAACATCTCTGAACAGGGAGAAAGTGAAGACTGCAGGTGCTGGAGATCAGAGTCGAGCTTGTGATGTTGTGCTTTTCCAGCATCACCCTCTCAACATTTCCAAACTGGTTAATTAGAAAAGTTAGCCTTATTATTGCATTGCCCTTAATGACTGTGCACATAAACTGAATAATTGGAAACATGGGTGATTTAATGGCGGTGGTTAATACTCGACATGTGCCACAGGTGATTTGATAGTGGAAAACTTCATTCAGTTGTGTGATGGAGTCCCTACCCCTGGGTTGAGAGGCTTGGGTTCAAGACTCCAGAGGTGTGTAATAACATTTCTGAATAGGTTGATAAGAATTCTTTAAAGAATTTTTTAAAAATCAACTGTGTGATGGGCCCTCTTTTGGTGCAGTGGTAGTGTCCCTACCCTTGGACTGAGAGGTCTGGGTTCAAGTCCCACCTGCTTTTAAGGTGTATCAACTGATTAGAAAAATAATCAACTGACTTTCCTCATTCCTGAAGAAGGGCTTATGCCTGAAATGTCGATTCTCCTGTTCCTTGGATGCTGCCTGACCTGCTGCGCTTTTCCAGCAACACATTTTCAGATTAGAAAAATAGGTCAGTTGTGTGATATGGGGCGTCTTGTGGCACAGTGGTAATGTCCCTACCCCAGAGAGCAGCTGAGAGTCAACCACATTGCTGTGGCTCTGGAGTCACATATAGGCCAGACCAGATAAAGATGGCAGATTTCCTTCCCTAAAGGACATTAGTGAACCAGATGGGTTTTTCCAACAATTGACAATGGTTTCATGGTCATCAGTTGACTCTTAATTCTAGATTTTTTTATTGAATTCAAATTCCACCATCTGCTGCCGTGGGATTCGAACCCAGGTCCCCAGAACATTACTCATTTTAAATAAAAAAGAACCTGAAATGACATCACCCACCTTAAGAAACCAAGACCAATAAATAGAGAGGCAGGACATACCCACCAGTGCTTCACCAGAGGCTCTCACTGATGATAAAATGTCTGAAAACAAACTTTCCAACTCAGTAAGTTAACTTACATCCATATTATTGTGGATTAATAGAGGAGTTAAGCCATCACCTCCCTCTATTGCTTCACAGTGATATTTCTTGAAAGCATAAATTCCTGAAATAAGTCCAAACAGAAATGGTAAATTTTTCAGAAGTGAACTGCTGGAAAAATTCAAATGTCAATTATTTATTTTATTTATTTTTTAGTCCAAAAAAAAACTAGAAACCTAAAATGTTAATAATTCATTAGATTGCACTTCTAATGGAAAAGTTCAACATTTTTTAGCCAAACATATTCTTTGACCATGGTTTCATATCTGTATCAGCTTGTTTTTCCTCCTATAAATAACAGCAAAAAGCATTGGATAAACTTCTTGAAACGTCTTACTGGATTTAAATATGAATTCTTTCTTCACACGTGTTGTAAGCGCTGCTGACCTCCAGCATGCACAGTATTTTGTTTCTATTTGTAATGCCTCTTAAGGCCCATCAATTTTTCCCCAATACAAGTGAAACAAAATTTAGTTTTATGACAAAGTTCACATTATTTGCATTCAGATCTGGATTGTTTTGAAGCTGGAGGTAGAATTTGAATAGTAACTGAGCGGAATGGATAAAGACCGCATCTTTTTGTCACGCTCCGCTGCGAGGGACGAGTGGGGACCGTCCTATTTACTTTTCTTCATATCGTACCCCAGTCTTCCTGAAGGTGGCGCCCTGAAGATGATTGGTCGCTGAACCACGGCGGACGGTGAAACGCACTCAGCCCTTGCTGGTCGAGGGCGGAGGTTCCGGCAGCGGATGCCCCCTTCCGGTCGGGACGGGGATTAGGAGGTGCAACGGTGGAAACTTCTTGGCGGCTGGGAGGAGGAGGAGGAGGAAGAGGGTTGGCGGCGGAGGCCCCCTGGCGGTTTGGAAGAAAAGGAGGAGCAGCAGCGGTTGAGGGCCCCTGGCGGCCTGGAGGAGGAGTTGCTGCAGCTGAGGCGATAGTCCCCTCGAACTGACCCAGTGTGAGCTGGGAAGGCACGCCCAAGATGGCGGCAGGATTGAAAAGTTGTTCTCGGCGGTGTGTGCTCTGACCGGGGTGGGTAGGGAAGGGACAGCGTGGTCCAGGGAAGCCAGTGTCTAGTCCACACAACGAATGGGCGGCTAGGCCTGGGTTGGAGTGGTTGTCTGATGTCGCTGCCGTAATGTCAGTGTGGGCGGGAGTCGGTTTTCTTTTCGCCGTCACCCTGGTTGTAAGGAGTTACCGCTGGTTCTTCAGCTAGAAATGGAGGATGATGCGAAGAAAGGTAAAAAGGTGAGAGTCGTCCGCGGTGTAAATTGAGGTGATGAAAGAACGAGGGAGGCCCCCAATTATCGGCGGTATCTGGTTATCGCCAGTACTGGGTGTGGGTCTGTTGAGCGGCCGGAGTGTTGACCTGGAGCACTTCATTAGGATTGGGTCCAAAAAGGGCCTGTGGTCGCGGGGGAGGCTAGGTAAGAACATCTTTAGTAGCTTCTCAAAATTGCTAACACGAAATTTTGTGTTTTTCCCCCTAAAAAGGGAGGGGGTGGTTTATATAGTTTGTAATTTTGGTGTTGCCTCGTCTTAAAATAGACGAAACTTGTTGAAGGATTTACGTTTTCTCCTTTTTTTTTGAAAACAAAAGTTTTTCAGATGTAGTTGTTTAAACTTTGGAGATGATCAGTAAAAGGCGTTTTGTTACTCCTTTGGGTTGGGCTGCTTTTCAACGGTGAGTTTTTTTCTGATGTCCGCTGGGAGCTGGAGGCGGTGGCACTTCAGCGGCTGCTGCTGTTGAAACTGATCGAGAGCAACTCCACGGTGTCTTCCCACCCAGCCCGAAATGTAAACAAATTTCCAGCACGCCCTGCTTCACTTCCACTGTCTGCAGTACTTTGCTTTTTATTTAGAGATATTTGACAGCGGACTTTTTTGCCGTGAAGAATTAACGTACAGCTGTTGAAGTAACAGCTTCACGTGAAAATATTGTAGTTAGTGTGTTCTTGTTTCATTCAGTTGATAACGGTGGCGTTGTTTATTGTATAGAAGTCTGCAATCTCATGCGGAGATTTTTTTGTGCAACTTGATTAGGCAGATGTTCAAAACAGTGACTCTTTGCAAACTTTTTGATCGGAACTATTATTTCAGACGACTCGTCGGTCGCACTAGCACGTTTTGCGTTTTTAGGAATTTCTATACGGTATCGAATCTAGTTATGTCTTCACGTAAGACAGCTTTAACCGTGCTCTCATTCCAAGCGCTGATAATTCTGTTAGAATCCTAGAATCCCTGCAGATGTTCGTCAAGTCTCTATCGACGCTCCGAAGAAGATCCCACCCAGACCCTCCGCCTAACCCCAGGTTTGCCATGTTCGCCTAACCTGTACATCTTTGGACTGTAGGAGTAAACCGGAGCACCCGGTTTAGAAACCCATCCAGACGCTGGAACGTGTAAATGCTACACAGTTGGCCAAGTCTGACATTGATCCGGGGTCTCTGGCATTGTGAGGCGATGGTGCCAACCACTCAGTCACCTGTTCTCCTTGAGTATTCGAAATCAATAATTTCACATTTTAGTTAATGTCTATTTACATTTACCTACCTTAAAACTTTTCACCCTTTCTGCTCAGGTCAGCAGTTTTTTTATCCCTTCGCAACGTTTTTCATTTAGACTTTCAGATAATGGGGTGAAAAATGCTGTAACCTTTTATGTCCTAGATTTGAACAGAAATAAATAGTATGTTCTGTCCTCTAATTTAGGTGCCCAAAGATGCATGCTGGGTATCTCATTATTTCATGATTCACTTTTGCTTTTGTTATTATTCTCCTTAAATACAAAGTCAAGAATTTTATGACAGATCAGTTTGAAACATTAACTATTTTTCTTTCCAGTGCTGTCTGACCAATGAATTTACAGCACCTTTTTTCAGGTTGGCACCATCTACAGCATTGTGCTTTTGTCAGATTTTTTTACCCACTCATTTGATATTGTTATTACCTACAATTTTGTGAACTAGGGTCACTCTGCTGCAACATTTCACTGGAAACTTGGCAATGTCACATTATTTTGAAAGATATCTGCCTCCAGTCTGCAAACTTGGAATCTTATCTGTTTGCTAAATTGCATTTCTTATGGTATCTGAATTCCAAACAGTTAATTTGTGCTTTACAGTTCTTGATGCAGCAGAATCATAGAGATGAATAGCATGGAAACAGACCCTCTGATCCGAATTGTCCACGCTAATCAGATATCCTAAATTAATCTATTTGCTAGCATTTGGCCTGTATTCCTGTAGACCTTTCATATTCATGTATCCATCCAGATGCCTTTTAAGTATTACAATTCTACCAGCTTCCACCACTACCTCTGGCACTTCATTCCATATACACACTATCCTCTATGTGAAAATTGCCCCTTTGGTTCCTTATAAATCTTTTCCCCTCTCTGACCTCCTAGTTTTGGATTCCTGGGGAAAGACCTTGACTGTTCACCCTATGCATGCCCTCAGATTTTATAAACATCGCGAAGGTCACCCCTCAGCCTCTGGTCTAGGGAAAATAGCTCCAGCCTATTCAGTCTGTCCCCATAGCTCAAACCCTCCAACCCCAGCAGCATCTTCATCAATCTTCTCTGTATAACAATTGGTAATCTTGCATAGACCATTGAATTGAGCCACATAACATTTGAACTTTGTCCTAAGTTCTTATTCAGAGGTGTCTTAATATTTGCAGATGGACTGGCTGGTTGCTAGTTCATAGTGCTTCTTTCAACAGATACAAATAGAAACTCTATGTTCCGAATAGGTGGCTCTAAACTTAACATAAGGAGGGGGACAAACTGAAGTTCAACTCTGCATTAACCATCATGGTCTCTGGCCTGTGTTGCTGTAAGTTAACAATACCATGCTAGTATTCCATTATGGGGAAAGTGTTCAATGGAAAATGGGTAGACTGTCAGTTGTGAAGCATTTCCTTTGAGCCCTGGCATTGAGTCTGATATTTAGAAGCTAATATCTTCACATTTCTAGGCTTTACAATAAATCAACAGGAATCTCAGGATGTTGCACTCATTGCCCTTATTGCAAAAACTACACGTGCAGATGTAATATTCCAAGCTGCACTTCTGTCCCTAGTCTGCATCGCAGGTTGAACTAAACAGTTTTGTAGCTTGTCCTATTTGACGTTGGGTTGACCTCTTTCTGTACAAAACCATGAATTCCCCCTCTTGGGATTTTATCATAGCATTAATGTAGTGCAAAGATATTGGCTGTTCTTTAAATTTAATGTCATAGTGGTTCTCTAGAATTAATTGCCCACTCTAATCTTAGTTACACTAAATATCTTTAGACTAGAAATCTTGACACTGAAGTCCCTTTTAAATCGTCACTAGAGATAATGGATGTAAGTTTGCTCACTGAGGTGGAAGGTTCATTTTCAGATGTTTCGTCACCATATTAGTAACGTCATCAGTCACCCTCTGGAGCACTGGTGTTAGTGATCTGTTTTCTATTTGGTTAGGTTTCCTTGGGTTGGTGATGTCATTTTGTGTTCTTTTTCTGAGGGTGGTAAATGGGGTCCAAATCAATAGTGTTCTGGTTAGAATGCCAAGCTTCTAGGAATTCTCGTGTCTCTCTGTTTGGCTTGTCCTAGGATGGATGTCTTGTTCCAGTCGAAGTGGTGTCCTTTCTCATCTGTGTGTTAGGATGCCAGTGAGAGTGGTCATGTCAGGATAAGATATTGGATTCCTAGCAGAGGCAGTAATGCAGAGACTCTAACAGCTTTGTCAACCATCCAACCCAAACTTTGGATCCGCTACATGGATGACACCTTTATCATCATGAAATGAAATAAATTAGAGGAAACTTTCAAGACCATTAATAGCCTTACGAGCATAAAATTCACGAAAGAAGAGGGAAACAGCAACAACCTGCCACCCATAGATGTCACAATAGAGCGAACAGCCAATGGGGAACTTCAAACCAGCATCTACAGGAAAGCAACATATATGGATGAAATACTGAACTACAGATAGAATCATCCCAACATTAAAACATTATTTCAATGAGCCACGACACACTGCAGCGCAGAGGAAAATCACATACAGAGTATTCAAAAACAACGGGTACTCCATGAAGTCTGCTGATTTCTTAGCAACCAACCCAAAGAAGCAGACAGTGTCCAGAAACCATAGCCACTCTCCCCTACATCAAAGACATCTCAGAAATGACTGCCAGACTACTCAGACTTCGTGGCATCACAGTAGCCCTCAAACCCACCAACACACTGAAATAGCAGCTAATGAACTTGAAAGACCCTATACAGACAACAAGCAAAACTAATTTCATTTATGAAATACCTTGCAAGAACTGTAACACATTACATTGGACAAACGGGTAGAAAATCTAGCCACCAGGATACATGTACATCAACTAGCCACAAAAAGACACAACTCACTCTCACTAGTATCCTTACGTACAGATAAGGAAGGACACCACTTCAACTGGGACAACACATCCATCCTAGGACAAGCCAAGCAGACGCACAAGAATTCCTAGAAGCATGGCATTCCAACCGCAACTCTACCAACAAACACTGACTTGGATCCCATTTACCACCCTCTGAGAAAAAGAACAGGAATTGAAATCACCACAGAAAATTACATCACCAACCCAATGAAACCTAAATGCACATAGAAAGTGGATCACTGGAGGCTCAGTGGTGTTGTTCCCTCGTATGGTGATGAGACATCTGACAATGAACCTTCTAGCTTTGTGAGCAAACTTAAACCTAGAACCTCAACCTGAGCTATAAATCTTCAGCTCACTAACTAGGGTTAATGGTCTCCATGGAGATGTTTTCTCAGTAAATCTGAGGGATAGTAATGCATTAGGGTAGTGAGATGGGCAAAACAGCAATAGAATCGTAGAATGGCTTTAATACAGAGTGAAACCATTCAGCCAGTCATGTCTGTACAATTTTTAGCTTTTCCTTTTATTGACCATTTTTATTCTCCCTTCAAAAGGGTTTCACCAAAGCAAATAATTAAAATTGAACTTGCCTTTACTTGTTTAGACAGTATATTCCAGATCTTAATTAGTTACTGCACTTAATTTTTTTTTCACTTGTGCATTTGTCTTGCCTTTTAACTCAATCTTTTGGGTTCTTAATCTTTTGTTCCACAGAGGGAACAGTTCTCTCTCTACTCCTCTGCCTAGCAAAACCTTTTATTTTGAAAAATTAAATACCCTCTGATCTTCAAGGAAAATACTTCAGATTGCCCAGTTTATCCATGCAACTGAGCTCTCTCTAAAACATTAATCCTTCCTCATGATTATCAATACCTGGGCACAGTACTGCAGTTGACTTAATTGCTACACCAATGTTTTTTGTACATGTCATTAGTCATTTACCTTAATCCTTGTTTGTGCTGTATGAGTTCCTTGGGGTAGTGTCCTATACCCAACTATCTTCAGCTGCTTCATCAATTAGTTCCTCTATTGTGAGGTCACAGCTAGGGGTATCTGGACTTCAAACACTATTCAATGCCATCTGTACTCGGACACTGAAGTACAGATGGCATTGGAAACAATAAGGACTGCCAGTGCTGGAAGTCAGAGTTTTCAGATGTGAAACTTAAAGAACACAGCAGATTAGACAGCACCCAAGGAGTAGGAAAGGTTTTGGCCCAGAACATTGGTTTTTGTGATCCTCTGCGTTCTGACCTGCTGTTCTCTTCCAGCTTCACATCTATCAATGTGAAATATGCAGAAAGACCTAGGCTGCATCCAGCCTTTGGTATGTCATGTCTCTAGGTTATAACCCCAAAGTACTGTGTATATTTTTAACATAATCCCAAGCTGCCTTTTTACTAGGGAGGATAGTCAAAAATTCCTGTAGATGGAAATTCTGCCTCTGTCTGAAAACGACCTGTAGAATGTTATACTGTGGATACAAAGAGCCATTTACAACATTTAAAAGACGTTAGGACCGGTACATGAAAGGATTTAAAGGGATATGGGGCTAGTTCAGTTTAGGAAACCTGGAAGACATGGATGAATTGTGCTAAGGCTCAGTTTCCATGCCGTATAACTTTTAAGGGTAATCATTAAATGCTAGTCTTGCCTACTCCATCTGCATCCCAGTAATATTTAGACATATTATTGACTTAGAATATGTTCACTACAGAAGGCCCAACTATTCCAGTGCTTTGGAATATGTTAAGATATTGTGCCTGCCTTGATCTCTTCTGGGAACAATTTACATCTGCTTCAAGTATTTATTTTTTTTCCACAAGTGTTTACCCCAACTACTCCCTGTGGTAATCATTGAGCTCCACAGATTCTGTATAATTAAATGCCTCTTTACTTACTTCTCAACTGCAAGCTGAGTCCCTGTGAGTGGATGACAATTGGGTGGGAAAAAGTCTTATCTTAAGTCAGGAATCCAAGTTGTTCTTTAGTTTTAAAAACTGTTAAACCTCATTCAATCTAAAATCATCATGTTCCTTTAAAAACTGTCACCATACCTTAAAGCAAAGCTTATGAAATTTATTTTCTTGGATTTCAATGGTCTAAACTAGTATAAAATGCTGATACCATCATATATCCTTTGTTACTTCTAGACCTAAATGCTCTGACACCACCTTGTTAGTTGGCCTCCCATGCTTATGCCCACACTTGGTTATTCAAATTTATGTCTGCATCTGTAACTGCAAAGTCATCCATCACTGTGTTAATTAACCTACCTCCCAGTCAAACAAATCCCTCCATGACTATACATTTGCCTATCTTTAATCTGCTGCAACATTGTAAACTGCTGTGAGATCTATATTCTTCTAATTCTGAACTCTTGAGCATCGTCCATTAGTGGTCATGCTGTAGTGTTCATGGTGCGAATCTACAGAATTACTTTGCTAAATCTTTCTGTTTACTCTTTTTTTTGAGATGCTGCTTTTGAATATGATCTCTTTAAAATATTTTTTGCTCATCTGCCTAACATCTCTAGTAATGCGCTTCGTGTCACTTACATTTACATTGCCCCAAGGCAATTCACATGAGTTCTTAACTTGTTCACCTTTTTTTGTTTTTAAGACAGCTTTGTTTGTCGCATACAAGTCATTCTGCTATAACACATTTCATTAACATGAATTCACTAACCTGATTTGACTAATTGAGGACACTGTCTCGGAAGCACAAACTTTTAAAATGTGTATTGGCTGTAACACGATTACATTGCTTTAGAAATGGCGCTTAAAGCATTGGCACTCTTTTTCAACAATGCAGTTTGCACAAGAATGTGACTTTGTTTGTTTGTTTGTTTCTTTGAGTTGGTTTTTAAATTGATCTTAAACTGCAGGAGTAAAATTTATATTTGAGGCTTTGATCAATATTTGAAGATCAATATTCTGAAATTATGACTAAAATGAGCATTTTAACAAATATCTGATTATATAGGAACAAATCTAAGCTAAACAACCAGCACTTGGTGTCCAGCCCAAATATCTGAGACTACTAAAAGTGACTTTAGAAATCAGTCTGCATTTTTAGCAATACAGAAAAAAAAATTCCCATGCAAAACTTGCGCTGAATTTGTTTAATGTTTGAATCTATATAAGCTGTAGGGTATTGATTGAAACACTTAGCAATTAAGATGTCTACTTTCACTTGTTGCAAGCTATAATACTTTTCCATTCTTTTCTGTTTTATTTAACTAGGCTAGTTCTACCTATGTTTAGAGCAAGACAGCTTCTGCCTCTTTTGAACCCCTTTTTAAAAACTATGGTACATAGCTTTTAAACTAAAGTACATTTTATAATTTTCAATTTCAATAAAGAAAGGAATAATTGCAAAAACCTGAACCACCTAACACCCTTGCAACTCGAGAGGAATGATATCTTGCCATTGTTTGGCAATCGGTGGTGTTGACTTTGTAGTATGGCACCTGATCGGAAAACATGAGCTTGTTTTTAATAACTTATTTTGGAACACTAATGCATTCGTGTTTGCAGAACGTCAACCAATGGTTCAGCTTTTTTTAAAAGATTCCCTACAGTGTGGAATCAGGCCCTTCGGCCCAACCAGTCCACACTGACCCTCCGAAGAGTAACCCACCCAGACCCATTTCACTCTGACTAATGCACCTAACACTATGGGCAATTTAGCATGGCCTCTTAACAATTTCAGAAGCTCCATTTGATACAACAGAAAAAGGAAAACTTTGTTTTGTCATGGGATGTGAATTTTACAAGCAGGCCTGTCCTTGGCATCAGGGAATTGTAGGATTATGGAATGACAAGATAATTTCAAGTCAAGATGGTATCTGGCTTGAAGGATAACTCAGATGGTGGCATCCCATATGTTAGCTACCCTTGCTGTCTTGGTACAGGTTTTTCAGGTTGTGTTAAGGGGTTGGCAAGTCTGTCAGTGGTCAAGTTGGACTGAGTGCCAATCCAGTAAACTGCCCTTTGCTGACACGCTTAAAACCTGCTTCAGAACGGGTGGAACTGCCTGCATTCAGGAAGGTGGCGAGCATTCTAATGCATTTCCTGGCTTGATAATTGTCGAGTGATCCATATGCCAAATTTTTAGCCTGCAGCACTTCGAAGTTACTGCATTTCAGACTTTGAACTTGACAGTTTGATGCTTACCTTGGATGCACAACTTCAGCTGGACAGGAATTTATTTGTAACTAAGTGTTAACTGCTTCAGAAAGTATGACATTTTTACAAATTATTGGATATGGGGTGAGCTAATTGTCTCTGAAATCAGTTGTGCAACCCTTGGAGCAGAGCATCCCATGCTGTAGGCCATGACCCATGTGAGCTACTATTTTGGTCAGTAGCAAGGTTAGGCAGCAGTGGCTGCTGTGGTGCTGTGATCCAAGTGTTAAAATTTGCAGGGGTTCTTGTTAAACGTTCTTGTTAAAATGTTGGTTGAGACCTGAATAGCTGATTCTCAAGGTGAGAATCCTCTTCTGAAAGGTGGATGTGTTTAATTAACACTGCTGTCTAAATAATATCATCTGGTTATTTAGATTAGTGGACGGCACGGTGGCACAATGGTTAGCACTGCTGCCTCACAGCGCCTGAGACCCGGGTTCAATTTCCGCCTCAGGCGATTGACTGTGTGGAGTTTGCACGTTCTCCCTGTGTCTGCATGGGTTTCCTCCGGGTGCTCCGGTTTCCTCCCACAGTCCAAAAGATGTGCAGGTCAGCTGAATTGGCCATGCTAAATTGCCCGTAGTGTTAGGTAAGGGGTACATGTAGGGGTATGGGTGGGTTGCGCTTCGGCGGGTCAGTGTGGACTTGTTGGGCCGAAGGGCCTGTTTCCACACTGTAATGTAATGTAAATGTAATGTAAACTAATATAAATGTAATGGTCATCTCTATGTTGACTCAAAAAGATTCTGTTCCTCACTCAGGGATTCCATCTGTGGTGATAGTATTAATTTGGAGCACTCACTAACCTCCTTGTGAACTGGTCCATGAAGTAACTTAAGTATTATAACATAGCAAACTTAAAATCATATGAAACCCACAAAATGTTAGTGACTTAAGAACTTTTCATGGTGTGGGGAATCTTTAAAAGTGAAATTGACAGAAGAATTGGGTTTTAACCTAACTGAGATTTGAATTTTTTTAATCATTCAAGTATAGTACAGCATGCTTAAATAGGCAGAGCATGGTTTAAACCATGGTTTGGCTCCTAAGTTTTCATTCTTGTATACCTGGAAATATGTAGAAAGCAATATAAATTGGAAAAATTATAGACAATAGGTGCAGGAGTAGGCCATTCAGCCCTTCGAGCCTGCATCGCCATTCAATATGATCATGGCTGATCATCCTTAATCAGTATCCTGATCCTGCCTTATCTCTGTAACCCTTGATTCCACTATCTATCCAACTCTTAAATGAATCCAGAGACTGGGCCTCCACTGCCCTCTGGGACAGAGCATTCCACACAGCCACCACTCTGGGTATCTGAGTATCTTAGCTTAAGATAAACTAGGAAGGATGTGACAAATAGGGAATACTGGGAAGCAGAAACTTTCTTCAAATATTTTAATAAAATTTTCAACCGAGGTTTAAAAGTCAACACTTGTTTTTCTTTGCTCACCAGATGCCTTGAATTTTTGCATTGATCTTGATATTGTCTTAAAGTCCTTACCTGTTCGACACACTTGTGCCTTCTTGATCAAATTCCCACTAAAATACTGAACACTCAAATACCCTTCCTGGAGTACAGTAAAATGGTTACCTCCTGTTGGGTACTATCCCTTTTCTTTTTTAAAGAACTGCTGTCATTGCCCTCTCTTCAACTAACCAGCTCCCTTTTTTTGATTTTTATCCTCATGGACGTATGCAGCATCTCCAACCTTTGTTAATTTGTCAAATCCTTGTGATGCTACCTCCCTCATTCAAGCCCATCTTTCCTCCAACTCCCATGTTAATCTTTTCAGTAATAGCTCAGTGTCAAAACCATAATGTTGCCCTCTGACAATGACCATGGTTTAGTTTTCTCCCTGTTCCTCCAGCTCACCTGCTGGTGAAACTAAACTTTGCAGATGTGGCAAACAGTGAAGATGATAGCAATCAGAAGTGGCAGAAGGAATTTAATTTGGTCAAGGCGAAGGGACAGAAAGTTAATATAAATTTCTCAGATAAGCAGGAGCAGAGGGACCAGAGGCTTCATGGATCTCTATCTATAAAGGTGGCAAGATGCAATTTTTAGTGGTTAGCAAATGATAGAATGTTGGGGTTGCTAAATAGTCTATAAACAAAAACACACAGGTTGTGATGAATCCTCTTAGAAGGCTGTTAGGACACAACTGGAGTATTGTGTCCAGTTATGATTGCCATACTTTAAGGATATGAGGCTTTTTAAAAATGTAAAGTGGTTGAAATTTGAGAGAACTGGGGTGTCTCCTTGGAAGAAAGCATGTTCAGGGAAATTTTTTTTTGATTCCCTACAGTATAGAAACAGACCCTCTGAAGAGTAACCCACCCAGACCCATTCCCCTTCCCTATAATTTACCCCTGACTAATGTACCTAACACTATGGGTGATTTAGCATGGCCAGTTCACCTGACCTGCACATCTTTGGATTGTGGGAGGAAACTGGAGCACCCGGAGGAAACCCACGCAGACACTGGGAGAATATGCAAACTCCACACAGTCAGGTATCCAATGCTGGAATCGAACTCTAGTCCCTGGCGTTGTGAGGCAACAGTGCTAACCACTGAGCTACCATGCCACCCCTGATTTTATACGTGTGATTGGTTTGTGTAAACTAGCCACAAGTTGCTCCTGTTTGTTCCTTTAAGAGGTTACACACTCTCTTTTATAGAATCACTGCAGTGTGGGAAGAAACCGTTTGGCTCATCGAGTCTGAATTGAACCTTCAGAACATCCCACCCTATCCCAGTAACCCCACATTTACCATGGCTAACCCACCTAGCCTGCACCTCACTGGACATTGTGGAGCAATTTAGCATGGCCAATTCATTTAACTTGTACATCTTTGGACTGTGGGAGGAAACCGGACCATTCGGCTGAAACCTATGCAGTCGTGGGGAGAACATGCAACTCCACCCAGACACTCTTCCACAAAATGCTTCCGGGATTGGAAGTCATAGTGAGAAGTTGAATAGGACTTAAATGATCTGGATCTCTCTCCCATTGAACGTGCTGGAAGCTGAGATTCAAAGTCAGTTTCACGGACTTTGGATAACCACTTGAGAAATAGTGACAGGGCTTAGGAATGAAGCCAGGGAATGGGACTGATTAAGTCCTATAGAAGTTCTATAGCCTGGCAGTCTGTGTTGATGCTTGACTGGATGAGCGTTCGAGGCTGGAAGTGCCTGAAGTAACGTTGGTAAAAACAATGACTGCAGATGCTGGAAACCAGATTCTGGATTAGTGGTGCTGGAAGAGCACAGCAGTTCAGGCAGCATCCCAGGAGCTTCGAAATCGACGTTTCGGGCAAAAGCCCTTCATCAGGAATAAAAGCAGTGAGCCTGGAGCATGGAGAGATAAGCTAGAAGAGGATGGGGGTGGGGAGAAAGTAGCATAGAGTACAATAGGTGAGTGGGGGA
>NC_057712.1:56812571-56976989 GCF_004010195.1 Chiloscyllium plagiosum
GAATGTTTTTTACGGAATACTGATAGGGGTGGGGTCCATTTGGAGATGGCGGAAGTGGCGGAGGAAGATGCGATGTATGCAGAGGTTGGTGGGTGGAAGGTGAGGACCAGGGGCTTCTATCCTTGTTGTGTTGGGAGGGGTGGAGTTCAAGGGCAGTGATGCGTGAAGTAGAGGAGATGCACTGGAGGGCATCATCAACCATGTGATCGTGGAAAAAGGAGGCCAACTGGGACTTTCTGAGGAGGAATTGGTTATCCTAGTGGCATTTTTGCAAGAGGTAGGGTGGGAAGAGGTGTAATCCAGGTAGCTGTGGGAGTCGGTTGGTTTGTAAAAAATGTCAGTGTCAAGTTGGTCGTCATTAATGGAGATGGAGAGGTCCAGGAAGGGGAGGGAGGTGTCAGAGATGGTCCAGGTAAATTTAAGGTCAGGGTGGTTGGTGAAGTTGATGAATTGCTCAACCTCCTCGCGGGAGCATGAGGTGGCGCCAATGCAGTCATCAATGTAGCGGAGGAAGAGGTGAGGAGTGGTGCCACTGTAATTACGGAAGATCAACTGCTCTACGTAGCCAACAAAGAGACAGGCATAGCTGGGGCCCATACGTGTGCCCATGGCTACCCCTTTGGTCTGGAGGAAGTGGGAGGATTCAAAGGAGAAATTGTTAAGGGCGAGGACCAGTTCGGCCAAACGAATGAGTGTCGGTGGAAGGGTACTGTTGGGGACGTCTGGAGAGGAGAAAACGGAGGGCTTGGAGGCCCTGGTCATGGCGGATGGAGGTGTAGAGGGATTGGATATCCATGGTGAAGATGAGGTGTTGGGGGCCGGTGAAACGGAAGTCGTGGAGGAGTCCACCCTTTAAATGACATTGTGGTTGCAGGAATTACTTTTGAAGCTTCCCTTGCCTATTTGAATAGGTTTGATATCTAACATGAACATTCCCAGTCATTGAAACTTGCTCTTTAAGTAGGCAGGTTACCTTCTCTCATAGGCACCATGGGAGCATTGTAGCATACTGTTGATGACAACTGGTGCAATTTGGACACTGCAGGTATTGGTAGTGACTGCATACAACAAATGTAGCTGGCAACCACAGGGGCTATAATCATTAGTGCCTGTTTCAAAGCTGTTATGTAACATTCTTTTCCATAGTGTCCGTTACTAATTTAAATGAAATAGGGAGTGTTGCAATTCTTGACCATTTTTGCTTGTATCCCATCATGGCTTGAAGCTTTCTTTACAAACAATATTATAAATTAAGCAGTTTATTGTTCACACTTTGCAGATTGCAACATTTAGTCACAACTTTGACTATTTGATGTCATTGTTATTTCCTTTGGTTATGTTAGCCAATATGAAAAGAAAGGCAATGGCCTTGTGATGTTATCAATAGAGTATTATTCCAGAAATTCAGTTAGCATTCTAATTATATTGAATTCAATAAAAAATGTCTGGAATTAAGAATCTGCTAATGACCTTGAAACCAGTCAATTGTTGGAAAAACCCACCTGACTCACTAATGTCCTTGGGGAAGGAAATCTGCTGTCTTCACCTGTCTGACGCAGATCCACAAGAATGGTTGATTTTCAACTGCCCTTTGAAATGGCCTAGCAAGCCACTCAGTTCTACCAATTGCTAATGATTTTCAACAAAAAATTAAAACCAGACAGTGCACCTATCGTTGAGGTCAGTGCCAGAAACTGCAGTAACAGCTCTGTCGACACTTCAAAATCGTCCTTAGTAACATCTGGTGGGGTAGTGTCAAGTAACAGCTTGATATTGATGTCAGGTCTAATTCCATGAGTATGACTGACCTAAACACCACTACCACTGTGCCCTGGTTTCATCCTGTCCCATCAGCTGGACAGGTGGTGGCACGGTGGTATACAGTCGAAGAGTTGCCCTGCGAGCCCTCAACATTAATTGGACCCAATGAAGTCTCATGGCTTCAGGTTAAACATGAGCAAGGAAATCTCCTCCTGATTACCAAGTAGAGTCTTCCCTTAGCTGGTGAATGAATCACTGTTCCTCCATGTTAACAGTATTTGGACAAAGCTGTGAGGGTAACAAAAGTGATTAAATATACTGAGTGGAGGATTTCTGTTTCCACCATCAAGCTTGGCTTAGCAGCAGCACTGGTCAGGACCTAAAGGCCATAGCTGCTATCTCTGCGTCAGGTGGCTCAGGAAGCAAAAAGAGGGAAAAGGATACTTCATCTCATTCTCACCAACTGCAGACCTATCGGTAAACATGAAAACCAAACAGTCCTTGTGAAATGGAGTCCTGGCTTCATGTTGAGAATACCCTCCACGAGGTGTGGCACTACCACCATGCTAAATAAAACAGACTTTGAACACATCTAGCAGTGCAAAACTTGGCATCTGAGGCATTATGGGTCATAAACAGCAGCAGAATTGGACACCAATGCAATCTGCAACCTTAGGCCTCAGCATATTCCCTCACTCAGCCATTATCATCAAACCTGAGGATCAACACTGGTTCAGAATGCAGGAGGGAAAGTCGGGTACAGCAACAGACATGCCTAAAAAAAGTGAACCTGGTGAAGTTACCATTTGGACTACTTGCATGCCAAACAGCAAGTGAGTCCAAAAGCTGAACAGACCCACAACTGTGATCAGATCTAACCTTAGCAGTCCTGTATGCAGTCACGAATGGCGGTACATAGTTAAACAACTCACTGGGAGGCAGCTGCACAAAATTCCCCATTATCAATAATGGAGGAGCCCAGCACATCAGTGCAAAAAAAAGGAGACTGAAGCATTCACCCAAATCTTCAGCCACATTGATTCATTTCTGCCTCCTTCAGTGGTACCCAGTATCATAGGTGCCAGTCTTCAACCAATTCGACTCCACAAGTTCAGAAATGGTTGCAGTATCCATTGCCTCCGAAAGCTATGGGCCCTGACAATGCTACTGAAGACTTGTGGTCCAGAACTTGCTGCTCCTCAAACCAAGCTGATCCGGTACAATTATAACACTGATATCTGCCTGATTTGATGTAGAAAGTTTCCCAGGTATGTTCTGTACATGAAAAGCAGGACAAATCCAGCCTAGCCAATTGCCACCCCGTCAGTATACTGTTGACAAGCAGTAAGTTGATGGAAGGTGTCATCAATAGTGCTAGCAAGAAGCACCCGCTCAGTGATGCCCACTTTGGGTTCTGCCAAGACCACTCAGCTGCTCATTATTGACTTAGTGCAAACATCGGCAAAAGCACTGAATTTGAGTGAGTGGCAGCCATGGATATCAAGACTGCTTTAAGCAAATGTAGCTTCTATTGAGCTTGCTCAAACAATGGGAATCACTTTTGACACCTTCCATTAGTTTACTGATCGAGAATAGATTTGGTTGGTAATTGGCCAGGGCATACCTGGGAAATTTTCTACATTTTAATCCGGTTGATGCCAGTGTTATAACTACTCGATCGGCTTGCTTGAGCAGCAGCAAGTTCTGGACCACAAGTCTTTAGTACTCATGACAAAAGTGGTGTTGGGGCCCATAGCCATTAACTCAACGTCATGTCAAGAATGATTTGGAGGCAATCAGTATGGTTGGTTGGAGTCATACCTGACATAGGAAAATAGCTGTGGCTATTGAAGGTCAGTGATCGCAGCTAAAGGACATCTCTGCAGGAGGTCCTCCGAGGCCCCAACCATCTTTGGCTGCTTCATTAATAACTTCCCTCATTCATAAAATAAGAAGTAGGGATGTTTGTGCAATGTTCAAATGCAACAAGATTTGAATAATATTCAGGCTTGTGTTGACAGATTGCAAGTAATATTTCCGTCACACAAATGTCAGGTAATAACGGTTTCTAATTAGAGACAATTCAGTGGTAATCTCATCCACTATGAACATCCGAGAGGAGGGGGTATCAATCACCAGAAACCCGTCTTGCTATGTTAACATAGTGGCTACAGGAGCAGGTCGGAGGCTAGGAATACTAAGGCAAGTAAATCACTTAACTCACTGAAACCTGTCCACTATCTACAAGGCGCAAGTCAGGAATGCAGTTAAATATCTGCCTGTTTGCCTAAATAGGTGCTGTTCCAACAACATGGAAGAAGCTTGATAATTTCCAAGACACATCCCACTTGATTAGAACACACCCACAAACATCCATCCACCCCTCCCCCAGTGTTTAGCAGTATGTATCATCTACAAGTTGCACTGTAGAAATTTGCCAAAGATTCTCAGACATCGCATTCCAAACTCATGACCACTTCCACTTTCATTTGCAAGGCCAGCAAATACGGGAACAGCACCTGAAGTTGCTGTCCAAGCCATTTGCCATCCCGACTTGGAAATATATTGCCATTCCTCCACTGTTATTGGGTCAAAATCCTGAGTTCTGTCCCTAATGGCTTTGAGTCTACCTACAGCTCACCACCACCTGCAGTGTTGTATCTGCGTTTGGGAAAACGCCCTATCCAGGTACTGCAAGGTGTTAATTATTCAAATACCTGGGCTCTTGAGCACAATGGCAATAAATGATATTTAACAGCATTTGCATATATTGTATATAGTGGTTGCGTGCCGCAGACAATGGACAGGAATACTGTCTTTAATTGCGATTGATTTGATTTCATTGAAATTAGTTGAAATTGCAGTCTGTGAATGGAGTGTAATCACTTTCATTGAATATTCAGTTTAATATATTGGAAATTTTAAATAACAAATATATTTTTGTTTTTAAACACTTGATTTGATTTGTTAAGTTGAGATAGGACAAATAAGGGGAGAGGTTGGTATTCATGTTGACTCTTGATGTCTAGATTTAGGGATTCCTGAGAGTATTGATTTTATTTGTTCATGAGATATGGATGCTGTTTGTCTTGGTGATGATGGCGGCAGTGGATTGCCTTCATGAGCATTCCTTGTTCAGGGCATCCACAGTGCTGCTCGGAAAGGATTTCCAGGAATTTGTCCTGTGGCATGGAGCAATAGTGATTAGTTAGAATGGTGTCCCTTGCAAGTGGTGTTCCAATGTAAAGACTACCCCTCAGTCTCTTGTGTGGTAGAGGTCATGTGTTTGGAAGATGCTGTCAGAGGAGCCTTGGTGATTTGCTGTAGTGCCACTATACGATTGGCAGATGTTTGCCCTCTGAACAAAGTTTCTCCTGAGGTAACCCCCGCCTTATTCTGTAACTTTGTCTCTTGTTTCAGATTTTCCTGCTAGTGGAAATATCATCTGTCTGCCCAGTCAAGCCTATTAGAATCAGATTCTAATCTGTCCTTTTCATTGGTTTGGTGTACAAAAACAGTAAACAGGTTAGCGCAACAAGTAATTGGGAAGACAAATGTACATTTGATTCTCCATTGCAGGAGAATTTGAGTTCTGCAGTAAGGATTCATTTATTGCTGTTATACAGTGCTCTGGTGAGCCCATTCCTGGAGGATTGCATGCCACTTTATTTTCCTCCGTAGGAAGAACATACTTTCTATAAAGAGTACGGCAGATGTTTACCATGCTAGTGATGGTAGGACTGTCCAATGTGGAGAGAATAGTTTGGCTTGAATGAGTTTGTGTTCAGTAGATTTTAGAAAAATGAGGGGCTCTGTTAGAATTTATTTCAAAGGGCTGGAGAGGTGAATTGTTTTTGGAGTATAGAAGGAGGAGTCATTATCTCAGGATATGGCGTAGGCCTTTTAGCACTTAAGAAAAAAATGTGTTCGCTCATGAACCTATAGAATTCCTGGTTTAGAAGGCTGAGGCCATGTCACTGAATATATCAAAGGTATGCTTTAAATACATTAAAGGCATCAAAAAATATGACTGAGAGAGGATCGGCCATGATCATTGACATGTGGAGCAGTCTCAAAGAGCTGAATGGCCTGTTTCCTAAATCCTGATGACGCAGGTCTAAACTATTTAGCCTTTTCTTGATAAGTCAGCCCCTCATTCCAGGAATCAGATGAGTGAATCTCTTTGTTGAATAGGTTCCAATACTCAATCATTTTTGAAAATATGGGGCCAAACTGTAGACAGCAGTGCACCCTTCCCAAAACCCTATACAGGTGTAACATCCCCTTTTTTAAATTCCCACCACCCCCTCAAAATGAAGCCCGAATTCTCTTTGCCTCCTTAATTGCACCTGCATGCAAATGTTTTATTTCATGCACAAGAATGCTTAGATTCCTCTTTTTTTTTTTTGAAGTTCCTTTCTATCTTTACATAGTCTGCCTTGCACTCTCTGTTAAGAAGAATTCTTACCTGATGTTTCCTACTTTAAAAATCTGTAAACGTTTCTTGTCTTTTCACTCACTGAACCTGTTTATATCCAATTGTGGACTCCTTCTGTCCTCAATCACACCATCGCTTCCTCCTATATTGCATTAGGAAAATTTGGATATAGTACAATGTCAGCTGTGTGCCCCCCCCCCAAAAAAATCATTAATAGAGATCGTAAATAGTTGAGGCTGATTGCAACATTTCAGAGACATTTGGATGGGTATATGAATAGGAAGGGTTTGGAGGGATATAGGCCGAGTGCTGGCAGGTGGGACTAGATTGGGTTGGGATATCTGGTCGGCATGGACGGGTTGGACCAAAGGGTCTGCTTCCGTGCTGCACATCTCTATGATCCTTATGTGGCACTCCTCCAACTTGAAAGAAACCCAGTAATACTGAATCTATGCTAGTACATTGCCCCAACGCCGTGAGCTCCAATCTTGTGCAATAATTTTTTTTGGTGGCATCTTTTAATGCCTTCTGCAAATTGCAAGTGCCCCACATCTTGTTCTCTTTTTTTCAACTCTGCTTGTTATATCCTTAAATAACTGTAATAAACTTGTCAAACCTGATTTATCCCTTTCACAAAACCATGTTGACTTAGCTTGATTACGTTTTAAACTTTTCTGACTGTCCTGCTAGAGTCCATTATAAAAGAAGAAACAACATTTTCTCAACAACAAATGTTGGGCCAATAGACCTGCAGTTTCCAGCTTTATTTCCCTTCTCGAATATGGTCATCACCTTTCCAGCAATTTGTAAAACATGTACTCTGCTGGAATCTGGAGTAATAGAATATTTTGATCTCCATTACCTCTGCAGCCACTTCTTTTGAAACCTTTTTAGAATGAAAGCCATCAGGTCCTGGCAGTTTGTCTGCCTCAAGTCCCATTTTAGTTTGTCAAATAGTTTACCCCTCATGATATAGACGGGTTTGTTTCCTCCCATTGGTACCTTGCTTATCTGTTAATTTTGAGATGTTTTTCGTATTCTCCATTTGGGAAAAGTACTGATTTTTAAAAAAAAAAAATTACTGCCCTTTCCCTGTTTCCCCATTTAGCAAGTCCCCAGTTGCGACCTCCAAAGGTTTAACATTTAATCTAGCCGCTCATATGCTTCTGTAGAAGTTCTTGTGGTTCACTTTTTCTTGCCAATTAATTTTCTCCTTTTCAATAACTCTTGGTCACTAGCTTCTTAAATCTCCCAAAGCTGCTGGCCTGCCAGTAGTTTTCAGTGCATTGTATGCCTTAGTTTTGGCTATTTGTCTGCCTTTGTTAACAGTTGGTTATGCATCCTTATCCAACCATTTTTGAGCAGAATACATTCATACTGAACAGTATGTAATATCTGCTTAAGCATCTGTCACTGCTCATCCTATGATTTTCCCCTTAGTCTGTTTTCTCAGCCTGTTTTAGTCAAATCTGCATATGTCATTCTCCTTTTGTAAGTTGAGGACCCCAGTTTGAGACTTGTGTTGATCTCCCTCAATCTAAATTTGAAATTCTATTATGATTTGGTCCCTGGACTACCCTTGATGAGATCTCTTAATCCCTTGTTAATTCTTCGATACTAGATCACAAATAGACTCGGGTAGATTCTGAAATATACTGCTTCAAGAAACTGGTCTAGAAATTTCAAATTGCGAGTGACAATTCATTGTGCCCTTTTTCAATTAATGCTTTCTCTTACAGTGAGGCAATGTTTTGGGAGTCTGTAGATCTCTACCTGTGACTTGCTTTTTCATTTCTGATTTCCACCCAAAGTGATTCAACATCATAATTATCCCTCCTTGACCGCTCTAAGCTGGTCAGTCTTTGTCTTTCGCCTATTTTTCTGAAATGTCAAATACCCTTGAATAGAGTTCCCAGCCTTGGTCACCCTGTAACCATAATCTTCTTAATGGCAAATAAGTCGCATTCTGCATTTCATTTGTCATCAACTCTGTCTTTGATGTAAATGCTGCATGCATTCAGACAAAGACTCTTGAACTTTAACCATTACACTGTTTAGTTCTTAAGTTCTGCTGGCATATTTGATTTATTATTCACTTCTTTGCTATTCTGTACCTCTTCTCTCGTTACTTTGTTTCACCAGGATTCTGGTCCCAGCATGGATCAATTGAACCCCATTGCAGCAGAACTGTTGTCTTTCCCCAAGAGTTGCTAGTGCCCCTGAATTGATTGTATTTCTCCCAAACCAGTCTTTGAGCCATGCATTTAATTTTTAAATCTTATTTAACCTACACCAATTTGAATGTAGCTTAGGTAGTAATCTGGAAATTAAAAAGAATAAAAACAAGTAATTTAGCCCTCAGCTGCTTGTGATTCCTCATGAGAATCTCTTCCCTATGTGGACTGTAACAACTGGATCTTTCCCCTCATACTTCAAGTTCCTCTGTCAATCCCTTTCCAAATCAGAAGAGATGTTGTGAACCTGGGCATCAGGTAGTCTAAACCTTTTTAGAATTGTACTGCAGAGAACATCATTATTTATTTCCTTATTTTGCCCTTCCTCCTCCATAGTGCTGTAGTCAGTTTTTTTCATTCTCCTTGCAGTCCGTGCCAGGAGCCAAGAACCTTTCGTGCCTGTTGGCTTTATCCAGTCCATGGTTGAAACTCCTCCTGCTGCTAAATGTTTTTCAGTCCTTGTATATGCCTTACTCTCAGTCACACCCTTCAGTCCCTGACCCTGGACCAAATTTAATGTGATTAATCTAAAGGGTGTGACTGCCTCCTGACCAAGATAGCTTTACAGATACCTCTCATCTGTGTTCGTGTCCCCAGCTCAGACTCCATTTCGTCAGTTTTGAACTACATTCCTCAAACAGCATATACTTGCAGATATAGTCATTATGGAACCCATTGCCATTCATCATCGTGCTCATACTGCAGCTGCCCAGCCATCTCTAGCCAATTAATTTGGCTGTAAAATATTTTTAAGGATGAATTTATTAACTGTACTTAGTAGCTCTAATGTTGAGGTTGGACAGGACATTTTGTGAGGCCTCTTCTGGAATGCTGTGTCCTGTTCTGGCCACCGGCTATAGGAAGGATATTAAGTTATAAAGGCCTCTGAAGAGATTTACCAGAATGTTGCTAGTTGTGGAAGGTTATAAAGGAAAAACAGGGACTTTTTTCACTATGCATAAGGTTGAGAGCTGAAAATGTGTTGCTGGAAAAACGCAGCAGGTCAGGCAGCATCCAGGGAACAGGAGAATCGACGTTTCGGGCACAAGCCCTTCTTCAGGAATGAGGAAGGTTTGTCCAGCAGGCTAAGATAAAAGGTAGGGAGGAGGGACTTGGGAGAAGGGTGTCAGAAATGTGATAGGTGGAAAGACGTCAAGGTGAGGGTGATAGGTCAGACTGGGGTGGGGGCGGGGAGGTCGGAAAGAAGATTGCAGGTTAGGAAGGTGGTGCTGAGTTCGATGGATTTGACTGAGACAAGGTGGGGGGAGGGGAAATGAGGAAACTGGTGAAATCCGAGTTCATCCCTTGTGGTTGGAGGGTTTCTAGGCGGAAGATGAGGCGCTCTTCCTCCAACCGTCGTTTTGTTGTGGTCTGGCAATGGAGTCCAAAGACCTGCATATCCTTGGTGGAGTGGGAGGGGGAGTTGAAGTGTTGAGCTACAGGGTGGTTGGGTTGGTTGGTCTGGGTGTCCCAGAGGTGTTCCCCCTCACCTCCCTCCAAGACCCCAAAGGAAACTTCCATATCCGCCACAGATTTCCCTGCACCTCCACACACACCATCTATTGCATCCTCCCTCCTATAAGGTTGATAGGTGACCTTAGTTTATGAAACCATGAGTATAGATAAGTTGGTGTCTTTTCCATAGGGTAGGGGATTTCAGGACTGGGGACACATTTTTAAGATGAGCGAAGAAAGATTTTTTTAAGTGAATTTTTTTACACAGGGTGGTTCAAGTGTGGAAGGAACTTGCTGAGGAAGTGATGCATGTGGTACAGTTACAGCATTCAAAAGGCATTTGGATAAGTACCTGAATAGGAAAGGTTTGGAGTGATGTGGACCAGGCAGGTAGAACTATTTTAGTTTGGGTTTATGTTCAGCATGGACTGTTTGGACCTAAAGGTCTATATCCATATGGTAGTACTGTATGACTGTCCTATTTGGAATCATTTGGCCAACTGAAATATGGAAGAAATACCCACCAATCATCTCCATACTTTCCTGTAATGTTTCATTTGTGGCTCTTGTAGGAAAGAACAAGTTGAAGGAGCTCTCAGCAGGTTTTTTAAATCACCTGCCATTATTGCTGTTCTTGTGTAGGTCTGCTATTATCTTAAGTTGCCCTCCCTGCTCTCATGTGCTCTTTGTAAAGCTGCTACTCCAGCTGTTTCACAAGCATTGGCTCCTCCTCTCTCTTCTCAGTCTGCTTCTTAATGGCATGATACGCTGTGCACAACTCTCAATCATAAGTAAAAAGTATTAATTTAGCGGAGCCATTGGCAAACTGAGTAGATACTAGCTTAGGATTTGGAAAAGTTCCTTCAGAACAAGAGGATTTTGTTGTCCTTGTACACCAGTTGTTGAAATTAAGCACTCTGGTGCATTTGGTTGTGAAGAATGCAAATGGTACGTTGGCCTTCAAGGATAAATGAGTTTAGTACAGAGCCTTGGTGTTACACCTGGAGTATTAGAACATAGAAGAATACAGCGCAGTACAGGCCCTTCGGCCCTCGATGTTGCGCCGATCCAAGCCCACCTAACCTACACTAGCCCACTATCTACACCTCTATCAAGTCACCCCCAAACCTTGTTTTCTCCAATGAAAACAGCCCCAATTGCCTCAGCCTTTCCTCATACGATCTTTCTACCATACCAGGCAACATCCTGGTAAACCTCCTCTGCACCCGTTCCAGTGCCTCCACATCCTTCCTATAGTATGGCGACCAAAACTGCACACAATATTGGCCTCTGCCACACAGTATGCAGTATTGGCCTCTGTCCCTGAGGAAAGATGTTCTAGCTACCAAGTAAGTGATTCCTGGAGTGGCAGGACTGATGTATGAAGAGACACTGGATTAGCTAGGATTACATTTTCTGTAGTTCAGAGAGAGGATCCTTTGAAATTCCAACAGGACTAGATAGGATAAATGCAAGAAGGATGTTCCTAATGACCAAAGAATACAGAATCGGGGACGCAGCCTAAAGATAGAAGGTTGGCCATTTAGGACTGAGAATGTTTTCACCCAGAGTCTCCGCCACAGATGGCACTTGAGGCTAAATCAAGGAGTTGAGTATTGTTCTTGGGGACAAAAGAATCAAAGGGTGTAGGGAGAGGACAGGGTACCAAGTAGGATGATCAGGATTATATTGAATAGCAGAGCAAACTTGAAGCTGAATAGTCTTTTTTTTTAATGTTATTAAAGGAATGAAAGAGAAAAGAACTACATAGATGTTGGTAACATGCTGAAGAAAATTTAGTTCAACATCTGAAGTGATAATGAGATAAGATTTTATACATTTAAGAGACAGCTGAAGATGGTTTGAGGGTTCAGGGAAGGTAGTACAGTCCTTACAAAAAAGAAAATAGAATGAACAGATTCCATGAAAGAACATAATGATTAACAAATGTTTTAAAAATGCATGCTATTGTCCTAGCCATTTGATGTGATTCTTGAAGGTCAAGATCTGAAAAGAGTCACATACGAAGAGGTGCTGTTCCTTGAGTTTTGTTGGAAAGTCAAAAATGCACCTGATGTAATGGGAATTAAAGTGAAAGGCAAAAGATAATTAAATGTTGCCTGAGCTGTTTGGCCTTTTTATTATAGAGGAATTATGTTTATCAGCAAATTCCATGTGGTAATAAATAAGTTTATATTTTTCAACTGGGGTGTGTAGGAGAATCTGGTGCAGAAAGATAAAATTTGAAGGACTCAATTGTGAAAGTGGACAAATCATAAACAGAGTGCTGGAGAAATTCAGCAGGTCTGGCAATCTTTAGAACAGTTTTGATGAAGAGTCATACTGAAATCCAAATGCTAACTTTTTTTTTCTTTCCATGTGTTCTGCCAGATCTGTTGAGATTCTCCAGAATTGTTTTAAGCATCTGCAGCATTTTGCTTTTATTCAAGTAATTGCTAACATGGCCTGTCTTTTGATGCAGTTTTCTCTCTCCACCCTTGATTGTATTGTCTGGCAGTGGTAAGCTGACAACTATGGATGATTCATGCACTTAGTTCTGAATGTGCAACATGATAGATCTACAATTGCATGTTCTGCCTCACTACTTTCTGTATGCTATCTAAGGTTCTGCTCACATTTTCAGTTTCTTTTACAACTGTCTTTATTTGCTGTTGCATTTAGAGCAACAAAGGTTCCTGGGGATCATTTTGTCTTTGGAAATATTTTTCCTGAAACCTTTGCAAGCTGTGCAGCAGTCTTTCTTTTTCAGTTGAGAAATATACAAATTTCACCATCTGGTCTGAATTAATAGAGACTAAGGTGTGTACATTTCAAAATCCAGAGTCAGCAATTAGGTTTTTTTAAAAATTCTGATGCCTTTCTCTGCTCCTTCCCTCATTCTTCTACTTACTCTGACCCAAGCTGCCCTACCCCCACCAGCCCTAGCAACCTTCAATAAAAATGCATACATGTTGCAGTCCACTGGATGGAAGGTTGCTGCAAAGAGGAAGTCTTGTAACCTTGCCCATCTAACTCTACAGGCTACTACCCTGCATCTACCTTTTTTGGCTATTTGTGGTGTTGCCTTTCTTTGTGTCACAGATGCAGGCTATGTCCACAAAGGTCTCCCTTGAGTCGAGTTTAGTGAAAAGTTGCAATACTCATCTTGCACCCATATTTTCTATCTTTGCAATTCACTTAAAAGAAAAATAGTGAGTATTTGTTGTACTGATTTTTTTTGTTAGAAATGTAACCACAACACAATCTGGATTTAGTTGCAACGTTAGTAATTGTGTAGTAGAAATATTGAAATAACACCTGGTGTTAAGGTTCTTTGTGTGCAGTTACTTCATCTTTCACGGATATGCTGTTTTTCATAACTATTACTTTCCAAAACACTTCACTTCAAAAAAAAATGTTAGATGTCAAGTCCCTGATTTGTAGGTAAATATGAAAGTCACTTTCCGAACCACAAAGCCACATCATTAACTACCCATTTTTTTGGAAGTGTTGACCCATAAAACTCCAAAATGCTTTAAGTTTGGAAAAAATGCTATTGAACATCTGTTTGTAATATATTAACATTGATTTACTTCAAATATAAATATATGGGTTTGCTTAGTTGGTTATGAATGATCTATTCTCTCTATAATGAACTATTTATAATAGCATATGAAAATGTGCAATTTTACATTTTAATTTTGAAACCTTTGGTGTATACTGAATGAAACATTTTTAAATTGTGCTAGGTTTATCTAGACTTATTTCTAGAAATTTGATCGCCACATGTATTATTTGGAAATGTTGAACAATCTAGCTATCCAACCTGCTCTCACTGAGCAAGTGAAATCATTCTTGAGAAAATTATGGAATTATCATGGTTCAAACCTTTCAAAAGTGTAATACGGTGGAGGCTTCAGTCTGACTATTAACATTGCCAGCACTTGAACTATCAGGAGGGGGAGGAAACATTTCAACTGATTCCTGTTGAATGTCAACACCATCCTCAAATACTCTTAAGGCATGCATGTTAAACTTTAATGAGACTGTCTTTAAACCATCCTTAGCTGAATGACAAAACTAAGCTTTAAAGTCTGGCTTCTCATACAGTTTCTCCACTGGAATTTCCAATAGTCATTGAACATCAGCCAGTTTGGAACCTGCTCATTCTTAGGTACAACTGAAAATGCAACATTTTGCTGGGAGAGCAATAGAGCCAAGGAAAATACAAACTTGTTGCTGTTGCCAAGACAAATGTAACTTGACTGCCTCCCATTCCGTTTTAAATGTGAAATTTCTAAATACTATCCACAACTCAATTACATCATCCTTTTTGTTTTGAATTCATGAACTGCACAGCGCTGCATTACATTTGTTTTATAAAAACAGTTGACTTTGCTCAATTTGTTTTGATGTGTATGAATAATTGACTAAGGTAGGAATTTTGTAAATTTGTCAAAGTCTATTATATAATAGTCCATGTTTTAAGAAAGCTTTTTAAAGTTTGTGAAATAAAACAAAAAAAAAGTGGGACAGCTGTGAAAGTCCTTTTTATTTCCCTAAATTTTAACTACCATATATACTTGTGTATAGGTTGAATTTTGAAGACTTTTTTTAAAGCTGAAATTAGGGAGTTGACTAATACAAGGTATTGTTTTTGAGGGAATTAAATTCATGCTTGATATGAGTCCAAAAAATGGACAAACAAGAGCCAGATCTCTGTATAAAATCATAAACAACAGAAGGAAAAAGAATTTTGGCCATTATTGAACATTTATCCACGAATAACTGTCTCTATTCTGCCTGCTATGGTAGAATGGTACAGTAGTACCCTAGTACCCACAGGGGTACATTCCAAGACCTACCACAGAAGCATATCTAAAGCTGCTCTGAGTGGCATAATTTATATCCTATTGAATTTTTAGAACTAACTTGAGATGTAAAGTAATACAAGGAATTGTTTTGCTAGTTGACGCGGATATTATTCAGTGGAAAGACATGTAATTACATCAGTCATATGATGGTATGCTGCTCTCAAATCTCTTGTATGTTTTGTATTGTTTGTTTTTCTTGGGTATTAGCAAAGTTAAACAAAGTAAAATCGCCCCAGCATAAGACCATAAGATATAGGAGCGGAAGTAAGGCCATTCGGCCCATCGAGTCCACTCCGCCATTCAATCATAGCTGATGGGCATTTCAACTCCACTTACCCGCATTCTCCCCGTAGCCCTTAATTCCTTGTGACATCAAGAATTTATCAATCTCTGCCTTGAAGACATTTAGCGTCCCAGCCTCCTCTGCACTCTGTGGCAATGAATTCCACAGGCCCACCACTCTCTGGCTGAAGAAATGTCTCCGCATTTCTGTTCTGAATTTACCCCCTTCTAATTCTAAGGCTGTGTCCACAGGTCCTAATCTCCTCGCCTAACGGAAACAATTTCCTAGCGTCCACCCTCTCCAAGCCATGTATTATCTTGTACGTTTCTCCCCTTAATCTCCCCTTAATTTTCTAAACTCCAATGAATACAATCCCAGGAACCTCAGCCGTTCATATGTTAGAGCTACCATTCCAGGGATCATCCATGTACAGTGCTAAAACCATTATAATACTTCTATACTGACAAGTCAATATCTACAGTGGTTGAGTAAAGGATACATGAAGAAAACAGTTTGTACTCAAGTCTTGATTGTCATTTGCATTTCACCTTTAGAGTAGTATCCATATGGTAATCCATATGGCAGCACCCCCCCCCCCCGGTTCCCTGGTTCTGGAATGTTCCCTGAAATATGTTCAGGCCACAGTAAACCGTGGGTTATTGAAACTGTGGAAAACAAACTCTCAGGTGACAGTAATTCTGCAAATGTGGTGTGGAATGTGATGGCTAGCGAACTGGGAGACCTGGAACAGAGCAGTGCAGCCTGCAGACTGGAAAGCCAGAGTGGAGCGCAGTGGGCAGGCACACTGACTCAAATGTTGATCTGTAACTGTGAAGAGCTAGAGTCAACTTATACATGAGATATATGGAAAATACAAGATTTTTCAGCCAAAAATTAGGGATAGGCTTATACGTTGACCTATACATGTGCGTGTATATATGATATACAGGTAGTTTTTTTATAACACAATAGTTGGTTGTGTTCTTGTGCAACCCCATGTTGTAGAAAAATAACGCTTTGCCAACACTAAGCACTGTTTCTAATGTAATTGCATTACAGCAAATTCATGTTAAATGTTTTAATAGTTTGTGCTTTAGAAAGTGTCCCCAGTTGATCATTTGTGTTATGCAACAACCTGTAGTTTTGGTTTATCTCATTTTGGCTTTTTGATATTTGGCATTTCAACAATTCTTTGTTCCATTGCAAAGTTTAATTTAATGCAATACCATTCAAACACTTGGTAAATGTACACAAAGTGCTTAATTCTTCCTTTCGTTTGTTTTTTTTTGGTCTTATGCATGCCCTAGCCTTCCAACTGTAACTGTGTAACAGTTCTATCCGGAAAGACTAAACTAGGTTATCTTGCTCTCAAGGCTAGGATAACCCAATTATGTTCCCACTGAGGGTATGTATCTGTTTGGCTGTAGTGGATCTGTCATTAAATCCAATAAGATATATTTGGGAAGATCATTGACCTTGAGTGGTGAGAATGTGACATTCTGTGCAAATGGAGTATTTGAGATGGTTACTTGAATCTAGTCAAATAGGAGTAGACAAATACATGAAAAAGGGAATAGGATATATTTTAATAGGGAGATGAAGTAAGGTTGTATCGATCCCAATCTCTGACCAAATGACCATTATCTCTTAACCATGCTGAGTTTTACATCTATCTAAACTTATGTCATTGTTGGGAACAAAACACTGCTTGAAATCCAAGTTGGGAGGAGGAGAAACAAACTTTTTTGGCTGAAAAGAATGGGCTAAATAATAAACCAATTTTGAAAAAAAACACAGCAAGTCCGACGCTATATCTGTGGGCAGGAGATAGAGGACTGCAGATGCTGAAGAGTCAGAGTAGATAGTGTGGTGTTGGAAAAAACAAGCAGGTCGGGCAGCATCTGAGGATCTGGAGAGTTCCTGTTTGAGGCAGGACCCTCCATCGAGACTGGGGAAGGGGACTAAGAAACGAGAGATGGGTGTTGCGGCAGAAGTGGTAGAGAGGTAGGTGGGTTGGTGATAGGTGAACACAGGTATGAGGTGATTGTAATAGGTCTCTGAGAAGGAATGTGGACAGATAGGTCAGGTCAAGAGAGCAGTGCAGAGTTGGAGGGCTGGATTTGGGATGGGGAGATTTGGAAACCAATGAATTCACTGTTGAGACCTTGTGGTTGTAGTGTCCCAATGTGGAAGCTGTAGTGTTCTTCGTGACAGACAATTAACATTTGAATTCAGTGTAATACTTGAGAGTTGCTGTAACTTTTGAGGATCAGTTCATTTGAATGCTACTATTCTGGGAAAGCATTGCAGCAGAGAGTTTAAAACTTATGCTGGTGTCAAATTATCCTATCAGTATAAATTCAAGCTTTATTTCTGTTGGGTTTAAACATTGTCCTTTTCACTCAATTTGTATAACCTTCAGATATGCTTCTGGGGTCATCCAGTTCAGAAGTAAGCATGGCATTAAAAGGTCTGATACCTTCTCGAGGACTTAAAGGGCCATTCTTGGCTATATATTTCATGTAATTCTGCCACTGAGCAACATCCTTATCTAAAGATCTTTTTCCTTTGCAATCATGTTTTGTATTTTTTGAGGTTGGTAGGGTTTTTTTATTTCACACTGGATGTAAAGATGTCAATAAATTCTACAAGAAAATATTTTGCAATATATCTTGAATTGTGTATTGCTAGCTTAGCAGTTGGCTGACAGCTATTTATTAGAGGGGTGCCATCATTTTAATATTCACAAAATATAAACTGCTTTATTGTAATTTGTGCTTGCATAGACTAAAACTATATTTGAAATTTTGCCTAAAATTGGGTTATTTTAGCTAGTTCTAATCCATTTACTCATTTCTTTCCTGGAAAGGAAATGTTTTGTTCGTATAGGCTGTCGTCCACAAGGTTAATGCATCTTCATAATGCTATCCTTCCTTCCTCTGACCTTACTAATTTGTATTTAGGAGAAATGATGCTCCAAGGAAGGGGAATCTATACAAGTAAGCCTGTCCTGTCCTTGCCAATGATAGACATCTTAAGAATTGAGTACATGTCCTAATTGATATTTTTCATGACTTTCTGTCTGTAAGTGTACTGAAATGTCTTGGCACAGCAAAATGACAGGTGGCAGTCTCTTTTTATTTTAAAAAAAAGAAACCTTATGTTGTTTTTGCTTCTGAGCACCTTTTTTTGATTATATTAATTTCCCTTACCAGAATGCTCTGAACAGCATCTGCTTGTTTCAGGTAAACATGGTACTGCCATGCTTTTATTTTGATAATGATGTTGTACTCTAGAGATCTCCTTCTCTGTCCACTGTGCCACCAATTATGATGTCATCTGCAAACTTACTAATACTTCCTCCTATATTCACATCCAAATCATTTACAACACAACCTCGGTTATCTGCACGGCAGGGAATATTTTGTTTGGATAACTGATCTGATCATAAACAAGCGGTAATTTGAATGCTGGTTATCTGAGCGTGCCTATGTTATGTGGCAATGCATGCCACAATGCCGTTTAACTGATAACTGAATGTTGAGTTGCCCAATGCTGTTTTTACGGGACCTTGAGACCTTGTTCGGATAATCGAGGTTGTACTGTATATAAAATCACTAATCATTGCATCGTGTCAGGATTGTCTAACTAACAGAAAGCAGATGTGCGATAAATGGGCGATTCTTTTGTGGTGGGCTAAATATAACTAATAGGGTACCACAATGTTCTGCCCTCAGGGACCCAACTACTTCTGATTCATGTTAATGACTTGGATGCAGCAGCAGAAGATATAGCCAAAATTGTCGATGACATGAAAATAGGTGGGAAAATAAATTGCAACACAGACATTTTTAAAATTTCTATATATATATAAATGAATAGGTGAGGTGAAAGGCCCAGAATTTGGCAGATGGAATTGAACATGAATAACAGAGAGGTTATCTAATTTAATTGGAAGGATGGAAAGGATATTAAATGAAGTGACACTTGAGAATGCTTCAGTACAGGGGGATCTAGGTGTCCTTGTGTATGAATCACAGAACATTAATATGCAGTACAGCACGTAATAAAGAAGGCAAATGAAATTTTGGCATCTTTGCTAAAGGAATAGAGTATAAAAGTAGGGAAGTGTTGCTGTGACTGCATGTGTCACCTGAAGTGTTGTATACAGTTTTGGTCCTTTGAGGGACTTAAGTTAGAGACAGTTTGAGGTGATGTACTAGATTGATCTAAAGTGAGGAATTTGTCTTGTGAATCGAGGTTAGCTGTTTTGACCTAAAACACACAAGTTTAAAGAAGTGAGGGAGGTCAATTCGAGGTATACAAGATAAAGGGAATTGACAAAGTAGACATAAAGCAGTGTAACAAATTTCTATATAAAAGCAAATAGAGATGCTCAAAACCTGAAGTAGAAACTGAAAAGTCTCAACACTTGGTACAGGTAGCATTTATAGTGACAGACATTATTTTAACATTTTGGGCTGATGCCTGATTTTAAACCAAACACTTCCAGGCACTACTATCACATTCTAATCAAATAAAACTAAGTCCTTTCTTTGTTAATCCCACAACAAAGAAAAAAACAATCAAACTTAAAACAGAGGAACTTCGATTATCTAAATTTTGGATTATCTGGACAAGATCGCAAGGTCCTGATGCTTGGCTAAATTGTTATTTGGCATTCTGTTAACCCTTGAGGAGAAAGTGAGGTCTGCAGATGCTGGAGATCAGAGCTGGAAATGTGTTGCTGGAAAAGCGCAGCAGGTCAGGCAGCATCCAGGGAACAGGAGAATCGACGTTTCGGGCATAAGCCCTTCTTCAGGAAACCTGTTAACCCTGCCTGTGTCATTTGGATAATCGAGGTTCCTCTGTACATGTTTCTGTCCACATTTTAGTTTTGAGCCCAATTTAGCTCCTTGTTCATATTTTTATTCAATATGATGGGTGAAAGAGATCAATCTGAGACTCTTTCCTCCCTATTTCCCTGTGTCCCACTCCACATCTTAGTAATTTAAATCCTCCCAAGCAGCTCTAGCAAATCTCCCTGCCAGTATATTAGTCCCCTTCCAATTCAAGTACAATCCATCCTCCTTGTACAGGTCACTTCTACCCCAAAAGAGAGTCCAATGATCCAAAATTGTGAATCCTCCTCCCATATACCAGCTCCTCAGCCATACGTTCATCTGCTCTATCCTCCTATTCTTACCCTTACTAGCTTATGGCACTGGGAGTAATCCATATATTACTGCCCTGGAGGACCTTTTTTAAATTCCTGTCTAACTTTCTGTATTCTTTCCACTGAATTTTGACCTTTTCACTTTCTATGCTGTTAGTTCCAGTGTGTACAATGACCTCCTGCTGGTCACCTTCCCCTTTTGAGAACATTCTGCACCCTCTCTGAGCCATTCTTGATCTTGACACCAGGGAGGCAATGCACCATTCTGATTTCTCACTGCTGGCCACGAACGTCTGTCTGTGCCTTTGACGAGAGTCTCCTATCACAATCGATCTCTTGGAATCTGGCGTACCCCTCATTGCATTAGAGCTTGTCGTGAAAGCAGAAACTTGGCAGTTTGTGCTGCGTTCCCCTGAGAGTCCATGACACCATAAATTTTCCAAAACAGCAGACTTGTTTGAAATGGCGATAGCCACTGAGGACTCCTGCCTACCCCTCCTACCTTTTTCCTGAAGTTAACCCATCTATGTGTATCTGCGGCTTTTCTCCCTTCCTATAACTGCCATCCGTCGCACCCATAAGTTTTTGTAGGTTCTTCATTGCCTCTGTCACTCCAGTCGATGCATGTGATTTGATAGGATTCGCAACCAAAGTCACTTCCTGCAGACATAATCATCAGTAACATGGAAGCTCTCCCTGAACTCCCACATCCGACAAGAAGAACATAATCTCTACTAAGGGCCATTTTTGCTGCTTCACAATCTACAGACCCAGAAAATAGCACTGTCTTTTTTGCTCTTAAAAACGTGTGCCAGGCTAACTTAGAACTTGTGATTAATATTTTTAAAATTTTAACTGAGACACATTTAAATAAAACCATAATCAAGAAAGAACCCACTCTATTCACTATTTCGACTTCTAGCAAGGTAAATTAAAAACTATGTAGTTATCTGTTCCTGTCCTGTGAGCTCACCCACACAGGTACCTCCAAGGTCAGCTATGAATTATACTGTTTGTTTGTTTTTCCTAGATGCACCCCGATGTCCAGTACTACATGAACTCAAACAGCAAAGACAGTAACTGCAAATTCACTGCTGTGTCAGTTAGCAATGTAGGTTTCTTTCTGCCCCTCCTGACCATGTGCTTTGGTGTCTTTTGTCTGTCTTTCACCATTTTTAAAGTGTTGTTGTTTTGACATTGTTCTTTCCCCTCCCACCAAAAGTTCCAAAACAATGCAACAACATGTAAAATCGTAATGCTACTCCTGGAATTTGAGGAAATCACCTCCACCATCTAAAATACCTCAAAGGAGCAGTTTTTACAGCCACAATTCTTTTTTTCCCATCCTCCGTGGCAAATGGGGTGAGATAAGGTTAAAATAACCGGTCGGCATGGACGTGTTGGACTGACCGGTCTGTTTCCATGCTGTAAATGTAGGTACAAATAAATGCAGCTAAGACTTGAGATGACAGTTTAGAAAAACTAAGATGGGTATGGGTTCAAAGCACCTGCCAGTGATAGCACAGTTATCTTGGAAAGTTTTGCTGCAACGAAGACCTGAGGTTTAAAAAAAAAATTATCCAAGGGAATACTTAGAATGTTAGAAGCATGGGAAATTGCAGTATTATTGGGAAGTATTCTGATAGTGAATTTAGTTTTAGATTTTTCTGGCTGGCAGCTATTGGATGGAATGGCCAGCTTTATGTTAGTAAGTTTGCTGGAATCTGGTGGTTGTCATGATTCAGCTAAATTTTAATCTATCATGTCCCAAATTATGTGCTTTTGCATAGTGACTTTGCCCCATCTGATATTGAAAGCAGCAGGAGAAAGTTCTTTTTAAATGGGTGGGCAACAATTTTAACTCTGTGCAAAACTGGAATTTTATGCTTTTGGATGTTTGGCCAACTTTGTTAATTCAATTTGTAATTTTTTTCTAACAGTTGTGGTGAACTGCTGATCTGGTCAGGATTTGCCTCAGGTCATCAAGAAAGCCACATGATCTCATAGACTATTAATTATAGTCATGAGCTACACCAGATTTGAGGCCAGCCTGAAGTTGGTACCTCCTTTTACTTGATGCCAAGGAAAGTGTTAAAACTCATGGATTCACTGAAATCCAATTTGAAGTTCAGTATTAAGTAGATTTGACAGTATTTATACATCAATTTCATATTTTCAATTGTAACAGTGACTTCAGACCTTTTTTAAAAGATGAATCTGTTGCAGTGCAAGTTTATATTAATATCTTGGATTTATCCAGTGCCCATTTGGCACACAGGGTTATCTGAGTTTAATGTTTACATGTAAAGAACATATTGTGAGCACCATAAAAGCTAGTTACAGAAGGAAGCTGTGGTGACAGTATTTCCTGTTCTATGCTGCTGTTACAACTTTTAAGATAGTCTGATTCTTGATCTGCAGTTTGCAAAGTTCACTTTTCAATACATATTTGATGGTTTGCATTTGTAATGCTTCACATGCATAAATTTAAGCCGCCTCATTGATAAACAGTTCAGTTTGTACTCCTTATCCGTAGTTTCAAATTGATTTTATGGTAAAAGTTCTCAATTTGTTCATAATAGTGATGGTAAATCAGTTGTCTTATTTGAGGATCGGTCTCCAAGTGGGTCATCTCCTATCTGAACAGGTTTATCTTGTATACATTTTTGGGACAAGGCATCCTGAGCTGCTGCTACTTGAACTTTTATCCAATGCATTTATTTAAGATGTTACAGCTCAAAACGTAATACAGTTTGATGGGCAAGTTATCTCCTCGTCATTCAATGTCAATTTTGCCTTGCTTCGAAGACAGCCCTGGGGTGTGTTGCCTTTTTTCTCTCCTTGGAGTGCTGGTGATTTAAGAATTGAGGGAAAAAGCTTTGGAACGGAAGATGGGTTTTTGGCCATCTGGGCATTCCCTGTTACTGAGCAAGTTTTGTAGCAGTTACACCTGAGTATCTATGGAGTCAGCTTCATGATTATTTGCTTGTAGAGTCTAATGTTTCTGATTTAGGAACCATTATTTTCTTGCTGTTTACATTGATCATATTTTGATATGTGTGCACTCGGAAGTGGCAAAAATTGAAAATGAAAGCTCAAGACAAGTAATTGTATTGTAACCATTGTTTTGGTTTTATGTTGCTCGTGTTTGCACTATCCCAAGATTGAATAATGCAATGATTTGGGAAAGTTCAGAAAGTTAGCAAATTCTGATTCAAATAAAGGCTTAAAAAGTAATTGATTTATCTGATCCATGTTGGCAATCTATTATTAAATGGTAGTCTGCACACTGGGTTGATGTTCACAATTCCTTTATATAATTGGATGATAGTTTCATGGGGATGTTGTCTGAAATTAAATTTGTATTTTTACATGTTTTCAATGTATGTCTGACATTCAGTTGAACAGTCCTACCTGACATTTGGATAGCTTTGAGAGCCAAAGGAGCAGGAAACCATGATTGTGTTTTTACATCGTGCATTTCATGACCACAGGATGTCAAAACACTTTGCAGCCAATGAAATATTTTGAGGTGTACTCACTGTTATGCAAGAAGTGCATTAGTCAATTTGTGCACTAGCAAGTACTATAAACAGAACATGATAATGACCACATCAGATTTGTATGATGTTGATTTGCAGGATAAACGTTCTTTAGGTCAGTGGAATAATTTAATTACTGTTTTTTCAGAAATCTATCTTCACCTCGGAGTTTTGTGGGTGTTTGATTTTAATGCCCTTTGAAAAGAGAGCACATCAGCATAGCATTCCCTGAAGACTGAACTGGCAGCCTGGATCATTTTCAAATGAAACATGATCTCAACATGTATGGCTCAGGCTAAATGTTTTTTTTTCCCTTTTCCTAGCAATGCAGGAGTTTCAGCCTATCACTAATGAAGCATCACTTAAGCATCCATATATGAGGCCCTTTATGGCAGCGCAGTATCAGGCTGTAAGGCCTGGATTCACATCCTACCTGCTGCAGAGATGTCTAACATCTCTGAATAGCTTGATTTTAGAAAATATCTAACCATGCAGGCAAGTGGGCAGAGGGAGTATTCAGATGGTCATGTAGCTTGATTTTGGAGGACGGAGGAGTCTGCCAATTTCAGGTGCGAACCTTTTTGTTTTAGTTTGAAAATCAAGTTGAAGCCTCAAAGAAGTTGAGGGATGCACTTTGTAGCTGTGGGTGACTCTCTGCATCATTCCAGGTGACTATTAATTGCTCTAAGTTGAGGCCTTTTTTCGTTCCCGAATGTTTGGTATATTGTAATCTGCATGTTTTGTGAAGTTACACATTCATGATCACCAAACTTCACCCAAGCAACTCTAGCCTTAATAAAAATGTTTGTCATGTTCTGCTATAACACATGTTTTTTCAACATGAATTGGGTTTCATGTGATTGAAGAATTTAGACCATTCTTTGTAGAACGTGAACTTTCCTTTCCTGTATTGGTTAGAACGTGATTCCGGCGCTGAGGCAATGGCACGGCTATTGCGCTGTTTCTTAAGATCAGATGAGAATGGAACTGACTCATTATAACCACTGTAAAAGTTGGTTCCGATATAAGAACAAGTCAGAAGCTAGGAATTCTTTAGTAACTCATCACCTAACTTGCCAAAGTTTGCACGTGCTGTACAAATCACAAGTGGAGTGAGTGCAATACTTCTGCTTGCCTGGGTGAGTGTAGCTCCAACAGTAAAGTTCAACACCAGCCATGTACCATCTTCAATGTTCACTGCCCTGCAGCTGTGTGTGCCATGTAGAAGATGCACTGCAGTAATTTACTAAGGCTCCTGTGACAGCAAATTCCAAACACTTGACCTCTGCCACTTTTGCCTTGAAGGTGGTAGATGCATAGGAATACCACTACCTGCAAGGTACCTCCCAAGCTTTTGCTTATTGCCATTTATTCACTATTTACTAAATGAAAATCCTGGAACTCCACCTTTTAACCTGTATTGTGTCCCTACAAGCCAAAGGTGGAAGTCATTCAAGAAGTCAGCTCACTATTGCTTGCTGCATGGCAGTGTGGGATGGGCATTAAATGCTGACCTATCAAGTGATGCTAACACCCCCATCCTATGAAGAAATAAAATCTAGCCTGGACCTTCAGAATATCTAGCCTAGTGACATCACCAGGAGGACCCCATCTCCCCGATTCTCATTCCCAGTGTGGTTCCTGTCACTCTTTAACTAATGACTCAATCGTTCTTCTCAGAACATCTTGGCATCTCTGAGCTCAGTTTTACATTAATGTCCATTTTCTTGGCGGTTACGTCTAGCTGAAGCATTTGCCTGACCAACCTTCCTGATCAAAATCTAGATCTATCTTTTTTTTTAAAAGCTCCATTCTCTGCTGCAGACTGCTCCCAGTCCAAATAGCGCTGTGACATTTTAGCATGAACTATATTCCAGTTCATAACTTGCCATCATGATTCAGGTCATACAATGCTGATAATTCTTTGCAGACTTTAAAAGGAATAATTTGGAAGCAAATATAATTATCAGAAAAATGTAATGCTCTAGATTCAAAAGCAGAAATCAAAACCTAATAAAAGATATTCAAATGCTAACACTTTACAAAAAGCAGAATTACATTTTGGAATTTGGGAATAGAGTCTGCTTATATCTTAACTGCATTTGCAATGGCTTTTTATTTTGTCAAATTAAAAATTATCAATACTCAGTGATACTACAATAAATTTGTATTTCTGATTTAAGGCCAGGTAGCCTTAATAACCTCAAGCAATCTTAATGTAGTTTTATGCAATGTTTTTAACAACTGATTTGCAATAATGTTAAACTGAAACTCCTGTGCTTGCATTTGTAGCCTGGAATCGTGTCACCGTTTAAGCGTGTTTTCCTGAAAGGAGAGAAGGGACGTGATAAGAAGGCACAAGAAAAGGTTACAGAACGAAGACCGTTGCATACAGTTACCCTGGCCTTGCCAGATCACAGAGTTGAACCAGAGATTCTGTTGAATGATTATATTGAAAAGGAAGTAAAGGTAGAACTGAAGTTCTGAAACTACCCCCTCATTATAAGCTGTAGCTTTTTAAAATTTACTATCCGTTTTCTTAGAAACCTGTATAATACAACTATATGTTTGATCCTTTGGATGCATGTGTTGCCTTTTAAAATTATTGCCATCCATTGTTAATGCACATCCTGTTTTTGCGCTCTGTTGCATGAATGGACTTTCTTTTGGGAGGGGCTGAGAAAGAGGAACCATAATATAAATAGTCTATCTGGGTCTGCAACCAATCTATTAACTTTCTTTCTTTTTGAATTACTGAGCACATTCGTTTTTGAAAAATGAAAGCAATGTCTTTTCATTTTTCTGTCTGCCTTCCTTTTTTTAAAGGATTATTGAGTTTTATTTTGAAAATTGTCATATCATATTCTCATTTACTCTGGTCATCACTCAAGTGGTGCCTCATTTGCTGGCATCGTGGAGACTAATTGCCCTTTTTTTAAACTCTTGAAGGAAGTTTTTTATTTTTACCATTGATTATTTGCATTTCATTATTCTAATGTCCAATGGAGGTAGACTAACATTTAAATAATTGAACTAACTCCTGAAGTGCAACTTTATTTTCTGAACGAGATTTGAGGATGATCTGGCCTCATTAGGCAGCTGCCTCAGTCGCATTTACTGGACTGAGGTGAGATGGATTAAGAGTTAAAATTTTGAGAGCCCAAAATGTGGTTTTATGACTAAACTTGATTAAATGGGGAGCAACAAAAGAAAAGCTTCACTTTTTTTAAAAAAATTGATACACCTGTGATGGGGCATTAAGGAAAAAATCAGCACCAATATACCTATATTCCTTTTTATTCAGCCTAATTGAACATGCACAACTCAAAGCATGTCAATATAGGAGTGTTGGACCAAACACCATGGCCCTTCTGTGCAGTGTTGGGGCATGGGGGTTAAGAGCCTATTTTAAAACAGGATCCAATGTTTAGAGGACGTTTGAGTTGACGTTTAAACGCTCGTCTAAAAATGTTCAATGTATATACATGGGAAGGTAGAACTGTCAGGGAGCCTGAAGACTTTGAGTACCTGAGTTTAGGCTCTGGAGACAAATGTTTTGGATGTTTTTCTACCTGGTTAAAAGGCATGTTAATTGACATATTGTTTTCAAGTCAGTTAACTCAAAGTGGCCACTTATCAATAAGCAATTTAAATATTCTTTTCTGCAACTTAACATTCCAGTTACTCATTTGAGTAATTAATCAGTTTTACAGATCATGTGAATGTACTGCCGAAAGTGTAGTGACGTAGAACTTGAAGCAAGATGGATGCATGGCCCATTCCCTACTGTTTGAAAGATTGTACTAAGAGGTGGCAACAGGTTAACACAAATGTGCGTACTGCTGACATTAGGAAGGCACCTTATAATGTGGATAGAAGAGCTGTGAAAGCCCAAAACTGATGGGAATCTAATTGGAAACCACGCAGGCTGTCTGTTAGGAGTTTTCAGTAGCTGAGAGATGACAAACTGGCAGAGATTATCTCTACTGAAATTTGCAGCCACCATGCTGTACTTGCTGCAAATGACTAGTGGCATCTGTCCCAAAAAGGAGTTGTTGTCTACCAAGCATTCTTATCCCATGGAATGTTTTTATAATGGTGCTGAGATGAAGTGTACACTTTGTCTTCCCTGATCTTAACCTGTATCTGAGGTGAAGGCTATTTTTTTTTAAGATGCGTTTTACCTGCTGAGAATCATGCATTTTCAGTTAAAGCACTTCATAAGTACAAATAGTCTGACTCCACTGACCGTGGAAACCTAGTGTTGTCACATTTTTGACATGAAATTGATCTTTAATGACGTGACAACTTGCATTTCCACTTAGCTCCTGATTTTTGACTACAAGATTCAATTAAACAATTTAACTGAACAAAAGGAACATATATGACTATGAACATAACTGTTTCAAAGTCTAATAGCTTCTCTGAAGCTTTTTTTTTAGATCTTTTAGACTACTTCCAGTGTGGAAACAGGCCCTTCAGCCCAACAAGTCCACACCGACCCGTAACCCACCCAGACCCGTTCCCCTACATTTACCCCTTCACCTAACACTACAGGCAATTTACCTAACCTGCACATTTTTGGATTGTGGAAGGAAACCGGAGCACTCTGAGGAAACCCACGCAGACACTGGGAGAATTAAAATCATAAATTAACCTATTGTGTATTCTGCTGTTTGGAGTTTGTTGAAACTGTCTTTTTAGCTTTTTAGATTTGAGATGTGGAATCACCAAATGAGTAAAGATCAGCTATTCCATTAATTCTGTCCACTTTTCTCTTTCTCCTAAATTCATAGATTCACAGAGTATAGAAGAGGTCTTTTGGCTCAACGAGTCTTTTTGTACTGCCAAGAATGTATTGCTACTCACACTAGTCCTGTATTCCCATGCTAGACCCTAGCCTTAAATGTATGACACTTTAAGTATTCATTTAAGTATCTTTTAAAAAAGGTTGAAGGGTTTCCCACCTTGACTATCCTCCCAGTCTATTCCAAACCTTCACCACACTGAATGAAAAAGCTTTTCATCAAATCCACTGTAAACCTCATGCTTTTCATTTTAAGTATGCCCCCTTGTTCTTAGTCATTCAACTAATGTTGAGGGGTTTTGTGCTGCAGTGAGTAGGAAATCTCCATCTGATTTGAAACCGCATCGCCTTGTTAGCAGTCTTACTACTGTGTCAGTGACTTTTTGGCTCAGTCGTCCAAGGTTGAGGAGTATCATGCAGTTTGTACCCAGGTAGATGCGTTACATGTAACCAGGCTCAGGGTGAAACACTAGCACTGGCGCTACACCTATGTCACCCTGTGCTTCTGAAGTGCTGACCACCCAAACGATCTAGGTCCACCCCCTCTTAGTCAAGATGAGAGGTGCCTTGCCATAGAACCATAGAAATGTACAACATGGAAACAGACCCTTCGGTCCAACCTGTCCATGCCAACCAGATATCCCCACCTAATCTAGTCCCACCTGTCAGCACCTGGCCCATATCCCTCCAAACCCTTCCTATTCATATACCCATCCAAATGCCTTTTAAATGTTGCAATTGTACCAGCCTCCATCACTTCCTCTGGCAGCTCATTCCATACACGTACCACCCTCTGTGAAAAAGTTGTCCCTTTTATATATTTTCCCTCTCACCTTAAACCTATGCCCTCTAGTTCTGGACTCCCTTACCCCAGGGAAAAGACTTTGTCTATTTACCCTATCCATGCCCCTCATGATTTTGTAAACCTCTGAGGTCACTCCTCAGTCTCTGACACTCCAGGGAAAACAGCCCCCGCCTGTTCAGCCTCTCCCTATAGCTCAAATCCTCCAACCCTGGCAACATTCTTGTAAATCTTTTCTGAACCCTTTCAAATTTCACAGCATCTTTCCGCCAGGAAGGAGGCCAGAATTGCACGCAGTATTCCAGCAGTGGTCTAACCAATGTCCTGTACAGCCTCAACACAACCTCTCAACTCCTATACTCATACTCTGACCAATAAAGGAAAGCATACCAAACACCGCCTTCACTATCCTATCTATCTGTCACTACTTTCAAGGAGCTATGAACCTGCACTCCAAGGTCTCTTTGTTCAGCAGCACTTCCTTGGACCTTACCATTAAGTGTATAAGTCCTGCTCTGATTTGCTTTCCCAAAATGCAGCATTTCGCATTTATCTGAATTGAACTCCATCTGTCACTTCTCAGCCCATTAGCCCATCTGATCAAGGTCCAGTTGTAATCTGAGGTAATTTTCGCTGTCCACTACACCTCCGATTTTGGTGTCATCTGCAAACTTTACTAACTATACCTCTTATGGTCACATCCACATCATTTGTGTAAATGATAAAAAGTCGTGGACCCAGCACCAATCCTTGTGGCACTCCACTGGTCACAGGTCTCCAACCTGATTCAACAACCCTCCACCACCAACCTCTGTCTTCTACCTTTTGAGTGATTTACTAGGAAGAGTATGTCTGGACTTGGCTGTCAAGGCCATAATCAGTGAAGCATGGAGTTGGCACATCCCAACTCACTTATGCTCTTTGTTTTACATTAAGTAACAATTTTTAATAGAAATCCCACTCCTCCACTGGTTGAATTTGTGAAGTTTTAATAAAATTCAGTGACTCCATGGTGTTGCTAACTTCTGAAGTTATTGGTAACGTCTGTGCCGAGGCAGGCTGTGGTAGAGGTCTCTGGCAGAGTGTTCCTACAGATATAACTCCCCAGCCCAGCCATTTTCTAAAATCCCAGCCCCAGTGTTTATATAAATTCCTGCCAGTTCAGTAATTTTGTGATCGGTGGAAGTGATCAGCACACTAAGCACAACGGTAGCAGCCATGCTATCCTTTTTATCCTCTCTCCTTCCTCCTACTAGTCTCGTCTCTGATCTCTCACTGCCTCAGCAGGACGTGCTCCCCTTCACTGAACCATTTGTCTGCACTCTTCCTCAGGCCAAGCAGTCATGCCTGGTTTCAGTTGTCTTGGACCCCCCCCCCCCACTCGCCGCTGGTAGTCAATGTGCAATGGTTTCTCCACACCCTCAGGATGATGATCGGGGCCTGGAACATCAGAAACCTTATGGACAGTCCTGTCAGTGATGGGCTGGAACACTGCATCACCATCATTGCCTGGGAACTCGGGCACTGCGATATTGATATCACCACCCCAAGTGAAATTCAGCAGACAGGTGAAGAGCACCTCAGAGCAAGGTCGAAAAGTGTGGCACTGGAAAAGCACAACAAGTCAGGCAGCATCCTAGGAGCAGGAGAATCGACATTTTGGAATGTGTTGGGGGGAAGGGGACTGAGATAAATAGGGTGGGGCTGGGGAAATGTTACCTGGGAAGGCGATAGATGCAGGTGGGCATTGGTGGTGATAGGGTGGAATGGATAGATGAGAAGGTGGTGACCAGTCGTCTTTCTGGGAAGACCAGGCCAAAGAAGAATGCCACATTCATGGACTTGACTGCGCCATCACAAACTGGTGGGCCAACTTTAGCCTCTGCAGAATAAGTGACTGCCACATGACATTCCAACTCATCCTTGCTCAGAACCAGTCTGTCATGGTATTTGGTACATATGCACCAACATTGAAGGCAGCAGCTGAGGGCAAGGTGGAATTCTACTCAGCCTTGACCAGTCTGTCTCTGGTCCTTGCAGTGGGCGAACTAATCATCCTCGGCGACTTCAGCATCAAGGTCAGCAAAAGTGCAGATTTCTGGGATGATGTAATTGGGAGAGAAAGTAGGGAAGTAGATGTCCTGCCCTTCTCCTGACCATAATGTTCTCATCAACAGCACTGTTCAGCCATTGACAAACAAAAAAAGACGTGGCAAAACCCGAGCTCCAAATGCTGACCCCACCTTGACTTTGCCATTATCAGAACAAGGGATCAGAAAGACGTTAGAGTCACCTGTGCATTGCCAGGAACTGATGACTGGATGAGCCATCACCTCATCTGAGCCAGGATTAACATAAATATAGCCACGCCACAGCAGAGACAACAGAAGTGGTGCTGCAAGAACTCAATGTTAAGGCCCCCTCAGACCCAGAAAAGAGAACCTTGTTCAACCGGTTTCTCTCCACAAACCTAGCAGTCCTCACTGACTTCGGGTCGCAAGATTCCAACTGTCTCTGGTCTGCCCTCAAGGTTGCTATCATTGTCTGCAAAACCAGTCAGTCACTTAAGCAGGAATCACCAGGACTAGTTTGACGAAAATGATCAGGAGATCCCAGAACTAATGGCATTTGAGTGTAAAACCGTGAACCTGTGACATAAAGAACAGGTGCTGGATGGAGAAAGCACTGGAAGCCCAACAAATGACCGACAACCATGATGTGCAGGATTTCTTCTGTGTTGCTAAAACAACCTATGGATCAAACATCCAAGGCCCCACCCCACTGCTGGCCAAGGACTGAGTGACTCTTATCAAAGACAAAGAAGCTATGCAGAGGGAGAACTTTTGTGGAGACCTCAACCAGAGCTCTGTCATCGATCTGAGAGTCCTTGACTGCGATACACCATAAGCTTAGCAACATCCCAGCCACACACTAAGTAGAGAAGTCCATCTGCCAGCTCAAGAAGAACAAGGCTGCTGGATCAGATGGTAGCCCTGCTGAGGCATTGAAGTGTGGAGGTAAAGAGTTCATACTGCAGCTACGTGCCTTTGTCTGTCTTCTCTGGGAGGAGGATAGCATTCTGGGAGAGCTCATGCCATAGTCATGAGCGTTTTCAAAAAAAGAACATGTCTGACTGTGAGAAGTACAGGGGAAATCTCACTGTTGTCAACCATTTGGAAAAGACGTTGCCAAGATCCTCCTCAACCATCTCCTTGTGGCTGAGGAATGCCTCCCAGAATTGCAGCGCAGCCTTTGGCCAAAGAGGGGTACAATAGACATTTTCACTTCTCTGCATTTCTCCTGCAGCTATCATGCAAAGAACCTACCCTGGACATGGCCACCTTTTTGACCTTACAAAAGCCTTTGACATCATAGCCAGGAAGCATTATGGAGCATTATTTGGAAACAACAATCCTGGCTGAATTGTTTCTTGTAAACTATATATAATCTAAACCTATACAGTTGACCATATCAACCTGGTTAAATTTAAAATGTATGACTAGTGGAGGAGTAGGGCTAGAACAGAATCAGTTCTGTTGTGAACCAGGCCAGACGCCTTCAAAACATTTCAAGAAAGTAGCTCGACCCAACTTTGCCAGTTGTTTAAAGCAGTGTAAGCAGCTAGTCAAACCACTGTGTTAAATAAAACAATTTATTTACAAGATCACCAAATGAAACACAAATAGAAGAGAACAGATGCAATCAATTAAAAGGTTCCTCAAATAAGTAATAAAGGTGTGGGTTTTATTACTACCTGTGGTTTTCCAGTAACAAAATTCAACTACATCCTTATGCAATCCAGGCCAGTAAAAATGTTTTTGTATTTTAGCTTGGGTTTTTCTCACCCCTAAGTAACCCCTAGCAGCTCGTGCGCTACTCGCAGCACCACCTTTCGAAATCCACTGGCAATACGACTTTAAGAACTTCTGCCCATTTCTCATCTGCCTGAATGTGATTTTTTTTTTTAAAGATAGCATTTAGGGATACATTTGGATTCTTTTTCTGTGTATTTTTTTAATACAGTTGCTTTAAATTTCCATCTTTCTGCTATAACTCAGTTGATTTATCTGAGCTAAAGATGTCTGCTTTATCATCTATCTGCTGCTGGCTTGTGCAAACCATCTGATCAAACAGGGTCTCTGCTAATTACAATTCAACTTTATTATCTGTACTTTCTGATCTCTCCTATTTCAAATGGTGACTCAGTGACTTTGTTACTGAACATGTCGGAAAAGATCCCAGAAAGTGTCCTGAAATAGATCAGCTGCCTGAGCTTCCACTAGTCTTTCAACTACAGTTCACTCCTGTGACCCTGCTATATCGTTAGCAAGGACAAATTGTATTCCTGGAACTGACAGTTTGTCCAGTATTCCAACCACGATTCCTCCACTTTTTACTGGACACTCTGACCTCATTCTACATAAATGAGCTCTTGTCTCACCATAAATTCCTGTTATTGGCACTTTTCTGGCAATAGTCCTTCAGAGGTAGTCTCTCCTCATCTTTCAACATCACAGATTGGGAGGATCCTGGCAATAGTCCTTCAGAGGTAATCTCTCCTCATCTTTCAACATCACAGATTGGGAGGATCCTGTATCTTTCAAGATAGTAAGCTCTTTGCCTGCTGCTCCTGGCCGATGCAAATAAACTTTACCTTTGCAGGTATATGGTTTAAGAAGATCTGGCACTTCCTCCTCAACCAACCTCCAACCAGGTTGGTGCAGCTTTCGAACCTCCACTGTGCTTTCTGTTACCACTCCAACAAAATTCCCTGGCTTATCCTGTTTCCTAGTGTTTTTCCTGAACCACCAACACTGATTTCACGTGGCCTATTTTATTGCAGTGAAAACACCAGAGTTTTTTAACTTCTCTTTCTGCTTCAGGGGTTTCCTTTTTTTTTTATCCTGTGGTAAGTTATCCTTATGATTTTCCCTAAGATCCATCTTTTCCTTTTCTGCATGAGGATTTCTCTCTTCCCTAATTTCTATATCTCACAGATTGAAATTGATGCAGAAGCCAAACTTTGATTTATGGACCAATTCATAAATATTAGCCATTTTAGTTGCTAATCTTGCCATTTTAATTTTCTGCACTTCCACATGAGTTCTCACTACTTCAGGAAGTGAATTTTTGAATTCCTCCAAAATAATAATCTAAGAACATCATAGGTTTGCTCTATTTTTAATGTCCTTATCCACCTATCAAAATTACTTGGTTTGATCCTTTCAAACTCAATGTAGGTTTGACCAAAATCCCTCCTTAGATTCCTAAAACATTGTCTGTAGCCTATATGCACTTAAGATGGCTTTCTTCACCACCTCATATGCCTCAGTTACCTCACTAGCTTTACCTACAAATTTTGTTTACAAATTGGCCACCACATTTGCTTAGCTACCTTTTCAAATGAGATGAAAAAGGCTTCCACATTCTTCTTCTCAAATTTAGGCAAAGCTTGAATATATTTAAATAGTTTCTTTTCAGGCCTTTGGCTACCATGGGTTTACTCATCCTGACTCTCTTCCTCACTAAGCTTATCTTCAGCCTTCATATTAGTCCTTTTTAAGCTGACTTTTCTGTTTAAGTGCCAATTTCTGAAGTTCAAACTCCTCCTTCTCTCTCTTTCCTTTCCTTTTAATAATTTAAACCGTTTCATTTTGTTGCTTTTTTCTTGACTTTTGCCTCTAACTCCAGTTGCTTCATTTTCAATTGAGTTTCAGCCATCTCTAAAGATTCTGATGGCATTTCCAACAATCTTAAATGTTGAGCTATTGTAATTATATCTCATTTCTTTTCAGAAGGAGGCAGCTCCGACCTCCGTTTATCTGCTAATTCCAGCAGCTTGGCCTTAACCACCTTTTCGAAAACCTCAAAAATCACTTCTTCCACCCCTAGAAACCTCTTTAGTGACTGAAAGAGCCATTACTATCCCAAGCACTGTTTAAACCAACTGAATTCACCTGGAACAAAAGATACTAACCCCTACCATTCGCTGCCTTTGAGTCCAAAAACTCTAATTCGAAATCGGAGCTACAGAATAAGTCCTGCAAAGCCTCCTCCAGTCTGTTATAGACCAAGTCAAACCAGTGTTTCAAGAAAGTAGCCCGGACCCTAATTTTGTGAATTGTTTTAAGCAGGTGTAAAACGGATATTTCCTGGAGTGATGCAGCTGGTCAAACCAGTTTTTTTTTTAAACAAAACAATTTATTTACAAGATTACCGAATGAAACATAAACAAAAGAACAGAATACCGAATAACTTAACCTATCCAAAACCCAAACAAATTATCCCAATTTACTGATGCTGTTCCACATATTTGCAAGAGACCCCATAAACACCCTTTGGCACAAAAGGTAAAAATCAAACACAGGGTCTTACAGGGAAGAGAGAGAGAGAGATGGCAGAGATATTCAGCATGGAACCCCTTCTTCCATGTAGTTATTTCTTGGGCCAGTAGCTTCAAAGTTGATTGATTGACTATCCACCTAAAGCACACAGACTGCTCAAACCAAACCAGACCAGAGAAAAGCTGAACTTGGAGAACTGGCCACTCCCTTTCATTGTACAAGTATTTTTTAAACTTGAAAGCATTTTGCCTGAGGCAGTATCTGTTAGTTATAATCAAATTGACCCTAAAACCCTTCAACCCTAAACCTCCTGGAACCTGTACCTTTATGACACTCTGAAAAAATAACGATAGACAACCTAACCTTGTTAAAGGCGCAGAATCATCACACTTCTGTACCACAAGTTTGAGGAATTGCTGTATAATTAACTAAAATTATTTAAGATCTGTCATGTTTCATGTCTTTCAAATGTAAGCTCTTATTTAGTCTTCTATTAAAATTGTTACTTAGTGATTTATATGCAGAGATCACAGATTATTCAATATTGTTGTGTACTTCCACTAATTTGTACTTTATTTGCCTGCATTCAACAAATTTCATGGATTTATTAATTGCTTGATTAGCTTCCTCTCTTTATTGTAGTATTTAGGGCAACTCACGTCAGTGCCTGGTTACCTGAATCCATCCAGTCGAACTGAGATACTGCATTTGTTAGATAATGCAAGGGTGAGTAATGCTTTAATTGTTCTATTTGGGAAGGTTACTGCACATTCCTTGCCTAGCATCACAGTAACCGATTACTTGGTCACTTGATCTCATTGCTTTAATGGTGTATTGCTATGTGGCGCTGCGTTCTCTTATACTATGGTATTGCCTATATTTTAAACAAAGAAACATCCTAGGCTGTAAAATGCTTCAGGGCATTGTTGTTTTAAGGTATTAGAGAAATGGCAAGTTATTACAATGATGTTGATGATTATTTAGGCCTTATTTGAAACTAAGCACCTTCTGTGTGCAATCTGAAAAGCTAAAATTATACTCCCTATCTGATGAAATTATGAGAGCAAAGTATTTTCAGCTAGCTGCTCACATAACTAGTTTGGTTAACTAGTTCGAGTTAGTCGTTTTCATGGATTGAGTTTCAGAACCATGAGATCACGCTGCAGCTGTACAAACCTCTGGCATGGCCACATTTGGAGTATTGCGTAAAGTTCTGGTCACCACGTTACAGCTTTGGAAAGGGTTCAGAGGAGATTTATTGGGATGTTGCCTGGTATGGGTATTTATTTACAAATGTTTTCTTAATTTTCAGAGGGCACATCAGCTTCCAGGACCACTAACATCAGAACAAGATGCTGTGATTAGTGTGTCTGCATACAATGTTAAATTGGTGTGGCGAGATGGTGAAGATATTATCCTCCGACTTCCAATCCATGACATTGCAGCAGTCTCTTATATCAGAGATGATTCCCTTCACCTGGTCATTTTTAAAACTGGTAAGTTTTGTGCTTCGGTAGGATATTCTCCCAATTCATCCTGGCATCTAAGACAAAAGCATGTGCATTGTTTAAAAAAAAAAGTTAACTTTTGTATCTGCTACACATTAATGGCAGTAGACTGTTTTCATAATGCAAGTGTTTGTCACATATCAGCAGCATAAATTATAAGCAAAAAGAGCATTTTAAGGCATTATCACTTCACACACGTTAATTTTTCGCCTAATTCTGAACACTCCTACTAAAGAATAAGGCAACTGCATTTCTTCTGACAATGCCATCGGTGGAAATTCTCACCCCCAAATTCTTCCTCATAGAACATAGAGCATTACAGCGCAGTGCAGGCCCTTTGGCCCTCCATACTGCACCGACCTGTGGAACCAATCTGAAGCCCTTCTAACCTACACTATTCCATTCTCATCCATATGCACATCCAATGACCATTCAAGTGCCCTTAAGGTTGGTGAGTCTACTACTGTTGCAGGCAGTGCATTCCACACCCCTACTACTGACTAAATAAACTACCTTTGACATCTATTCTATGTCTATCACCCCTCCATTTGAAGCTACGTCCCCTCATGCTAGCCACCATACAAGGAAAAAGGCTCTCACTGTCCAACCGGTCTCTCCCTCTGATTACCTTGTGTCTCAATTAAGTCACCTCTCAACTTCTCTCTAACAAAAACAACCTCAAGCTCGTAAGATCTTTCCTCAATACCAGGCAACATTCCAATAAATCTCCTCTGAACCCTTTCCAAAGCTGTAACGTGGTGACCAGAACTGTACGCAATACTCCAAATGTGGCCATGTCAGAGGTTTGTACAGCTGCAGCGTGATCTCATGGTTCTGAAACTCAATCCATCTACCAATAAAAGCTAACACACTCTATGCCGTCTTAACAACCCTATCAAACTGGCAACTATCAAGGATCTATATACCTGGACATAGAGATCTCTCTGCTCATCTACGCTATCAAGAATCTTACCATTTGCCCAGTAGTCTGCATTCCTACTACTCCTTCAAAAGTGAATCACCTCACTTTTCCACATTAAACTCCATTTGCTACCCCTCAGCCCAGCTGTACAGCTTATCTCTTGTCTCTCTGTAACCAACAACATCATTCATCACTATCCACTGTGTTGATCTTGGTGAAATCCGTAAATTTACTAACCCATTCTTCTACATCCTCATCCTCAATTATAAAAATGACAAACAGCAGTGGACCCAAAACAGATCCTTGCAGTATCCCACTAGTAACTGAACTCCAGGGTGAATATTTTCCATCAACCACCACCCTCTGTTGTCTTTCAGCTAGCCAAGTTCTGATCCAAACCGCAAAATCACCCTCAATCCCACATCTTCATATTTTGTGCAGTAGCCTACAATGGGGAACTTTATCAAATGTCTTACTGAAATTCATATACTCCACATCAATGGCTTTGCCCTCATCCACCTGTTTAGTCGTCATCTTAAAAAAAAACTCAATAAGGTTTGTAAGGCACGACCTACCCTTCACAAAACCGTGTTGACTATCACTAGTTGTGGGTGAAATGTTGGAAAGGGTTATAAGAGAGAGGATATACAATCATCTAGAAATGAATAAATGGATTAAAGTAGACTCTCAGGTCTATAATTACCAGGGTTGACTCTACTCCCCTTCTTGAACAAGGGAGCAACATTTACTATCTTCCAGTCTTCTGGCACTATTTCGATAGACAACGGTGACATAAAGATCAAAGCCAAAGGCTCTGCAATCTCCTGGCTTCCCAGAGAATCCTTGGATAAATCCCATATGGCCCAGGGGAGTTATCTATTTTTAAACTTTCCAGAATTGCTAACACTTCCTCCTTATGCACCTCCATCCCATTTGGTCTAGTAACCTGTATCTCCGTATTCTCCTCGACCACATTATCTTTTTCTAGTGTGAATACTGACCAAAACTATTCATTTAACGCTTCTCCTCCTATATCTCCTGACTCCACGCACAACTTCCCACTACTCTGCTTGATTGTCCCTGATCTTAGTCTAGGCATTCTTTTATTCCTGATATAGCTATAGAAAGCCCGAGAATTTTTCTTGATCCTATCCGTCAATGATTTCTCATATCCCCTTCTGGCACTCCTTCGTTCTGTCCTTAGGTCTTACCTGGCTAACTTGTAGCTCTCAAGCACCCTAACTGAGCCTTCACATCTCATCCTAACATAAGCCCTTTACTTCCTTAGTAAACCACTGCCCCCGTGTTTGACAACTTCTTCCCTGCTTGACCGGTACATACTTATCAAGGACCTGACTGCAGTACATGGTCCTTTTGAATAAGCTCCACATTTCAATTGTGCCCATCCCCTGCAGTTTTGTTCACCATCTTATGCATCCTAAATCTTGCCTAATCACATTGTAATTGCCTTTCCCTTAGCTGTACCTCTTGCCCTGTGGTACATACCTATCCCTTTTCCATCAATAAGGTAAACATAACTGAATTGTGGTCACTATCACCCAAAGTGCTCACCTACCTCTAAATCTAATACCTGGCTGGGTTCATTACCCAGTACCAAATCTAATGTGGCCTTGCCCCTTATTAGCCTGTCTACATACTGTCAGGAAACACTCCTGCACACACTGGTCAAAAGTGACCAATCTAAAGTACTTGAACTGTCGAATTCCCAGTCAATATTTGGAAAGTTGAAAACCCCATAATAACTAGCCTGACCCCCTCTCTCCCATCAAGGATCATCTTTGCTATCCTATTCTCCTACATCCCTGGAACTATTTGGAGACCTATAGAAAACTCACAACCGGGTAACCTCTCCCTTCCTGTTTCTAATCTCAGCTCATATTACCTCTGTAGAGGAGTCTCAAACATCCTTCTGCAACCGTAACTGTCCTCAATCTAACACTACCACACCACACGCTCTTTTACCATTATCTCTGTTCTTGCTGAAACATCTAAATGCTGGAACCTGCAATAACCATTCCTGTCCCTGCTCCATCCATGTCTCCGAAGTGTCCACAACATCGAAGTCCCAGGTACCAACCCACGCTGCAAGTTCACCCACCTTCTTATTCTGGATGCTCCTGGCATTGAAGCAGACACACTTCAAACCCCAATTTCTTGCCTGCCGGTGCCGCCTTGCGATCTTGAAATATTAGTTCTGACTTCAGTAAACTCATACTCCCATATATTCAAACTACAATTTTGGTTTGCATCCCCCTGCTAAAATTAGTTTTAAACCCACCTGAAGAGCATTACCTAATTTTCCACTCAGGATATTGGTAGCCCTATGGTTCAGGTGAAGACCAACCTGTTTATAGAAGTCCCACCTAACCCCAATTATCCAGGAATCCTAAATCCTCTCTCTTGCACCATCCCTGCAGCCACACGTTCAAATACTTGCTTTCCCTATTCCTCATTTTGCTAGCATGTGACATCAGCAGCAAACCAGAGATGGTTTGGTTTTGTTTTTGTTTTGGTTTTGTCTCTCTAAGCTTCTACCCTAGTTCCCTAAATGTCTGCTTTAATACCCCATCCCTTTTCCTACCTATGTCATTTGTGCCTATGTGGACCACGACTTAGGGCTGCACCCCTCCGCCTGAAAACACAGTCAAAGACATAGTGAACTCTGGCACCTGGGAGGCAACGCATCAACCTGGTTTCCACAGAAACACTAACTATGGAATCCCCAATGACTCATGCTCTGATCCTCTTTCCCCCTTCCTTTCTGAGAAACAGGGTTAGGCTGCCAGAGACCTGTCCCCCATTGCATACCCGTGGTACGTTATCATCGCCAACTGTATCCAAATCCGTATACTTGTTTTTGAGGGAATGGCCACAGGGGATCCCTGCACTGTCTGCCAGTTCCCTTTCCGTCCCCTGACAGTAACCCATCTACCATTATCTTTTACCTGAGGTGTGATTACCTCACTGTAACTCCTGTCAATAACCCCTTCCACCTCCCAACTGATCCGAAGTTAAAGTTCCAGTTCCCTAATGCGCTTTTTGAGAAGCTGGAGTTGGTGGGCTTGCAATAGATGCAGTCAGCAGGGACGCTACTAGTAACCCTTACCTTCCACATTCTGCAGGAGGAACGTTGAACTGCCCTAACCTCCATTCCCACTATTTGAAATTCCCGACAAGACTGCTGAAAAACCTTTTTTTAAAAAAAAGTTAATTTCTGCTTTACTGGAGTTCCTTACTATTGTGTTCTGTCCGTTGCTATCTTCTCAAAGGCAGTTATCCTCTCCTTATCACTTCTGCATGCAGCTACTTAATCTGCTTGGAATTAAGCTGTGATGGGATCTGGATCCAAATTGACCTGGCAGAACCAAACTGGGCATCTGAAGAGGTTATTGGTATGCTGTGCTATAGATAGTTACTAGTTTGGCTGGGTGTTTGGGAACCTGAGGGAAGGCTCTGAGTGAGCTAGGGTGGGTGAGGTTTTAAGGAAAAAGGGAATTATGATAGTAAATAAAAAGCAAGGAGCAGTTGATCAGTGTCAGCAACAAAACGAGTGGAAACCAGGTAGTGCCAGAAAAGGAGCGAATGTTTAAAAACAAAGGTTCTTCTGATGGCTGTGTTAAGATTTTAAAAAATCTTTAAAAACTGGTATAAGGGTACTTTTCCTGAATGCTTGTAGCATTCGAAACAAGGTAAGTGAATTAATGCACAAATCATTGCAAATGGGTGTGATTTAGTGGTTATTACAGAGATGTGGTTGCAGGGTGGTCATGACTGGGAGTTAAATATTCGGGGATATCTAACTATTGGGAAAGGCAGACAGGGAGGAAAGGGAGGTTTAGCTCTGATAATTAAAGATGGCATCAGAAAGATGATATAGGTTCAAAGGAGAAAAAGGTTGATTCAATGCGAATGGAAATTTAAAATAGTAAGGAGGAAAAAATATCTATAAGCATAGTCTATAGGCCACCAAGTAATACTTCATGGTGGAACAGGCAATAAACAAAGAAATAACTATAAAACTGATAGAGCAATTATCATGAGGGATTTTAATCTACATATTTAGTTAAATCAAATCTGTCAAGCCTTGAGAAGGAGTTCATAGAATGTATCTGAAATAGTTTCCTCAAACAACATGTAATGGAACCTACAAGGGAGCAAGCTGTCCTAGATCTGGTCCTGTGTAATGAGACAGGAATAATTAATCATTATCCTAGTTGGAGATCCTTTCTGAAAGAGCGAACACTGTATGGTTGAGTTTAAAATACAGATGGAGGGTGAGAAGCTAAAATCCAGTGTGTCTTGTGCTTAAACAAAGGTAACTACAATGGGATGAGGGCAAAGTTGGCTAAAGTAGACTGGGAACAAAGCCCCTGAGAGAGTCTTTTGACCTGAAATGTTAACTTTAATTTCTCTCCATAGATACTGCCAGACCTCCTGAACTATACAAGCACTTTGTTTTTGTTTCTAATTTACAGCATCCACAGTCCTTTTGGTTTTTATTTAGCAAAGACAATATAGTGGGTCAATTGAGGAACAGTAGAGGACTTTCAAAGTGACTTTTCAGTGATCAGCAAAAGGATGGACTGTAGGAAAAGGCTTTTATTAGCTATGTTTAACTAAGATCAACAGCTACAGACGCTATAAAGAAAGGAAAGATTGAGAGTAAGCTAGCTCAGAATATTAAAAACGGGGAAAAGTTTCTACAAATATATAAAATGAAAGAGTGAGGTAAACATTCCTCACTGAGAGGATAATAGGAAATGGCTGTGGCATTGAATAGGTATTTTGACTGTTTTCTTAGTGGAAGATACAAATAACATTCCAGTAACTGACAAGGAGGCTATGGCAGATGAGGACCTGGAAACTTTCATTATCATTAAAGGGATAATATTGGGCAAGCGAATGGGGTTAAGTGAGTCTCTTGGCCCTGTTGGAATGCATCCCAGGATACTAAAAGAAATGGCATGGGGCATTGGCAAATGCACTCGTAATTTATCAGAATTAAGCGGACTCTGGGGTGGTCCTGGTAGATTGGGAAACCGCAAATGTGAGGCCACTTTTTTTTTTTAAAGAGGTAAACAAACGACAGGCTAATTACAGCTGATAACTTGTGCAGTGGGGAAATGCTTGAAACTAATGAGACATCTGGATAGACAGACATTGTACTGTCGGGCAGACGCAGCATGGGCTTGTGAAAGGCAGTTATGTTTAACTAATTTACTGGAATTGACAGTGGGGAATTGGTGGATGTGATATATTTGGATTTCCACAGGCATTCAAGGTGCTGCACAAAAGGCTGCTGTATAATATAAAGGTGCACGGTGTTACAGGTAATATATTAGCACGGATAAAGGACCTGTTAATCAACTGAAAGCAAAGTGAGGATAAATGGGTATTTTTCTGGTTGGCTATGAAAAAGAACAAGCCTAGTCCACAAGTTAAAATTCTAACTTGGAGCAAGATCAATTCTGATAGTATAAGACAGAAACGTTCAATAGTTGATGAGTGGATGCTGTTCACAGTTCAAGGCGTGATAATGAGAGTTCAGGGCCAGCATGTTACTTTTAATGTGAAGAGAAGGAGTGGGGAACACTGGATGACTAGCGATATTGAGGTTCTGATCAAGAAAAAGACAGAAGTCCGGTATAGACAACTGGAATCGAGTGAATCCCTTGAGTTCAAGGGTTCAGGCAAGAGCTTTGGCAGATAGGGTAAAGGAGAATCCAAAGAGATTGACCGAGTATATTAAGAGCAAAAGAGTAAGTAGGGAGAATAGGGCCCCTTAAAGATCAACAAGGCCATCTTCCTGTGGAACCACAGGAGATGGGTGAGATCCTAATATTTACTATGGAAAAAGATATGGCAGTTAGGGAACTTGAAATAAATACTGATGTCCTGAAAACAGTCACATTGGAGAGGACTTGCTGGAGGTCTTGGAAGTGCATAAAGGTAGATAAATCCTGGGACCTGGTTAAGTGTATCCCAGGGCATTGTGAGGGGCAAAACTATGGGACCCTTAGCAGAGATATTTGTATCATTGACCACCACTGGTGAGGTGCCAGAAGACTGAGATTGGTTAATTTTGTTCCATTATTTAAGAGAGGCTGCAAAGAAAAGACCAGGAACTACAGCCTGGTAAGCCTGACATCGGTGTTAAGTAAGTTGTTGGGATTCTGAGAGACAGGGTCTACATACATTGAGAAAGACAAAGACTGATTAGGTTCAGTAGGTTGGGCATTGTTTTTGGGAAATTGTCACTAAAATTTGGTTATGTTTTGAAGAGGTGACTAACGAGGTCGATGAAGGCAGAGCTGTAGACTTTATCTACATGGACCTTAGTAAGACCTTTGACAAGGTACAGCATGCTAGACACAGGTTAGATTGCATAGGATCCAGGGAGACCTAGCCAATTAGATTCAAAAAATGGCTTGATGCTAGGAGATAGAGGGTTATTGTTCAGTCTGGAGTCTTATGACCAGTATGCCACAAGGATTGGTGCAGAGTCCACTATTGTTCGTCATTTACGTGAACAACTTGGATGAGAATATAGGAGGCATGGTTAGTAAGTTTGCAGATGATACCAAAATTGGTGGTACAGTGAACAGAAAAGAAGGTTACCCAAGATAACAATGAAATCTTGGGCTGGGGGTGGGGGGTGAGGAATGGCAGATGGAGGTTAATTATGACAATTGTAAAGACTTTGCATTTTAATACAAACCAGAACAGGACTTTGGGGAGTGTTGTTGAACAGAGACCTCGGGCTGCAAGTGCCTAGTTCTTTGAAAGTGGTGTCATGTGGTGAAGAATACATTTGGCACACACTTGCCTTCATCAGAGCATTTGAGTATAGGAATTGGGACATCCTGTTAAGAATTGTACCTGACATTTGTTTGAACATAGGCTGAGGAGTAACCTTATAGAGGCTTATAAAATCATGAAGGGCATCGATGAGGTGAATAGCCTAGGTCTTTTCCCCAGATTGAGAATCTGAAGCTGCATAGGTTTAAGGTGAGAGGGGAAAGATGTAAAAGAAACCGAAGGAGTAACTTTCTCTGAGGGTGGTGCGTATATGAAGCAAACTGCCAGAGGAAGTGGAAGAGATGGGTACAATTACAACATTTGAAAGACATTTGGCTTTAGAGGGGTATGGCAAATGGGGCTAGTTCAGTTTAGGAAGCTTGGCTGGCATTGAGTTTGGCCACCAAGGTTTCTTCTGTTTCTGATCTGTATAGCTCTGTCTTTGATTTTGCTTTAAGAATTGTATTTTTTAATTTCTTCATAGGATATAGGTGTTACTGGAAGGCCAGTATTGATTGCCTGTCCCAAATTGTCTAGAGGGCAGTGAAGAGTCACCCACATTGCTGTCAGTCTGGAGTCATGTAGGCCAGACCAAGTAAGAATGGCAGCTTCCTTCTCCCAAGGGCATTAGTGAGCCAGATGGGCTTTTCTGACGATCAAGAATGGATTCATGATCTTGAGACTATTCATTCCAGATTTTTACTGAATTTGAATTCCTCCATCAGGATTTGAACCCAGATTCCCCACAATGTATTAATGGGGTCTCTAGATTATCAGTCCAGCGATAATTCCACTAGGCCATCACTTCCCCACGGGACTTGGGAATATCTGGATAATTTTCTACTTTGTTGGGTCGATGTCAGTTTTGTAACTAGCTGCACTGAAATGGTTTGGCCAGAAGTCCAGTTAGTTTTGGCATACAGTCTTTAATACATCTGGGATGTTGTCCATACTTGTAGCTTTCACTATATCCAGTGCAGATAGCTGTCAGTTATGGAGAGAACTGTGTTATCTAAACAAATTTTTTTTTGTTCGTCTCATAATTGTTCATTGTTCATAACTTACGGCAAAACTATAGAATTTTAAATTTACTACTTTGATTCAGTTGTGTGATATGGATATCGCTAACTGGCCAACATGATTTTGTCCTCTCCACAGTTGCCCATGAGAAGGTGGGCCATATCAATGTCCCATGATCCAAAAAGTGTTCATATGTGCACTGACAACCTCCTAACGCCACCTTGTCAAAATCCCTCTTGATATTTCATTGATGCTAATTATTCATGTTGGACCAGCACCCAATGTTGGATGAGGTGTAGTGAGGGCATGGAAGATTAGTGAAATGGGCAGATACGTGGGAAATGACATTTGATACAGAAGTGAGTGTTGGTAAGATTTTGGAACAAACATTAAAGACAATGGGGGATGCGATCATCCAAGAACAGTATCACATGATGTGGACAGTGTGTCTGGAAGCCATGCTTATCATTTTTGGATTGAAATCAGAAATTCCTTTACTGCCTTAATTCTTTGGAATCCTCTACCCAACAGGGGTATGGAAATTTCATTGAGCATAATTATGGCTGAGACATACTTTTAATCACAGGAAGCCAAAGGATAAGGTGGAAAAGTAGAATTGAGGAAATAATTGAGCCATGATCATGTATGAAAGAAGTTGGCTTATGTATTCTACTCCTTCTGTTTGTAAATGAAGGGTATAATTAGTGATGCAAGGACTGGGAGATCAGATCATTGTGTATGGCATCCTGGGCCTTGTAAATCGAGATATCGACTGCAAGAAAGGAAATTTTAATTATGAATTTAATGCCCTATCTGAGGTTTTTAAACCAGTTTAAGTCTAGTTCTTAGCACAGTATTTTATGAAGGGAGTGGGTCTGTGTGGACTCTAGGCTGAATGGCTTGCTTCTGCACTTTAGCGATTCTGAACTTCTGTGCTATGACTAAAGAAATTTGGTAGCTTTGACAAAAGTGAAACGTTACCTACAAATTGCCATAAGACTGTCCTAGTCTTATTCACTAGATTAACAACACTGCACGATTTGTGAAGTTAACTTGAGTCTGGCAGATCATCATAATCTCTGGCAAAAGAATTTGCCATTCTTAACTGTTCCAATGTACTAATAACTGTCATCCTGTGCTGTGGTTGGTAATTCATTGTCCACGCATAGTTGTGCAAAGATGATGCAAACTGGTAACTACATACCAGAAATGCGACAACTTTCAGCCACAAAGAACGCTGACACCCAAATGTCAAGTAAAGCATTGGTAAATAAAGCACTGTAGAAAATAAAATGTTATATGGTTTACTTCCTGGTGGAAGTTCTTAGTTCTGGAATGCACTGCAAGTTTGTACTGAAGTACTAAGGCAACTAATAGTATAAAACAAACTGATTTGCTAGAGAAACTCCAGTTGGACTAGCAGCATCTGTGGAGAGAGGTTAACACTTTAGAGTCCAATAACCCTTCCACAGTAAGTATTTACTATATAAACAAATGTCATTCTAACAGAACAAACTGTTCAAAGCAACAGAAGTAATTACAAATATTTTGTTTCCCTTTCAGCCAATGAATCCGGGAATTCAACCAATCAAAGCACTGAAGATTCGACTAAAATACAGATGTCGGTGTCAGAAAGTGGAGCGGGAACCATGGAACCGTGTAGTCTGGTGGTGGTGGTTGTAGAGAATAAAGTAATTTTTTTGTCCAAATATGTAGAAATGTATCCAGATTAATTGATGCAAAATTATACTTTAGATATGATACCAGGAAACTTTCAAAGGATTTACCTGTTAATTAAAAGCCTATTTAGTAACTTAGCTTTTTTGTGTATAATTTAGTGGACTGTCCATTATCATGCATGAGTCAAAAGATTTTGTGGCTGAGGCAGAAACCTTCAGCTCGTTGAAAACAAACATCTGCCGCCAAAGTGCTGACACCTGCGAGGCTACGAACTGGGAAGCAGAATTAGAATGAGTGACTAAATTATTTAGCCACTGCACTCATGGGACTGAATGGGTATTTTCTGTTGTACAACTCTTTCAACAACACTTTTCTGTAGTGCCCACAGGATATGGAAAGTATCTGAGAATGAAGCATGATTTTAATTGAATTGCAGAGTTTTTTTAAAATGACGTTCAGTTGTAAAGGAGGCCCCATTATGCCAAACTGTTTTGGTTTTGATCCTATTTGTGCATTCAATTGTACTTGTAGCTTAAAATTGTTTCCCTGCAGATCTTGTGTTTCATATTGCAATGTCATTAAAGTCATAACCATTTATGGCACAGGTCATTTGAACAAATAACTCTGCCAGCACCCATGGAGCAATCCAGTCATTGTCATGATCCTATTCCATCCCAGTAGCCCTGCAGGTTTATTTCTTCAAGTGCCCATCCAATTTCTTTGGAAATTTTGTTTCTATCCACACAACTCCTGTGGATAGAAAGTTTCTGGCTATTTCCACTTGCTGCACAAAACAGAATTCTTGCAGTTTCTTTGTACTTCTTGACTGAAAAAAATTACTTCTGGTCTTTGTACTGTGAATGGGAAGAGTTGGTCTTCAACTTTAAATCTAAATCTCCGCGCAATCTCATTTACTGAGAAGAAGCCATCTTTTTTTTCCCTGAAATATTCAAATGAGAGCAGTAGCAGGCTAATCCACGCCTAAAAATAAAACCACTCGGCCATAAGGGTTGGCAATGACATAGTGGTAGTATCGCTAAACTACTAATCCAGAACCCAGGTGATGTTGTAGGGGCAGAGATACTAAAGAGTAATTTGCATCATTGTTTATTGTGGAGAAAGATATAAAAAATAGAGAACATGAGCAAATAGTGGCATCTGGAAAAAGTCCATCTTACAGAAGAAAAGCTGCTGGACTACTTAAACGCATAAAGTTGGATAAATCCCCAGGATCTGCTGAATGTACCCAAGAACTCTAGGAAGCTAGGGAAGTGATTCCTGGGCCCCTTGCTGAGATATTTGTATCATCGATAGTCACAGGTGAGGTGCTGGAAGACTGGAGGTTGGCTAACATGTTGCCATTCTTCAAGAAATTTGGTAAGGAAAAGCCAGGGAGCTATAGACTGGGGAACCTGACATTGGTGAGGGCCAAGTTGTTGGAGGGAATTCTGAGGGACAAGATTTTGGAAAGGCAAGGATTAATTAGGAATAGTCAACTTTGTGTGTGGGTAATTGTCTCACTGACTTGATTTTTTTGAAGAAGTGAATAAAATGATTGATGGAAGATTGGTAAATATTATTTGCATGGACTTCAGTAAGGTGTTCGACAAGGTTCCTCACAGTAGACTGGCTAGCAAGGTTAGATCACCTGGAATACAGGGAGAGCTAGCCATTTGGCTTCACAAATGACTCGCAAAAAGAAGACAATGGTGTAGAGGGTTGCTTTTCAGGTTGAGGCCTGTGACCAGTGATGTGTCACATGGATCGGTGTTTGCTCCACTGCTTTTTGTCATGTGACTACATAGGTAGTGGTGCAAATGAAGAAAGAAACATACTGCTGGCAGTTACAGCAGTGTAACTTGCACAGCTGCTCCATTTGCCTGCTTTTAGGTCTCTGGACAGAGGAGTTCATTCTGAGAAACAGCTGACATTGGAGAAATCTGTCTGTGGGAGTTCTGAGCAAGGGAGCAACTTCAGTGGTTTTTTAAAGTGTAACCCTACTGGCTTTCTCTTGTAAATCTACAATAGAGAGTGAGTGGGTTTTTTGATTATATGTTATTGAGATCTGTGTCTTAATTAAACTTTAAAAGTATAAAAACATAGATACTAAGATGGTCTGGAGCACTTGTTTTAGAGCAGTAAGAGGATGCTATTTTCTGGGTCTGTAGATTAAAGTGCAAAGATGGCCTGTAGTAGAGTGAAATGCTCTTCCTGTTGGAAGTGGGAGCATAGGGAGAGTTTCCATGTTACTAATTTATTTTGGTGTTGGTTGCGAATCCTATCAGATTGCATGGGTCAGTTGGAGCTGCAGTTAGAGGCAATAAGGAATTTACAAGAGCTAGGGGTTGTGACAGGTGGCGGTTGCAGGGAGGAGATAAACCAAAGGTACAGTCAGGTACTTGGGTAACTTCCAGGAAAGAAAGGAGAAGGCAGCAGGTTATGCAGGAGTCTCCTGTGGCTATCCATATCTTGAACAAATAGCAGATGATGGACTCTAATGTAGCACTGACAGCCAGGTTTCTGGAACCAAGACTTGCTCTAACATAATGAGGGGTACACCAGGTTCCAAGCGATCGATAGTGATCGGTGACTCTCGAGGCACAGACAGCGAAGCATCATAATGGTCTGTTGCCTATCTGGATCCAGGATCAAAGATATGAGATGGTGCAAAATATTCTCAAAGGGGAGCAGGATCCACAAGAGGTCATTATAGACACTGGAACTAACAGCATAGGAAGTGAAAAGGATGAGATTCTGTGGAGAGTGTATAGAAAGTTAGGCAGGAATTTAAGGAGGAGATCCTCGAGGGTAGTGATATCTGGATTACTCCCGGTGTCACAAGCTAATGAGGGTAGGAATAGGAGGATAGAGCAAATGAATGCGTGGCTAAGGACCTGGTGCAGGGGAGAAAGATTCACATTTTTGGGCCATTGGAATGTCTTCTGGGGTAGAAGTGACTTGCATAAGAAGGACTGGTTGCACCTGAATTGGAAGGGGACTGATATCCCTGGTCGAGACATTTGCTAGAACTGCTCATGAGGATTTAAACTGATAAGGTGTTGGGAGGCAGGAAGTCTCAGCAAGAGAGCAGTCTGAGACTGGTACAGTTGGAAAAAAGGGACAAGTCAAACAGGGCAGACAGGAACAAAGTAGAGAACGAGACAGGACTGATAAATTAAACTGTGTTTATTTCGATGCAAGAGTCCTAACAACAGGTGAGGCAGATGAACTCCTTGATTAGGAACATGGGACTGGGTTATCATAGCAATTACAGGGATGTGGCTAAGGGTTGGATGGGACAGGCAGCATAATGTTTCAGGGTATTGAAGCTATAGGAAGGATGGAAAAGAGGGGAGCTTTGGATTAAGGATAACATTACAGCTGTACTTAGGGAAGATATTCCTGGGAAAATGTCCAGGAAAATTTATTTGGGTGGAACTGAGAAATAAGGGATGATCACCTTATTGGGAGGGTGCTATAGACCCGACCCAACCCCCCCACCCCCAGTAGTTAGCAGGAAAATGGGAATCCAGTTTGGAAGGAAATCTGTTATCTGTGCGAATAATAGGATGGTTATGTTAGGGGATTTTAACTTTCCAAACGTTGACTCAAACTGCCATAGTGTTAAGGGTTTAGATGCAGAGCAGTTTACGTGATTTAGTATGTGGATATACTGACTCAAAGGTGCAAAACTTGACCTAGTCTTGGAGAAATAAGGTAGGGCAGATGATTGAGGTGTCAGTGTTGGAGCACTTTGGGGCCAGTGACGATAATTCTGTTATTTTAAAATAGTGATGGAAAAGGATAGACCAGATCCAAAAGTTAAAATTTCTGAATTGGAGGCAGGACATTAGGCAAGAACTTTCAGATGTTGGTTGTGGATGGATGTTCCCAGGTAAAGGGATGGCTGAAAAAACTGGAATCCTTCAAAAATGAGATAACGAGATTCCGGAGTTGGTATGTTCCTGTTCGGGTGAAGGGCAAGGCTGGTGGATGTAGGGAATGCTGGATGACTAGAGAAATTGAGGTTTTGGTTGGAGGAAAAAGGCAGTATGAGTATAATTAAGAGGGAAATCAGGAGGGCAAGTAGGGTTATGGAGAATCTGAAGGGATTCTACAAATACATTTAAGGGCAAGAGAGTAACAAGGGTGAGAATAGGACCCCTCCAAGATCAGCAAGGCAGCCTGTGTGGAACGCAGGCGATGAGGGAGATAAATGAATATTTTACATCCGTGTTTATAGTGGAGAAGCATATGGAAGATAGAGAATGTGGGGAAATAAATAGCGACATCTCAAAAAATGTCCATATCACAGAGGAGGTGGTGCTAGATGTCTTAATGTGTAAAGGTGGATAAATCCCCGGGACCTGATCAGGTATACGCTAGATCTCTGTGGGAAGCTTATGGAAGTAGGGGGTTTACCATCTTGCATACGGTCTACGGCTATGTAACAATTTGATGAAGTCAGACGATGATATTTCTAAAATAATAGAAATGACATGTTGGCAAAGCTCAGCAGGTCTAGTGGCATCTGGGAAGAGCGAATTGGTTAAATTTGAGTCCAATTTGGCACTAAAAGGGAAAGGCAAAATGTTGGACTGCCCCATGGCTATGCCACATACATTTCAATTCAGAAAGATTCTTTTAATCTGTCCAGATTTCATCCAGACCTATGGTGTTTCTCCAATTCATGGATGCTAGGGATCTGAAATAAAAAGTTTTGCTTTTGTTGAAGGTTGTTTAAACTCTAATTTGAGAATTTGTCTTACTTAAAATAGGTTACAAAATTAGCCAGGACAGAATGAACTTCATGAGTAACTTGTAGAAGAGGTTTGTAATCAGCAAGTGGTAGTTTATTAGTAGTTGTGTTCACAAACTAAGGACTGTCAGGCTTCCTGACAACACTAAGTATGTGTTTCATCCACTTCAGACTGCACAGAATGTTTTTTGCTGTTAAACAGACATTTTAGCAAAATTGCTTGACTTAAGGCTTCAGATGTGTCTTCATCTGTAGGTAAGGGTTTAAATCCAGGTGAGATCAGATTTGGCTGCATTGATGCATGTGAAATTTAATCTTGACAGGCTTGATCTATTTTCTGCTGCCAGAGGTATCTTTTTTTTTAAAAGGTCAGTGCGTATTGGAGTAGATTGTTCTCCACATAAGCAACTCTGAAGCATGCATACATAATGCTGGTATAGATTTCATGAGAGTGAGTTCCATTTCTCAGTAATAATGTGCATTCTTTTAATTAATTAATGCCACCATAACATTTTAAACATTAAAATGTTGGAAGTGACAAAGTTTAGATGGCCTTCCTGAATCTGAAGCCAGCAAAATTTAGTGAAGGACATAAATATGTATATCTTTCAGTCCTTAACTCGCTCTGCTGGTCATTAAAGATCATGACCGATCCAGATCAACTCCGTCTTCCTCCACTGTGCCCAAATTTCTTGATGACCTTTTGTAATAATCAAAAATCAAGCAGTCAGTTTTGAATAGACTCTTGTTGCCTAATCCAAACATTTTGGATATTTAATATTAGCAAGTAAATGTTTGCCCATAGAAGGAAATTCTTTGAAGCACATTGGTATATTAAGGATGAGGGTATGTTATGCTACCAGAAACAATTTTCTATCACCTTTTTAATCAGTTTTTAATATATCCATTCATCTATTTTCATTTTTCCTGTAGGCAGCTGCAGAAGAACTCTGTTCTCTTCTTAGTCAAGTCTTCCAAGTTGTTTACACAGAGTCCACAATAGACTTTTTGGACAGAGCAATATTTGATGGTGCATCTACCCCAACTAAGCACATGTCTATATACAGTGGTAAGTATTTAGAATTCTGCGTTCTTGAGGTTTTGGCTCTATCTGAATTTATCCATGCTGAGCATTTTGTAATGTCCATATAACAGTATATTGAACATCAAATTTGGAGTTCATTTATTTCAAAAATCTAATCCTGGTTGCTTTGCACAGTTATGAAAATCCATAGATTTTTCTAGTTTTTATGGCTGGAGCTCATTTGGGGTGATGGATTTAAATATTTACATTTCTGGAAATGTGGATGAGAGAAAATACCAAAAACATCAGGAAACCATACAAACATGTGCCACCCAGCCATTATAATGGCAGCATCTGGGATGAAAATAAAACACTCAGGGTATGTCACCCTGACAAATAATTGGCATTTAGATTCGTGCTTGCTAAGATGATACATCAGCAGACAATTTAAATTCTTCCCAGTCTGATATTTTAGTGTCATTCATCTGGACTCCAAACGAAAATCATGTATAACAAGTGTTTCGTGGCCAGATCTAACTACTTTATTCATCTTTCACCAAAAAGAGCAGTCAGTTACCATTGATGTGTCGTCATAGTTGCCTTTTCTACTGATTTGTATGTAAGGGCTTACCCAAAGGGCAGTTAAGAATCAAACACCTTGCTGTGGGTCAGGAGTCTCATGTATGCGAAACCAGGTAACGATGGCAGATTTCATTCCCTGAAGCACATTGATCCAGATTGGTCTTTACAATAATCCACAGTGGTTCATGGTTGCCATTAGAATGGCGTTGATCAAGATTTTATGCTTTTAGTTCACAGTTTGGAAAATGCTTCTTATCAGAAACTTTAATGTAATCTGTTATGAAGTACAGTTTAAGTATGTACACAGTTAACAAGTCAACTTTACCTTGTGGTCAATATTATTGTTTTGTAAATTGTTACACCATTTATTCCATTGAATACCATAAAGGCAAGTCAGAATCAACATGTAATAAACTGTCCAAGATTTAGTCAAGTTTCCAACTGATCGTTACTAATTTTTGTTACAGTTATGCCCTTGTCACTGTACTTTGAAGTTTTCACGATTTTTTTTTGCTACCATGCTGGATTGTCTTGAAGTTTTCAGATCATGTTATTTTCCAGAGTGTTTGGTTACTACAAAATAAACTTTATCTGTATTTACCTTGGGTTTGGAGGTGGGTGGAGTCAGAGCTTTTGCTGGTCTGGCATACCACTCGAATGTGCATTTTCTACCAGCAATTGCAATGACTATAAGCATCCTTGGCATCAACAGCCTTGGATTGGTAACCTGAGAAGTATTTCAGTACTTTCACTCCTGAAATGGCTAATGTTTATTGAGATCAAATTGGCCTGTATTTCTCAGTATTGCTCAAAGTAGCAAACTTGACAAGGGACCCAGTAGAAAGCAGAGTTATTTTGGACAGCTTTCTAACCTGAAAAAGACTTGTTGATGGTAATCTATACTCCTAATATATTGGCCTTTTCAAACAGCACCATTGTTACTTGCACATGTGCATAGATTTTGTACAGGATTTTGTACTGAAACTTGCAAGGATTAGAAAGCCTTTTTTTTAGTCGTCTTGGCTAAGTCTATGATCTTTTAAACAGGGCAGGTTACTTTTGGCCTTTCACAATTCTTACTGCAGAGTATGTTACAGTAAGTAGAAGTAGAATATTTGCTTGTCACATCAGGTCCAGAAGGTGGGATAAGTAGATGTGAGTGACATATGTTTTAAAGGTTTTTTACAGAACTTGCATTTTTTTTTTAAGTGTTCCAGTTATTAAAATGTGAAGGAATGAGATTCAGCAGTTAAACTAATTTTCAATGTCAGATGCTGTGTGACTGTAATTAAAACATTTTTTGAAAAAAATGACTTGTGCTCAAATGGATAAAGTCGAACCTTTCCCTGGTGGTTCATTTGTTTGTTTGTTTGTTTATGTGTGTATGATGTGGAGGAGCCACTGCTGGACTGGAGTGGACAAAGTTAAAAATAACACATCAGGTTATAGTGCAACAGGTTTATTTGGAAGCACCAGCTTTCGGAGCGCTGCTTCTTCAGCTACCTGGTAAAGGAACAGCGCTCTGAAAGCTAGTGCTTCCAAAAAAAACCTGTTGGACTATAACTTAGTGTTGAGAGATTTTTTAAGTGTGTATAATCGGCATTCCTTCCTTGTGCACTGTTTTCACTTCTGTCTCTAATGCAGTCTCCTCACTAGTGCAGTCACAGTTTAGCATGGCCCAGCAATTTGTTAGGACCAGAATTCTTTAACAAAACAATTACTAGAATCAGAAGAAGTTAGCTTTTGAAGGTGAAGTTGTTCTCTATTCCATGTAGCCATACTTGGTGAACTTCAAAGTTGCTAAGACTTTCAGTCCTAGTGTCGTTAAAATTAAGCATGCCTTCACTGGCCATCACTGGAGTTACTAAATGTAATTTTAGAATTTTGCAGAAGGAGGTAACTAATTGGCCAATGATACTTTTGTCTGCTGAGTAAAAAGGAAGCTTTAATCCTATCTTACCTTGTTCTTTTTCTTTCTTTTATATTTTATTAAAATGGTACCATGTCCTGTCCATATCTTAATAATATTCCAAACAGGTATATTGGATCCTTATCCCTTTGCATTGAGTCTCCAACCAGTTTCTCTCTACATAAGGTATTCTCTTACTCAATTTCTTCATTGAAAGATTTTCTTAAAGCGAAAATCTTGCATTTTAGTTCCAGTAAATCTGGCAAGCAATTGAATGGTAATTTAGGTTATGCATTTTGTTTATGCTAATGTTTTCATCCTGTCCCCTCTTTTCACTGAATCAACCCCCTCATCTGATAACTAATTTAGCAGTTGTACCTGGAATTAAAGATCAGATGAGAAGATATTTTGCCCTTAGCTTCTCTCAGTAGTATATTAAACTATTATGCCTTTTTTGCAGTGATTTCTAGTGAGGCAAAAATGATGACCAATGTAATTTTGAAGTAATTATCTGATGCAACAAAATAATATGAAATGTTTACTACTTAAAGCATTTTGAATCACCTTACTAATTTACACCATATTCCACAGATCATACAAGATGAAAGTTATCTCCAGTTTAAATTTAATCTTTTGGTTCTGTTTTTCGGACTGGATTTGGTGATGTTATGGCCAAGTACAATACCAAAAATGCCTTTACCCAGCTGGCAAAAGATTAAGCTTTGATTACATATTTCACACCAAGGCTTGAACTTCATATTTGATTTGCACTCAATTTAACGTGTCTTTTGGAAACAGATGATTCAAGTAAAGCGGACGTTAAAGAGCCGTATGATGCAGAAATCAGTAACTTGTAAGTATTTCCCATAATTTAGCTCTCTTTGACCACCTGCATATTGTGGGAACCTAGTTTTTGTGTAAAGTATATTTGTTATATTGATGAACTACATGACCTTTGTTCAACTAGATTGAATGAGAAATAGTCAATTAAATTCATGCTGTCACCTGTTCCTTTTCCTGAATAAAGACGAGATATTTAAAATCTTAATCAGACATGTTGCTCAACCAGAGTTATTGCCAACTGTTGGTCACTGTAAAGGTCTCTTTATTTTAGAAAACAAGTAAGGCAGTTTGGCTTGCAAACTAATTTTGTTGGAAAGTACATTGCCCTTTTTTGCCGGTACTTAAATGATCCTTTAGAACTTGGATCAGTTACATAGCCTCCCAACTAATGATCTGGTATTCATATGCTATTCTGTGTTCCATAATTTAGATTAGATTAGATTACTTTAGCGTGGAAACAGGCCCTTCAGCCTAACAAGTCCACACTGACCCTCCAAAGAGCAACCCACCCGGACCCATTACCCTACACCTAACACTACGGGCAATTTAGCATGGCCAATTCACCTAACCTGCACAATCTTTGGACTGTGGGAGGAAACCAGGACACCCGGAGGAAACCCACACAGACACTGGGAGAATGTGCAAACTCCACACAGATGGTTGCCTGAGATGGGAATTGAACCCGGGTCTCTGGCGCTGTGAGGCAGCAGTGCTAACCACTGTGCATGGGTCTATTTCAATTCATTTGAGTGTGCATTATAATTGCTCATCCATACTTTTTAAAAAAAAAAATTACGTGTAAGAGTCATAGAGAGGTATAGCATGGAAACAGACTCTTCGGTCCAGCCCATCCATACCGACCATATCCCAACCCAATCTAGTCCCACCTGCCAGCACCTGGCCCATATCCTTCCAAAACATTCCTATTCATATACCCATCCAAATGCCTTTTAAATGTTGCAGTTGTACCAGCCTCCACCACTTCCTCTGGCAGCTCAATCCATACACGTACCTTCACCTCTCACCCTAAACCTATGCCCTTTATTTCTGGACTCCCCCACCCTGGGGAAAAGACTTTGTCTATTTATCCTATCCATGCCCCTCATAATTTTGCAAACCTCTATAAGGTCACCCCTCAGCTTCTGACGCTCCAGGGAAAACAGCCTCTCCCCAAAGCTCAAATCCTCCAACCCTGGCAACATCCTTGCAAATCTTTGCTGAACCTTTCAAGTTTCACCAACATCTTTCCGATAGGAAGGAGACCAGAATTGCACGCAATATTCCAACAGTGGCCAAACCAGTGTCTGTACAGCTGCAACATGACCTCCCAACTCCTGTACTCCATATTCTGACCAATAAAAGAAAGCATACCAAATGCTGCCTTCACTATCCTATCTACCTGTGATTCCACTTTCAAGGAGCTATGAACCTGCACTCCGAGCTCTCTTTGTTCAGCAACACTCTCTAGGACCTTACCATTAAGAGTATAAGTCCTGCTAAGATTTGCTTTCCCAAAATGCAGCACCTCACATTTATCTAAATTAAACTCCATCTGCCACTTCTCAGCCCATTGACCCATCTGATCAAGATCCTGTTGTAATTCCGAGGTAACCACCTTCGCTGTCCACTACACCTCCAATTTTGGTGTCATCTGCAAACTTACTAACAGTACCTCTTATGCTCGCATCCAGATCATTTATGTAAATGACAAAAAGTAGAGGACCCAGCACAGATCCTTGTGGCACTCTACTGGTCACAGGCCTCCAGTCTGAAAAACAATCCACCACCACCATCCTCTGTCTTCTACATTTGAACCAGTTCTGTATCCAAATGGCGAGCTCTCCCTTTATTCCGTGAGATCTAACCTTGCTAACCAGTCTCCCATGGGGAAACCTTGTTGACGCCTTACAGAAGTCCATATAGATTACATCTACTGCTCTGCCCTTATCAATTCTCTTTGTTACTACGTCAAAAAAACTCAATCAAGTTTGTGAGACATGATTCCCATGCACAAAACCATGTTGACTATCCCTAATCAGTCCTTGCCTTTCCAAATACATTTACATCCTGTCCCTCAGGATTCCCTCCAACAACTTGCCCACCACCGACGTCAGGCTCACTGGCCTATAGTTCCCTGGCTTGTCCTTACTACTGTTGTTAAACAGTGGCAACACGTTAGCCAACCTCCAGTCTTCTGGCACCTCACCTGTGACTATTGATACAAATATCTCAGCAAGAGGTCCAGAAAGCACTTCTCTAGCTTTCCTCAGAGTTCTAGGGTACACCTGATCAGTCCCTGGGGATTTATCCACCTTTATGCGTTGCAAGACATCCAGCGTTGCAAGACGTCCAGCGCTTCCTCCTCTGTAATATGGACATTTTGCAAGGTTTTACCATTTATTTCACTACTTTCTATATCTTCCATATCCTTTTCCACAGTAAATACTGATGCAAAATATTTATTTTGTATCTCCCCATTTTCTGCAGCTCCACACAAAGGGCGCCTTGCTGATCTTTTGAGGGGTCCTGTCTTCTCTCCAATTATCCTTTTGTCCTTAATGTATTTGTAAAAACCCTCCTGGATTCACCTTCATTCTCCTTAATTCTACTTGCCAAAGCTATTTCATGTCTCCTTTTTGCCCTCCTGATTTCCCTCTTAAGTATACTCCTACTGCCTTTATAATCTTCTAAGGATTCACTCAATCTATCCTGTCTATACCTGACATATGCTTCCTTCTTTTTCTTAACCAATTCCTCAATATCTTTCGTCATCCCACATTCCCTATACCTACCAACCTTTCCTTTCACCCGAACAGGAATATACTTTCTCTGGATTCTCATTATCTCATTTCTGAAGGCTTCCCATTTTCCAGTCATCCCTTTACCTTCGAACATCTGCCCCCAATCAGCTTTTGAAAGTTCTTGCCTAATACTGTCAAAATTGGCCCTTCTCCAATTTAGAACTTCAACTTTTAGATCTGGTCTATAATTTTCCATCACTCTATTTTAAATCTAATAGAGTTATGGTCGCTGGCCCCAAAGTGCTCCCCCACAGACACCTCAGTCACCTGCCCTGCCTTTTTTTTCCCCAAGAGTAGGTCAAGTTTTGCACCTTCTCGAGTAGATACATCCACATATTGAATCAGAAAATCTTTTTGTACACACTTAACAAATTCCTCTCCATCTATACCCTTAATATTATGGCAGTCCCACTCTGTTTGGAAATCCCCTACCATAACCACCCTATTATTCTTACAGATAGCTGAGATCTCCTTACAAGTTTGTTTTCCAATTTTCCTCTGACTATTAGGGGGTCTATAATACAATCCCAATAAGGTGATCATCCCTTTCTTATTTCTCAGTTCCACCCAAATAACTTGCCTGGATGTATTTCCAGGAATATCCTCCCTTAGCACAGCTGTAATGTATCCCTTATCAAAAACGCCACTCCTCTTCCTCCCTTGCCTCCCCTTCTATCCTTCCTATAGCATTTGTATCCTGGAACGTTAAGCTGCCAGTCCTGCCCATCGTTGAGCCATGTTTCTGTAATTGCTATGATATCCCAGTCCCATGTTCCTAACCATGCCCTGAGTTCATCTGCCTTCCCTGTTAGGCCCCTTGCATTGAAATAAATGCAGTTTAATTTATTAGTCCTACCTTGTCCCTGCCTGTTTGTTTGACTCGCTACTGTTCTCAACTGTACCAGTGTCAGATTGATCTCTCTCCCCACTATCGCCCTGGGTCTCACTCCCCCACCTTACTAGTTTAAATCCTCCCGAGCAGCTCTAGCAAATCTCCCTGCCAGTATATTAGTCCCCTTCCAATTTAGGTGCAAACCGTCCTCCTTGCACAGGTCACTTCTACCCCAAAAGAAATTCCAATGGTCCAAAAATGTGAATCCTTCTCTCGTACACCACTTTCTCAGCCATGCATTCATCTGCTCTATCCTCCTATTCCTGCCCTCATTAGCTCATAGCACTGGGAGTAATCCAGATATTACTACACTCGAGAACCTCCTTTTAAAATTCCTGCCTAACTCTCTGTCATCTCCCTCCAGAATGTCAATCTTTTCCCTTCCAATGTTGTTGGTTCCAATGTGGACAATGACCTCTTGCTGGATCCTCTCCCCTTGAGAACATTCTGCACACTCTGAGACTTTCTTGATCCTGGCACCAGGGAAGCAACACACCATTCTGATTTTTCGCTGCTGGCCACAGAAATGTCTGTCTGTACCTTGGACTAGAGTCCCCTAATACAATTGATCTCTTGGAACCTGATATATTCTTCATTGCATTAGAGCCAGTCTCAATACCAGAAACTTGGCTGTTTGTGCCACGTTCCTCTGAGAATCTGTCAGCCCCTACATTTTCCAAAACAGCATACTGTTTGAAATGGGTATAGACACAGAAGGCTCCTGCGCTAATTGCCTACCTCTACCTCTCTTACCTTTCGTGGAGTTAACCAATCTGTGTGCCTGAGACACTCTTCTCTTTTCCACCCCCCCCCCTCCTATAACTGCCATCCATTGCATACTGTTGCTGTTGCAAATTCCTCATTGCTTCTAATTGTCCAACCGATCTATTCGGTCTGATGAGATTCGCAACCAACAGCATTTATTGCAGATATAATCCGCAGTAACCCTTAAATTCTCTTTAAACTCCCACATCTGACATGAAGCACATATCACTCTACTAAAGGCCATTTTTGCTCCTTCACAATCTACAGATCCAGAAAATAACACCAACTTATTCCTCTACGAAACGCTGACCCAGATTAAATTAATAAGTTATGGCTTATATTGTAAGTTTAATCAAGCAATCTATCTAAAAAAAAAAATCAAAAAAGAACCCACTCTACTCTACTGCAGACTTTCTGTAGGTCCCACTTAAAAACAATACACTTACCTGCTTCTGTGCTGTGAACTTTGCCCAAATAGTTCCTCCAAGATCAATTGTGAATTTCATGGTTTGTTAATTTTCCCAGATGCACTCCGATGTCTAGAGATACATGAATTCAAACAGCAAAGTCAGTAACTGTGCAGGTTCACTGCTGTCAATTTGTCTGTCTGTTTTCTCTCCCTCCCTCTTCCCTCTCCCTCTCTCTTTTCCCTCTCCCTCCCTCTCTCTTTCCCCTCTCTCTCCCCCCTGCACTGACCTCACTGTGCTTCCTTTGACTGTTCTTCTCCCTCTTAAAACTGCTGTTGTTTTTACTTTTTTTCCCAAGGTTCCAAAGCAATGCAACAGCATATAGAACAGTAATTGCTGCTCCTGGCATTTGAGGAAATCACCTCCAGCACCTAAAATACCTGCTAAAAGGAGCAGCTGTTACAGACAGAATTTTTTCCGGTCCTCCATCTTGGATTCTTCAGATAAGAATCTGGACCCCCTCCAATGCAGCATGTGCATCCTTTTGGACACAGAGCCCAAAACTGCATTAAGTATTCCAAATGCTGCCGGGCCTTATATGGCCCCAGGAGTATGTTTCTGCTCTTGTATCTAGATCTTTTTAAATAAGTATGCCCTATCTGCTCTGGGTCTGGTTTGTGAGCTGGGCTGTAGTACCCAAATACATAAAACACTCCATCCATCTTCTTAATGCATTTGCTCAATCCTATTGACAACCCTCAAAGTCATCACTGACCACACATTTGTGTGACAGCTTTTTAAGAGTGATACAATTGCTGTTGCTCTAAAAGACTAACTTTTTTGAATTTCACTCCTCAAGCCTGTTCTGCCATTCAGTGAGATTATACTGAAAACGTCACCTAACTCAACATAACTAATTGTGCCCTGTATCCCTTTTAAAGATTGGGTCAATATAAGTGTACTGAACTCTGTTGAAATCTGTAGTTGATCAAGCAGCAATTTATGCTCGCAAAAAGAACTCCAGGCTTCTACCAGTCCTTGAACATTGAAGTCTTCCTAACAGTTTTTGAGCTGGCGGAAGACACAGTTTTCCCCTAGCGGTTGACACCAGGTCTGCTGGTGAGATTGCTAAACAGGACCCTGGTGTTAGGAGCAAGGTACTGGCATATAATAGATTGGCTGACTGGCAAAAGGCAGAATGTAGGGATAAAGGGTGCTTTTTTTTTAAAATGGCAGCCAGTGACTGGAGGAGTTCTACAGGAGTCAGTGTTAAGTTCACAGCTATTCACGTTTTACACTAATCTGGATGAAGGAACTAAGGGCAAATGTTGCTATGTTTGTGAATGACACAAAGGTGGAAGGACAGGTAGTGTTGGGAAAATAGGAGGTGGCAGAAGGACAGACGAGAATGGACAAAAGTGGCAAATGGAGTGTAATAGAACTTAGAACAGTACAGCATAGTAAAGGCCCTTTGGCTCTCAATGTTGTGCCGGCCTTTTATCCTATTCTAAAATCAGACTAACCTACATACCCTTCATTGTACTAACTTCCGCATGCCTATCTAAGTCGCTTAAATGTCCCTAATGTATCCGACTCTACTACCACTACTGGCACCCACCATTGAGTAAAGAACCTACGTCTGACATCTCCCTTGAACCTTCCTCCAGTTACCTTTAAATTATGCCCCCTTGTGATAAACAATTCCACCATGGGAAAAAGTCTCTGGCTGTCCACTCTCTCTATGCCTCTCATCGTCTTGTACGCCTCTATCAAGTCACCCCTCATCCTCCTTCGCTGCAATGGGAAAAGCAAACCTTTCTTCATAAGGCATGCCCTCCTGTCCAGGCAGCATCCTAGTAAATCTCCTCAGCACCCTCTCTAAAGCTTTCCTCTAATGAGGAACTGGACACAATATGAGAAAGTATCAGCTAGTGTACTTTGGTAGGAAGAATAGAGGCATGGACTCCTTTCGAAATGGTGAAAGGCTTCCGAATCTGAAGTCTGTGTAGGGTTTTCTTAAGGTTAACATGCAGGTTCAGTTGGCAGTTAGGAAGGCAATTCAAGAGGGCTAGAATGCAAGAGCAGAGATCTACTGTTGAGGCTGCATAAGACTCTGGTCATACTACATTTGGAATATTGAGCAGTTTTGAGCCTCCTCTCTAAAGAAACATGCTGACATTTGAGGGTGGCCGTATCGAACCTACTTGGTCAAGTCATTGTGTATTAAGGTTAAACAGTCCTTACATGATCAGGGGTCAAGGGTTACATGGAAAAGACAGGAGAGTGGGTTAAGAAACCTGATTGAATGGTGGAGCAGTTTTGATGGACCAAATAACTCTAGTTTGCTCATAGATATAGAATTTTAAATTTGTCATATTGCCTAGAGGCTCCTTGACTGAGATTTTGATTGTCTCTTATTGCACATTAACTGATCTAGATTAACTTGCTGGTTGCTTGGCTTGAAAACCTATTTCTCCAGGAAATGTCTTCACTTTTTATTTCTTTATTTATGCTGTCCTACAGTTTAACTACTGTTAGGGGACCTATAATGTGTGCATGACCTCTACCTTTATTTCTCATCTCTATTCAAACTGATTCTACATTCCATTTCTTCAGGAAGTCAGTACTGAACTAAACCTCCCTTATAATTAACAGAACCATTCACCACGCTTTTCCTAGCTTGTGAAATTCCAATATGTCTCCCCCTTCATTTGGATCCCAACATCGGTTCCCTCTCAACCATGAGAGTAGATTATATAGGACAATGGGAAAGCATGATGGGTGGAATTTGCAATGGTTGAGGTGTTGCATTTTGTCAGAAGCGCAAGAGCGAAGAAATGTAGACTTAATGGCACATCATACAGGAGTGGGGGAATTTGTGTTTAATGTGCATAGATCCTTTTAAAGATGGAGGAAATATTGGAGTGCAGTTAGCAAGCATAGGAATTTGTTTCATTTAAGTAGAGGCATTGAGTACAAAGCAAGGAGTTATACTGAAGCCTGAGGAAGCACAAAGGTGAAAGCTAGCATTTTCCAGTCTGCTTTTGTCGCATTTTAGGAAGGCTACATGCATCCTTGTGAGGGTGCCAGGCAGCTTTAATGAAATTGTTCCAGGGAGAAGGACTTCGGTTGGAGAAGTTGGTATTGTTTTCTTTGATGCAAAAGAGGTCGGGGGAATTTGAATGTACAAGATTACAACTTGTTGAAACAAAGACATTAAAAATTGTTCCTATTAATTAATGGTAGATGCACTCTGGAGACACAAACTTTAAACTTTTGAGCAACAGAGGCGGTGAGGATGTGAATAACTATCTTTTTTGTTAGTTTGGTGGATTGTAATGACCTAGAACTCTGCATACATAGTGAAGCCAGAGACAAATGGTTTCAAAGGAAGTAAACTTCCATGCTTAGTTGGGGAATAGAACTGGCTCCATTGCTCAGTGGAGAATTGACATAATATCGATGGACCATAAGGTCCCCGTCTATACTGTGATAACTGACTCTTAACACTAGTTTGGTCTCCACTGGAGTTTTGCATAGAATTCTGACAACCAAAATTTAGGTAGAATTTGAAACCTGAAGCTTGCAAGAAAACAAAAATCCTTCGAGGGATGAAGGACTTCAATTAAGTCAATTTAGAAAAGCTGAGTTTACTTAAGTTCAGAGCAAATTTGTTATCAGTGCTCAAATCATAAGGTTTTGTACATTAGATAAAGCGAAACTGTTCCCATTGTCATAAGTGTTGAACGTCAGGAATGTTGATTGTGCTGAATAGATAAAGAACCAAAGATGACATGAGGAAAACCATTTTTATGCAGCCAGTGGAATGCACTGTATGTGGTGGGAGCAGGTTCATTTGTGACTCTTATGGGGAATTAACGCTTGAACTGAAATTTGCAGGGCTACTGTTTTAGCAATAGATAGAGCAAGGAATTGAAAAGTGGGGACTGAAGCTCCTGCTTAAATTCAATAGGGCAAGCAGTATCAAAATAATGCCAAAACAAGTTTGCTGCTAATTCAGCAGTTAAGTATAAGGTGGCTGCAAGTAGAGATATATGGACATTGGTCGAAGAGGGTGGTGCTGGCAATACACAGCTGGTCAGGCAGCATCAGAGGAGCAGGAAAATCTTCATAATTCCTGATGAAGAACTTATGCTTAACGTCGATTCTCCTGCTCCTCAGATGCTGCCAGACCAGCTGTGCTTTTCCAGCACCACACTCTTCAACACTGATCTCCAGCATCTGCAGTCGTCACTTCCTCCTTATCATGAAGGCAGTCCTCCTCCTTGGCCTTCTGAAACAGGAAGCTTAAAAATATTTTTTGTGAATAAAATTCTCTGCAGGCTGTATCTGTATGCAGTTCAGTCTAAAATGTTTTCCTTCAAAACCCCCACAAAGGGCTAATGAATAAGGCAGTAAATGTAGAGTTGGTAACAAGTGGCAGAATGAATGGCTAGCTGACCTCTAGATGAAGCAGATGAGACAGAAGTCAAGTTACTCAGATTGGCAGAAAGGGAGGAAGATGGTCTGTACACAATTTACACTAATGATTAGGACTTTGGAATCAAAAACACAATAAATGTGGATGTCATCAAATTGGTAGGATCGTCCAGACTGAAAAGGACAGCAGTTAATAATTGTGAATTGGCAGGTAATTGCAAAATGAAATTTAAAGGGTCACTTGTGATGTAGACTTTTGGAAAGAATAGGAAGGTCAGTTATTGCTTGGAAGTTTCAAGTTGAGGTTCAAATACAGCAATTGCTACAATTGTGCCATAGGTTAGTATGGACATTTAAACAGAAGTGAACCAAACACTGAGCTTCATGTGCAGTTCTAGTCATGCAATAAAAAGGATGTAGAGATACTGGTATGGACGCAGAGAAGACTTTCAACAATGTGTGTATATATATATATATATAGAAAAAGATTGACAGGCTGAATTAGATGGGAGAAGAGGGCTGATCTCGTATTTAAAATTATGAATAGCTTTCTTTGTGTATAGAGAAAATCTTGCCTTTTGTGGGAAATAACATAACTAGAGGCCATCAGTCTAAGAAAGCTACTGAGGAATTCAATTGGAAATTTGTAATACATGAGAGAACGTTGAGAGAACGTGGAACTTGCTACTACAGAATGGTTGCATAGTATACAGAGATATTTAGGGGAACCTGGTCAAGCAAGAGAAAGGAAAGCATTAATTGGTATGGTAGACTTAGGTCAGGACGATTCATATGAAACATAAACATTGGCATGGACTAATAGGGCCAATTGGCCCATTATGCAGTTTTGTGAAATTTTCTGTAATTTTGTACTTGGAGTTTGGCTTATCACAGTTAAATGTCAAAATTTGGTAATTAGATGCATTTCACAATGTAAAACTGAATCCAGTATTTTGTGTTTTAGATTCAAGTTCATTCTTCTTGGCTGTTTAGGTCTCCATTTTTAAAAAAAGTTTCTTTTGGTTCACTCAGGTCTTTTCAGGGTTCAGATGCAGGAGGAAATTCACCATCTTCAACTCTACCATCACCTCAGATCAAAAATGTTAGTGACAGTGAGCTCAGTACTTCTGCAGCTGAATTGCTTCAGGATTACATGATGACAGTAAGTTGCTGCTCCTGATGTCAAAACAAACATTTTAGTTTTTGGTTATAGCAATAAAACGAAATACTCTTTCATACTGAAATTATTACTTTTGTGGTAGTGGTTTATCTAATTGCCTATCATTTAAGGTCAGTGGAGTTGAAGGACTCCTGGTTCATCCTCAATATATCCAGCAGAAAGGGGAGCTGTACTATGCTAAATTCAAGAACATTCAAATAATCCTGAAAACATGGAGAACAATGATGTCAACCCTTCAGTTTTAAAGGATGTTTACAAACATTTTTTACTGTATTTTTTTGCTATCATTCTAGATTAAACTTTATAATTTTTTTATACACTGAAATTTGATTGCCCTGTTCCCCGCCCCCACTACTTGGTGTAAATGATCCACAAAATAATAAGAAATGTGAGTTGTCATGTGTTTGTCATTCACCTATTTCATGTTTTGTACATCATAGATCTTGTACTTGTACATAGATCTAGTGTGCTTCCAATTAAACCTGTTGGACTATAACCTGGTGTTGTGTGATTTTTAACTTTGTACACCCCAGTCCAACACCGGCATCTCCGAATCATCATAGATCTTGTACTTTTTGGGATATTTCTGCTTCACTGCTTAAGATCTATAGGTATTTAGTGTAGCAGACTAAATATCTTGGCCTTGATTTGGACTATACTCAAGGTAAATTACAACTCTCCCCTCTTTTAAGTAGGCTGAGAAATTAGAACTCTTTATAAAATTAAAAAGCTAAAGAAATTCTGAAATCTGATCTCTTTAACGTGCAAATAAATGAGACGGATGTCTGTACAATGTGTTATCTGAGTCATAGCAATGACAATGTTATATGGTGTTTTGACTTATGAATTCTGTAATTTTTACCTTTTTTATGGACTAAGTCTAATCATGCTCCATTTTGATTTTTATTAATATTTTGCAGTGTAGGAAAGTCTGGAAATGCATTAAACTGGATATATTCAGTCTGTAATGACCAACACCTCTAAATCACTCAATTGTTGTGTTTTTGGTTTGACATGCTTGCTATAGCTCTCAAATTGTATTTAATGAGACAGTCAAAATCATTTGGTAACACGTGCAATTGGTAATAGTTGCAGTTTCAATAAACCCAACAATAATAAATGCCTTAAAACCTTTACATTATTATTTTGTAATTGAGGAATCTTAAGAGCCCAGGTGTTCTTTCTCCAAAAGCATACTTTTCTCCAAATGATTTGATCATATTGTAACTTGACCATTATTGCACAATTGTTTGACAGTTGTTTTTTTTTGTGACAGTGAATCCAGCTTAAGGCATTGAATATTTTTCTACTGTTTTTAAAAACTTGGAGTTGATTTAGATATTTGAAATTATGTATACTGCTGCTATAACTAGAAGTATTTAAGTTCTAGTATTTGGCAGAGGAGGTCTACTTCTGCATATTCTGTATGCAGAAAACATTGGCTATTTGGAAGTATAATTCTTTTCAGTGAAACCTACATACTACTAACCTGGCAAATCAGTACTGCGGCCACCCACCCTAAACTGGGTACAATGTAAATTTAACGTGCAATTGTTTTTTTTAAATAAGGAAGATAACAAATGGTCGTAAGTAATACTGGTTTTGGTTAACTTGAATGGCTTTGTTTGGAAATAAAGTTGTAATGTTTGAGGCTCGTTGCTTATGGACATATGCTTGTCTATAATCTTAATAGATTTGCTATATTGTCATATGAGCAGTTATCCAGTTCTGTGATTTTTGGTTGAATGTGCCTGAGAAAAGTTAATCTTCTACAAGTTGTACTTCAGTAATCCAGTGACAGTGGACCTGTTGCTGGACTGAAGAATTTGCAAGACCATAGGAGGTCTCACGTCAGGATCAGTGCAGTGAAACGGAAAATATTTGTTTTACAGAATCTACATCTCTTTAGTTGCCACCACAGCTCTAGTTGCTTTGTCAGTGTTTGTCTACAAAAGTGTGTGCCAAACTAAGGAGGCACGGTCCTGCTAAGGAAGGTGTGTAGGGAATGATTTGATAGTTTCTTGTCACAAATTTTGATCTGTTATGTAGTTAATTGTCAATTCTGTTTTGCAGCTGAGAACGAAGTTAACATCTGAAGAAATCCAGAAGTTTGCTACACTTCTACACGAGTATCGCAATGGTGCCTCAATTCATGAATTTTGCATCAGTCTTCGACAGTTGTATGGTGATGGTAGAAAGTTTCTTTTGCTTGGTAAGTTACATGTCCCATTTAGAGTTAAACAGTAATTTTTTTGGGTGTGTAATGAGAATTTGTATTTCTCGCGCATTGACAAAGCCAATTCAGTTTTAAGAAAATCATAAATGTTTCATTGATACTTTGATTTATTGTCAGATGTACAGATACATAATGTATTGTATTGCATGCTAACCTGACAAATCATACCTACCTTAAGTACACCAGAGTAATAAAACAATGCAGAATATAGTGTTACAGCTAGAGAAGGCGCAGAGAAAAATCAACTGAGGTATGTTCATATGTCTGAGAACCATAGGTAAGAAGCTGTTCTTAAATCTGTTAGTATGTGTTTTCAAACTTTTGTATCTTCTGCCTGATTGGAAGGGGATGGAAGAGCATATAACCATGATGAAGGGGTCTTTGATTAGGTTGGCTGTTTTCCTGAGCTACTAGGAAGTGTAGACAGTCAGTGGAAGGCTAGTTTTCATGACGGACTGGGCTGCATTAAGAATGCTGTATAATTTCTTGTGGTCTTGGGCAAAGCAATTGTGATGCATCCAGATAGGGTACTTTCTTTTGGTGTATCTTTTAAAAATACGTAAAAGTCATTGTGGAGATGCAGAATTTCCTTATAAAATTCCTTATAAGAAAGTAGAGGCATTGTTTCCTCGATTGTAGCATTGACGTGGATGGACCAGGATAGATCGTTAGTGATATGTACTCTCAAGAACTTGAAGCCCTCAACCACGTCCACCTCAGCACCAAGGATACAAACCAGGAACATGTCCTTCGCTCCGCTTCCTGAAGTCGCTGACCAACTCCTTTGTTTTGCTGACATTGAGAGAGAGATTAACAACAACTGCAGTTGCTGGAAATCTAAAACCTAAACAGAAATTGCTGGAAAATCTCAGCAGGTCTGGCAGCAACTGTGGAGAGAAATCTGTTATCGTTTCAGGTCCAATGACCCTCATCCTTTTTAGGGTGATGTCATCAGCAAATTTATAAGCTGAATTTGGCCACAGTGGTGACTGTAAGGAGTGTCGAAAGAGGCAGAATACACAACCTTGCAGGCAACTGGTGTCGAGAATCATTATGGAGGAGATGGTGTTGCTTATCCTTGTTGATTGTGGTTTGCAGGTCAGGAGGTAGAGGATCCAGTTGCAGAGTGGCAGGCAGAGTCCTAGGTCCTGATTTGGATATGAGTTTTGTTGGAATTGTCATGTTGAATCCGAGTCAAAGTCAATAAATAGGAGCCTGACATAGATGTCCTTATTATCCAGATGTTCCAGGGCTGAAGGTAGGGTCGGGGAGATGGTGTCTGCTGCAGACCTATTGTGAATTGCAAAGGATCAAGGCAATCTGGAAGGCTGGAGTTAATGTGTGCTCCTACCAACTTCTCAAAGCATTTCATAATGATGGGTGTCAAAACTACTGGGCAGTAGTTGTCTGAGTTTTCATAGGCACTGGATGATAGTGGTCTTATTAGAGAAGGTGGCCACATCACATTGTAGTGAGGAGACGTTACAGATATCTGCGACTACTCCCGTCAGGTGGTCCGCACAAGAACTAAGTACCTAGTCGGGGGTCCATCCAGGCCAGTTGCTTTCTGTGGGTTCACCTGAAGGGCAATCTGACATCAGTGGCTGTGGATTCATTTGAACAGAAGGGCAGTGAAAATAAGCATTGAGCTAATCAGGGAGGTTTGCATTGTTGTCAGCAATTCTACTCAAATTCACTTTTTATAGCCTGTTTATATCATGCTGGCCTTGCCACAGTTGATGTATGTCAGCATGGGACTTTAGTTTGGTATTGTCCTTTGGCATCCCTGATAGCTTTGTGAGGATCATAACGAGATTTCCTGTGTGGGTCAGGGTCACGCAGCTTTAATGCCTCAGACCTGGATTTCAGTAGAGAGTGGGTCTTCCAGTTCATCCGTGACTTCCAGTTGGGGAACACTTGGATTAATTTCTTTAGCACACAGACCTCTAGACGGTTACTGATGAAGTCCATGACTAGTGACATATTCAGATTGGCTGCTGAGTTCTTGGATGTGGACCAGTCCACTGACTCCAAACAGTCATATAGATGCTCGCCATTTACCTCAGATCATTAATGTACGACTTTTTGTTCTGGATCCTTGCACTTCAGTTCCTGTTTGTAAGCTGGGAGAAGGACCATAGCCTTGTCGTCTGATTTACCAAAATGTGGATGGGGCATGGAGCAGTAGGTATCTTTGGTTCTACAGCAAAGGTCCAGGGTGTTTGGACCTCTGGTGGGACAGGATTCCTGTTGGTGGTACATGATAGGTGGACTGGTTGAAGCCCCTGACTACTATAGTAAGGCCTCAGAATTCTGTCTCAAAGCTATTTTATTGTAGTGTATATTTCATTGTGTGCTCTTTACTTCTGCTATCCTGACAGCAGTTTACATCCCACTCCATGCAGAAGTGAACTCCCCGTGGCAGGTAGTAGGGTCAGCACTTCACCATTAGATGTTCTAAGTCTGCAGCGTAGTAACTGACCAGGGTCATCCTGTCAGCGTACCAACAGGAGGCCGGCCCCTTTGACTTGCCCAAGGACTCCATGTGATACATTTGGTGGAATGGGAAGCTTTCCATTTGTAAGGCACAGTCTGGTGAAGTAGAAGTTAGCCATGTCTATATAAAGCAGATATCTTTTATAATTCAAATTGTACAGAAGCCTACTGAATGGGGGACTGAAATATTAGTTTTAATATTTTCACGAAGTAATTTAACCTTTCATTAGGAACGAACTTAGTCTTTTTTTTTCTGGTCAGGCTCACCAAGAACAAAATACTGCAGAGGTTTTAACTATGAAATAAAAACAAAATATTTGAAGTAGTTGATGTTCTAGCAGTTTCTCGGTTTTGGAGTTTAGTGGGGTTTGGGTGTAGTAGGGGTGGGAGGAAAGGGAGAGAGATGAGAATATTTCTGTTGCTCCCTTTATCTGCAGTGGAGGAGTACTTGGAAATCTAGTAGCAAGAAAGGGGACCGTTGAAAGAAAAGGAAGCTTTGGGAATAGGATAGATGGTAGGGAAAATAGTAATGAAAAATATTTATCTCTGTCATTTTAATGTTTCCTGTCTTCTGCATAAACAATGCTTTTCATTTATTCTATCCTTCCAACTTAGAACTGTTGCATCTTTTAAGCAATTTCAGTTCTGAATGGTCATCAGCCTTGAAACATTTACTGTTTCCTCACTCCACAGTTGCTGCTTGATTTGTTGAATGTTTCTAGTATTCATGCTTTTTTATTTCATATCTGTACAACTTCTGAAGCTGTACTAAGAAATGTCATTACTCTTCATAAATAATCGTTGGGACAAATGTCATATTTAATGATCAACTTACCTGTTGTGTCCTCCATTATTTTTTAGATTAGATTCCCTACAGTGTGGAAACAGGCCCTTAGGTCCAACAAGTCCATACTGACCCTCCAAAGAGTAACCCACCCACACCCGTTTCCCTCTGACTAATGCACCTAACACTATGGACAATTTAGCATGGCCAATTCACCTGACCTGCACAGCTTTGGACTGTAGGAGGAAACCTGAGCACCCGGAGGAAACCCACGCAGACACGGGGAGAATGTGCAAACTCCGCACACAATCACCCGAGGCTGGAATCGAACCTGGGACCCGGGTGCTGTGAGGCTGCAATGCTAACCACTGAGCCACCATGCCACCCTATTGTTGACACTTTTAAAAATTCTTTACTTTCACTAAAGAAACATGACTATCCATATTGTTTCACTAGCTTTCCATATTGTTCCTTTTAATTTTAAGTTTGAAAAATTATGTTCCATCTGAATTCTCAGTTGGGTTAGGGGTGTGTGATGGTTGAAGATGGAACCCGGAGAGAGAATGCCTGTTAGGGAGACAGAGAGATGGTAATTGTATGCTCAGAAGAAAGAAAAGCTGATCATGGGGACTGGAAGTAGGTGAAAAAGGATTGGCGGTGTTGAAACCACATTATGAGCAGTGCAATCTCCTCTGCATTGGGGAGGTGAAACGCAGACCTGAGCAACTGCCTTGTGAAACATCTGCATTCTGTCTGCATGCCAATCTTTATTTCCATCATTATTTTGGTACCCATTATCCACTTTTTCTTTCCACTGAGCTTTGTCTCCTAGTTATGTTGCCTTGTATCCCTGTGGCTTCCATCTCTCGCTCCTCCCCTTTTTCTTTCCCCAGGCCTACCACCGCACAAGTACCACTATTTCCTAGTTATTGGAAATTTGGAAAAGGGTCATTCGATTTGTGACATGAACTCTGCTTTCTCTCTGCAGATACTTTCAAACCTGCTGAGTTTCTCCAGTAATTTGTTTTTGTTTTACTAACAACATCTGCAATTCTTTGTTTAACTTTAGAGCTAAAATAGCACTGCATTTTAATGCAATATTAAATTTAAATCCGATTTATGCTTTTATTACATCCTTTAATAGTTTTTCATCCAATTTTGCAGTTTAGCAGTAAATTTCTTGTTTTGTATTAAAGTTCATTTGCCATTTAACTGCCTATTCTGCAAGTTTTCTAATGTTAGCTTGTATTAAGCTTAATTGCTTAACTGTTTGAGGAGCAGTCACTCAGTATCACTTGCAAAATCTGACTAAGTTTAATGTCTGTGAGCCATTGATTCCTGGATTCCAAAACAGATAATTAGACTTTACCTCTGCACTTGTTTACTTTCTTTTTCATCCAATTTGCTATTTTCAACCATTTGTCCTCTCCCTCCACTTGTTCAAGCCTTTATCCCAAGCCTGACTCAGATACCTGACTTGCTTTTTTTATGGCAGTCCACGCACTGCAATCTGCTGCATCACTCTTGCCAATTTTAAGTCTTCAAAAGAAATCCTGTCAGGTTAGTTAAGCGAAACTAGCTTTTTGGAATTATGTTGACCCATAGATTTTCCATCTATATATTAATATTGATTTCATATGGATTCTAGCATCTATCCTACAGATGATAAATTAATTGGCCAATAATTTCAGGCTTCCCCCTTCTTTTAAATATCAAAATGATATTATCTGCCTTTCCTAAAACAATACACTTGATTCTACAGAACTTTTTTTCTGTATTTGTAAACTAGTGTCTCTGCTGTCTCCTCCTCTAGATTCCTTCAGTATGCACTTATGGATATCGTCTGAACTCTGGGGACTTGGCCTCTTTAGTTTTGTTTAAGTATTTTTTTCCCCTGTCCCACTATTAACCATTCAAACTCATCGTCTAATCGAGTCATTTAATGAAGTGTATGTTCCATTATCTTTTAAGTACTGAGATAAAATCATTAGTCAGTTTTCTTCTGAGTTTATCTTGCTCATCCTTTAATTGCTGTACCCTACGTGACTTTTATTGAAAAATGTTTTCACCTTTTGACTGACTTATGTTGCATTCCTTTTATCTGTTATATAAGAATTTTATCTTTTTTTTAGATTTAATTTTCCTTTTGAGTTTTCAAGTTTTGCAGGTACAGCCAGTTCTTCTATGACCTGATGGTTACGTTCTTGTGCAATCCTAAGTTATAGACCGATTGTGTTTCAGAAACAGCACTTAGTGTTGGCGATGTAATAGTGTTACAGCCAATACATTGTAAAGCTTCGTGCTTTAGAAACAATGTCCCTGATTCAATTGCAGCAAATTCGGGTTGACGAAACGCATTATAGCAGAACAAGCTGTACTTCATAATTATCGTGTTGTTAATGGAATAAATTCCTGTTGGATTCTCTTGCTCACTTAAAGATTTTCCATGATTTCCTTTTTCACCAAGATTTTTCTTTATTTTATTTGGTTCTACCTTCTTCAATACAGCGCTTCCCAACTCTCTCCCTAATGCAACCCGCATTTCAAAGCTTGAATGTTTTTGTACCCCCTCAGTGAGAACCCATTAGAGCAGGAGTACGGTTGTTAAACTTGGTTTGAATTCCACCTTATGTTATTGTTTCAGATCTCGTGGCCCCCAAATGTTAGCCCACTTTGAGTTCTGATTTCCACGTTTGGGAATCCTGACTTAATACCATTTCAGAGAGGTCTTTTTTTTTTTGGTTGCAAATCATGTTTCAACTTTATGTTCCTGGCATTTAGCCCCGCTACTATAATTTATTTGTGAATGTTGTTGTTCCTGAACTTTATTTTCATTAGAGCTGCTGTATCTGATGATTGTATAAGAATTCTCTTGGATTTCATTTGGGATCAGTTTAAAGGGGAAGTGTTGCATGTCTGTCTTGAGGTAATTATAATGAAAAGATATAGCAGCATTATGTGATGATACAGTTTGACCCTTAATTGTGTGGAAGCCTTCAAGTGTAAATTGAAGGCAACCGCTGCACTGTAGTGACTGACTTGGTCTTGAACAATTGACAATTAGCAATGCTGGAAATGTACTTACAGATCTGATTATTTTTACTATGCATTCTACCATATTTAAGTCCAATTTGTAAATTTTAGACATTTGAATGCATGCAGACTGATATAGTTGTTTTCCTCTTCAATAGAAATGTGGGTTGAGGTGTTGGGTATATAAAAGAAAAATTAATTCAAAATTCTACTAAGAGGTTTGCTTCTGTTTTTTTTTGTAAAAAAGTCATGTTTTTTATCTTCCAGGACTCCGACCTTTCATTCCAGAAAAAGACAGCTTACATTTTGAAAATTTCCTTGAAACTATTGGTGTCAAGGATGGAAGGGGCATTATAACGGACAGTTTTGGCCGATACAGAAGGACTTTGAGTAATGCATCCAATTCAACTACAAATGGCAATGGAGCAACTGCAGGCTCAGATGATCAGTCTGTGCCTTCTGAAGGTGATGAATGGGATAGAATGATCTCTGATATTAGCCATGATATAGAGGCCCTTGGCTGCAGTATGGACCATGATTCATCTTGAAATGAAATTTGCACATCCAGTTAGTAGCCGTCAAACTTCTTTCTTATACCGATGTGTTCTTAAATGAAGTTTACTACAATGTGAATATTTAAATGGATTGTTAAAACATTTCTAAAAAATGAAGAAATCAGGCCATAACTTTTTTTATTGCTGAAAAACTGCTTATTTGTATTGAAACCTTTTGTAACAAAGCAAATACCTGTTAGGCTTGCTTCTTCCAGTCGTGAGCAAGACTTTCCTTGTCATTTCACGTGGTTTTGTATCTGAACTGCACAATGTTACATATTGCAGTATACTGTGATGTCAGGGATGATTTGATTCACTTCTGGACAGATTTTTCATTTTCAATCTAAGGCTCCAAGAAGTTGAAATTTTTTGTCCCATTTCTGCTCTATGATGTTGCAGCATGAGGTGATGTCTGGTGCTTGCAAATAATACTGCACACTTTGAATTCCTGTAAATCTTGGCTGCATATTCAAATGTAGCTGCTGAAATTTGCCTTGTGACTAAACTAGGCAACATATTTCCATTCTTCTCATGGGAGGTGCAGAAAAGCTGGTATGTGATTGTGAAAGTTGAGCTTGTATATAGTTGGAGTGCATTATTGTGATTGCAAATAACTAAAATTTTGGTAAAGACAATTGACAGAAGAAAAATTGGCATTTTTCTTAAATGAAGAGAACCATGCTGCAGATTTTATGTTCTGCTTTCAAATATTTGCTTTAAAAATTCCTGCAGTTATCTGCTATTCCTGCAATATTTATGCTCTACTTCCATTTTCAAATAAGGGAAAGCATTATCATTTAAACTTGTAGAGTTTTATACAAAGGTTTAATGTTCTGGTGAAATGAACAGTAAGGTGCACCATAATGGTGTGTCTGTATATTGATACTTTTCAAAATGTCCTTTCTATTTCTGCACACCCAATGCAAGGATTTTTAAATTTTAAATTCTAATTAAAAAATAAGGGCTATTTAATCGTAGCCCATGCAAATTTTTCATGTAATATGCTGTATTTACTCTCCCATTTAATGAAATTTAAAAGGAAGAAAAATGTTCATGAAACTGGAGATGCAATTTCAAATTTTGGTTAATAGTCAATTTGGATGCTGTATTTATACTGCATTTAAACAACCTTTCTTAAATATTCTATTTGTTTATTGGCATGACTCAACATTTTACCAATAGATGTACTGTATTGTATGTATATGTGATAGTGTGCAGTGGGTAGAATGTATGAAGTTAATATGCATAGCATGTGGAAACAAGAAAACCTCAAGATCAATCTGAAAGAATGGATTTGCTATTACTGCCAGTATAATGGTCTTTGGAGCCACTAACTTTTTTATGGAGTGTTGTCAGATGCTTCAATATCCCATTCATTAGTTTGTAGTGAAGTAACTTGGTAACAGTGCTTCAGGTGATTTAATTTTATGCTTGGTTTGTAAACCTAAATGTAATATTATACTCTAGTAAGATCTGTTAAATTCACTTCAGTGTCCCTTTCAAAATATTTTAGTGTCGTAAACTCAGATATTAATGAGTTGAAAACCACTGGCATTGTACTGGCAGACTGCATGGTGGGTTTCCCGATTTGGATGCTTAATTAATTGTACTTAAGGAAGTGGCTGTGTGTACCATGTCGTTATGGTGATTGTTGTCTTTTAAATATTAGGATGGAGGTAGGGTAAAATACAACTGCGTATCAGTGAAATATTTCAAGTACAAGAAGATGTAAATGTTTGAACTTTTCAGGTACAAGGGATATCAAGCTACCCTCTTTGGATATGAATATTAGATGTTGTTTTCTGCATCACTTGCCATGATTTTACTCGGATGTTTTGTTCCATTTCTCCATTTGACTGAAGTTGATCTTTTGTTTCCTCCAGTCTGTTCAGAAAGTTGCCCATTTACTTTATGTACAAATATGTACGATTTTGTTTGTGATTTATCATTTTTACACTGTATAGAATATCTGCTAAAGCAATTCACATTTGTAGCAGGAAAGGACCTGTGCATGTTTTGTAATGCTTTACTTTTTTCAAAGTGCAGTCTACTGTTTGTTCCATTGGCCAACTACTTCCAACTATTCTCAATCAATTATCTGGTTTATCTGGCACAGCCCAGAAGTTCAAATACAGATAAGCCAAGGCTGAGATTCCAACACCAGTTTGCTTCAATGAAAAAGCAATCTAACCATGCAAGCTACTACAAACACACCTATCATTTGACTTGTATATCAGTAGTGCAGCACCATTTCGGTTTCATGATCTGGCTTGTTTAAATAGTAAAGCCTTTAGCTTGGGCTATTGTAAAGGTTGAATGTCAAGCTATATCATCTTTTCCTGAGTGAAAGTGAGGACTACAGATGTTGAAGATAAAAGTCAAAAAGTGTAGCATCGAAGAGCGCACATCCGAGAAGCAGGAGAGTCGATGTTTCAAGCATAAGCTCTTCTTCAGGAATGATGAAGAGCTTATGCTTAAAATGTCAACTCTCCTGCTCCTCAGATGCTGCCTGACAGGCTGTATTTTTCCAGCACCACACTTTTTGACTATATTTTCTCCTTCAGCATTGGTAATAAATTTTCTCTTCAGTGATGCCACTGAAATTACCTGAGCATTGAGGTGGACAAGGATAACATGGAAATTGTTACTTTGAATGCAGGACATTTAATTTTAATCACCTGCCCCATTCTGGATGGGGTCACTTTCTGTTATAAATCTAACAGTAAATCAGGATAACTGGAGAGGTAGGTGTAATGGTGAGTGAGAGTGGAACAATTATTTCCGGATTTTTTTTGATAGTTTAATTGTTTTGCTTTAAAAGTAGCAGTATTATAATTGTGATAAAGGATAACACAGTAAAACAGCACATTTCATGTAATATTTATTCCTGATGCCTGTTAAAAGGCATGATGACAGAACTGAATTTATCTTTGCAGGGTATTTTGGGACAGCAGTACATTTCGCACTTGCAAGTATAAAATAGATAATTGGTCAGTGAAGCATGTTAATGCAATAATTTGAGTTTTACTTTGTACAGATTTGCTTTCAATATCCATTATTTGCTTAATGCAAATTCCGGCCATGTTTGCCAAAAATATTAATCAGGTCAATATTATTCCCTAACCATAGGGACTATGACTGTCTTTAGCACAAGTACGAGAGCTGTAATATTCCACTTTAGGTCAAATGCGTATTTATTTTGGGGTCTATTTATGTCCAATCTGTTTAATAAAGGAGACTTTGCATCTTCGTCATGTTTCTGTTATACCTATTGGTCAAATTCTTAACATTACTCCATGTTTCCTTTCTTCATGTTGCTTATGTGTGTACTAGTAATTTACCTTAAAATTGTTTTTTTAATTTTATAGCCATAACAATCCAAAGAAATCTGCAGTGCCTTAGTCACGGTGTGCAGGAAGTCAGTTTTATCAAATATTGATGGTTTTAGTGTAGAGCTAGAGTCCTACAGGACGGAGACAATCCCTTTGATCCAAACTGGTCCAAGCCGACCAACATGTCCATCAACGCTCACCCCATTACCCTGCACTTGGCTCATATCCTTCTAAACTTTTCCTATCCATGTATTTTTCCAAATACCTTTTTAAATGTTAATGTACCCACCTCAACTACTTCCGCTGGTAGCTCATTCCTATGCATTCCACACTTTTTTTTTAAAAAAAAGTTGCCCCTCAGGCTCCCTTTTTATTCTTTCCCTGCTAACCTTAAACTAATGCCTTTGAGTCCTCGATTTCCCCAACCCTGGGGAAAAAGGTTGGGTGAAGTCATCTTATCCATGCCTTTCATAACCGTAGACATTTCTATAAGGTTCCCCCCTCGGTCTCCTACGCTGTAAAGGAAAAAGTCCTCGCTTGGCCAACCTCTCCTAATAGTTCAGACCATTAAGTTCTGGCAACAACCTTGTAAATTTCTTCTCCACTCTCCTGTTTAATAACATCTTGCTAAAGCAAGGTGACCATAACTGAACACTGCTCCAGATGCATCTCTTTGCTTAATTGTTGGTTCAGTTTATAAACTGCGATGTATACAATGATAAAGTGGACCAAACAGTCTACAAACTGATATAATAAACAATTAATAAGTATGCATTCATAAAAGAAATAGACACCTGAAAACAATTGACCATCTTGGGACATCTACAGGAAACATCTGCACCCAAACCCCTCTGCTACCATCTGATGTGAATGTTTGCTTTTCCGTCTGATGTGAATGTTTGCTTTATGAACAGGTTCTTTTTTAGTTGTCCTCTTCCCCCAAATAAGACATGTTGCAATGAAAATAAATTTAGTCTTGTAACTGGCCTGAATCTTCATGGGACATGTGGAAAAACTCTTTCAGTCCTAACATTTATTAATGACTCTTCCTCAGCTGCCAAACTGGAAAATGTCACCAACTTTGTTTCAAATTTCCCCTCTACTTCACCAATTGGTTTATCATTAATTCTCCCCTTTGATTCCTTTCACTATATCTTTATAGATATGTTACTTCATCTTGTTTCCTGTTGAAGACTTTTCTCCCCATCCTCCTTGTTTGTCCCTATCGCATCTGTTCTGATGATGCTATATTTCCCTCCCAGATCTGTGACCTGAGTTTCCATTATCCTCTCCTATCTTGACAGTGTCCTTATTCACATCACTCTTTTCTGACACCATTTAAATATATTGTTTTCCTTTTCCCTTGTCCCTTTCTCTTTGAGCAATTTTTTTTTAAAAACAATACTGAATGACATTTTGAGTTTATTTCTCTGTCACACTGGGTTTCCAAATGCATCTTCCAGATAAAATAATGATTTAAGCTTTGAATAGTGTCATGCCCTCTGAAGTGGAAGACCAGTACAGAATGGATGCTTGTTTTCTTGATTTTCCATGCAATCTGAAGATGTGGTTCTAAGCTTCCAGTTGTCTTTTATAGTTGCTTTTCAGTGAAGTTCAATAGAAGCTTAAGAAATAACACCACCTCTGTGTCCAGAAAACTGTACTGTTGAGTTCAACAATTCTTCTAATCACTTTTGCATTTATTCCCCAAACAGCTGTACTGGTCATGATTCAGTTTGTTGTTGATAACCCCTCGACACATCAATTTTTGATGTTCTGTTACCACTTTTCCTTGCACCATCATCCAATTTGTAATTTGATCCATCTTTCATCCCATCATAGACTTTGACTTTTACACTTTCTTCTCTTCTCCACCCCTTCATTTCATTTCATTTTTGCCCCATACTTGAATAAAATCTGTGCAGTTCTTATCCTTTTCCAGTTCTGACTGGAGGTCAGGAATCAGGAGTGTGATCTATTTCTCTGATTCTGTCTAACTTAAATTATTCTTGTTTTCAATTGGAATGTGCATGTTTCACAGATCACTTAATATTTTAAAAATTCTGTACTGATAGTGAGTCCAATTTATTAATATCATGAATAATTTTCCATGTTATTTAAATGGGCCTTTTGAGTCACTATTTCTTTATAGCTCTAAGAAAATAATTTCCTCATTTGAAACTCATATCTCACCTGTAAATGAAGTTTCTTCACTTGGACAAAGTGCATCTTTTATGAAAGGCACAATTAGCTCTGTGGCCTTGAAAAACAAGTTTTGGGGCATTTGGGGTTGTACTTGGTAGGATTTGATAGCAATGGAAATAAAGGATGTGGGAGTGAGAGGTAGTGTATTGGCGTAAAGATTTTGACTTGGGCTTCTGTGAAGGGTTTGGGGTTGCTGCACCAACAGACATTATCTTTAACATGTGATGTCCTATAGTAGTATTGCAAAGGAGAGCAGGGAAGCTATGCTTGCCCTTGATCACCACTCCGAGTAACATTTATCCTGGAATTTAATAATTAGAGTACTGCTATTTGTGGGATCCTGCTATGTGAAGACTGACTGCTGCATTTCATACATTGCAATAGTGCTTGCACTTCAGAGGGGGCATAGTGTGAATTCACTAGAATGACATCCTATCTACTTTATTAAGGCAGATGCCATAATAGTCCCTTGAGAATAGAAGGTTAAGTACTGATATAGATGAGGTTTTCAAAATGATCCAAGTATCTAATAGACTAGATAAAGAAACTACTTTCCCATGGTAAAGAGTCTTAAGCAAGGGCACAAAGTCCTAAAATTTTAGTTAGGTTTTTATGAAATGTTTCCTGATATTACCAAAGAATAGGGGAAATTTGGGTCTTTCTCCATCAAAATATTAGAGGTTGTAGCGAGTTTGGAGAAGATTTGTAGCTCAGGTTGAGGTTTTTGAAGGAAGGTTTGCTCATTGAGCTGAAAGGTTCATTTCCAGACATTTCTTTACCTTACTAAGTAACATTTTCAGTGGACCTCATGCGAAGCAATTATGAAAATTCCTGCTTTCTATTTATATGTTTGGGTTTCTTTGGGTTGATGTCATATCCTGTGGTGATATTTCCTGTGGTGAAGTCACTTCCAGTTCCTTTTCTCAGGGGGTGGTAGATGGGGTCTTACTCGATGTGTTTGTTGGTAGAGTTCTGGTTGGAATGCCATGCTTCTAGGAATTCTTGTGTGTGTGTCTTTGGCTTGTCCTAGGATAGATGTATTGTTCCAGTCGATGTGTCCTTCCTCATCTGTTTTAAGGATACTAGTGAGAGAGAGTCATGTCTTTTTGTGGCTAGTTGGTGTTCATGTATCCTATTGGCTACTTTTATGCCTGTTTGTTACAGTCCTTGCATGTATTTTGTAAGTGACGTTAGTTTTGCTCGTCTGTATAGGGTCTTTCAAGTTCCTTAGCTGCTGTCTTAGTGTCTTGGTGGGTTTGTGGGCTACCATGATGCCAAGGGTTCGGAGTAGTCTGGCAGTCATTTCTGCGATGTCTTTGCCAGGGAGAGTGGCTAGGGTTTCTGGACGTGTTTTGTCTGCTTGTTTGGGTTTGTGGCTGAGAAATCGGTGGACTGTGTTCATTGGGTACCCATTCTTTTTGAATACATGGTATAGGTGATTTCCTCTGCTCTGATTAGTTCCTCTGTGCTGTAGTGTGTTGTCTCGTTGAAATGTTCTGATGCAGCTTCATTTGTGGGTGTTGGAATAATTGCTTTTGTAATTCAATATTTGGTCTGTATGTGTTGTTTTTCTCTAGATGCTGGTTTGAAGTTCCCCGCTGGCTGTTCGCTCCTGTTTGCTCTACTGTGACATTTAGGAATGGCAGTTTGTTGTTTTCTGCCTCTTTTAATTACTTTTATGCCAGTAAGGGTATTATTGATGATCTTGAAGGTTTTGTTTAGTGATGACAAAGGTGTCATCCATGTAGTGGACCCAGAGTTTGGGTTGGATGGTTGGCAGAGCTGTTTGCTCAAGTCGTTGCATTACTGCCTCTGCTAAGAACCCGGATGTCGGAGATCCCATGGGTGTTCCATTGGTTTGTCTGTAAATTTTGTTGTTGAAGGTGAAGTAGGTGGAAAAGCATAGGTCCACTAACTTGATGTGAGGAAGGACACCACTTCGACCGGGACAATACATCCATCCTAGGACAAGTCAAATAAAGACATGCATGAGAATTCCTAGAAGCATGGCATTCCAACTGGAACTCTATCAACAAACACATTGACTGGGATCCCATCTGCCACCCCCTGGGAAAAGGAACAGGAAGTGACTTCACCACAGGAAATGACATCACCAATCCCAAAAACCCAATCATATAAATAGAAAGCAGGAATTTTCAGCATTGCTTCGCATGAGGTCGACTGAACATGTTACCTAGTAAGGTAACAAAATGTCTGGAAATGAACCTTTTCAGCTCAGCGAGCCAACCTACATCCAAAACCTCAACTTGCGCTACAAATCTTCTCGAAACTCGCTAAGACCAATGGGCGCAAAACATTAAAACTGGCCCGAAAATGGGAAACAAATGCCATCCGACAGAGCGCCACCTGCGAACAGCTGTACTTCTGCACGAATGCCTAAGGAAACAGGTACTACCTAAATGTCTTCAATACAAACCTCTCCTTAACACCCTACTAGCCATAAGAATAGCAGAGCAAAACGGCCGCAGAACACTTCGAGAAATGATTAATGATGCCCACAACAAACTCAGTAAATACAACAGGGAGATTTTGCATTAAAAATCTTTGCTAGGTCATGCAACAGACCATGAATGGGCAGACACAGTACAGCAAGCCATAAATATTAGACCACAACAAACACAGAAAATGACAAAAAACTAGACAAACTTACACAAAGTAACAATGACAGCACAAAAAAACATCCATGTGACTTCACCACAGGAAATGACATCACCAACCCAAAGAAATTCAAACGTATCAATAGCAGGAATTTTTAGCATTGCTTCTCATGAGGTCCACCAAAGATGTTACCTAGTAAGGTAACGAAACGTCTGGAAATGAACCTTTCAACTGTTAGAGGTTGATTGTGAATTGAATGTTTCAAACATTTGACAATTTTTCAGTGTATTCAAGGAGTATGGTCAAGTGGGTAGATATAAATGAATTGTTACCTAATTGCTGAAACAGGTTAGAGGACTGAAGGATCCAGTGTTTGAAAAGCACTTTGGGATGTTTTGAATTGTGTTATATAAATATGAACATTTGAGATTTGGCAGCAGTCTTTTTAGGCCAAAATTAATGCCCTCCTTGAAAGCATTCAATGTTTTGGTCTCAATGCTTTCACATGATTCACAGGTTTTCCACACTTGAAGCAATTTCTCCTTGTCTTGGACCTTAAATGGCCTGTATCTTTAAACTGAGACCCCTAGTTTTGGACCCCAACCCATCAAACTCCTCAGGAATTAGTCCTCTAAATCTTTTATGTACCCCCCCATAACCAACATATCCATCCTCGGATAAGCAGGCCTAAACTATACACAATACTCCAGATGTCCTTTCAACAAGGATCTATGTCTTGTTGATAGAGTATCTGCTCCAAACTCGAATCCTCCCAATAAAGGCCAATACACCATTTGCTGCCTTCAGCACCTAATGTGCTTAAATATTTGCTTCAGTAAATGGTGTGTAAAGATATCCTGATCTCATTTAACCACACCCCTTCCTGATCTCTTGCCATTCAGATTACCTGCATACTGTTTATTGACCTCCTTAGAATCAGACAGCTCCAACTGATGTCATAAAATTGTGTAATTCTGAAGTACTAGTCATTCAATCTTGGAATTATAACTCAAACACACTTTGTAACCATGCAAAAATCCTTCTGTGCCAGCAAGATCGCTTAAACTGTACGCTTAAACCTTCTATTACAATACATTAAGTGCATGACTTTAGGTTTAGTTGATATTTAAACACTTCAATCCTGAAGTGTTATGACACTGCTGCCATTTTAATATGGATTTCTGGATGCGACTTTTTTTTAGTTTGTAGTGTATATTTTCATGGAATCAGCTTGAGTTCTTATTGGTACTCTCTCTTGGCGTGCGTTGCTCTTTTACCCATTTATCAATTGATATTTGGTGATGTCTACAGCGCTCAAGTTTCCAAATGAAACCAGCAACTAAATAACACTAGCTGCAATTGTTCATTTTTCATTCCTTTGTATTATATCAGATGCACACTTGATTATACTGCCCGAGAACTGAAGTTTGAGCATTTTGATTGCTGTGCAGCATTTTCTGTCTCGGAAAATGTAAGGTGTCTTCATTGCCACTCTTCCTGTTCCTCTGCACCTTTCATTAGAAGAAAGTGAGGACTGCAGATGCTGGAGGTCAGTTGAGAGCTGGAAAAGCACAGCAGGTCAGGCACCATCAGAGGAGCACGAGAATCAATGTTTTGGACAAGAACCCTTCGTCAGGAATGAGCCGAGGGGGTGGGGAGGTAAACGTGAGGGAGGTGGGGCTGGGGGAAGGTAGCTGAGAGTGCGATAGGTAGATGGCAGGCTGGGGTGGATAGGTGGGAAGGACGATTGGCAGGTAGGACAGGTCATGAGGGTGGTGTCAAGTTGGAAGATTGGAACTGAGATAAGTTGGGGGGGGGGCGAGGAGGGAAAATAAGGAAACTGGTGAAATCTACATTGATACTGTGTGGTTGGAGGGTGCCAAGGCAGAAGATGTTCTTCCACGTGTCACATGATTAGGGTGTGGTGGCGGAGACCCAGGACCTGCATGTCTTTTGAGTGGGAGGGGGAGTTGAAGTGTTCGGCCATGGGGCAACATGGGATCCCATGTACTTTTGCGTAAGTGACTTCTACTGCCTTCTGAAGATGCACAAAGCCAACATACCAGGACATCTCACAGTATCAGGCAGTGGGACCCTGTGTGAGATCCTCTCTGGCTATGTCGAAGGCATCTTGAAACCCATCTTCAGATTTCTTGCGTTAACTCAGCACCCATGGACCAGTCAAACTGGGAACCTTTCTTGTCACAATGGACGTTTCAACACTACACCAGCATCCCCCACAATGAGGGCATTGTGGCAACAGCCTCTACTTAAGACCAACAACTGCCAATCTCTGAGCACCGCCTTACAACTCATCCGCTTTATCTCAACAACAACAGTTTCACCTTTAACAACCAGTTTTTCATCCAGACACACGGAACAGCCATGGGGACCAAATTTGTACCCCAACATAATTATGCACAGATTCAAACAATACTGCTTCTCTATGCAGGATCTCCAACCAATGCTATACACCAGGTATGTCGATGGCATTTTCTTCCTCTGGACCCATGGTGAGGAGTCACTGAAACAACTACATGCTAACAATGAGTTTCATCCCACCATCAAACTCACCATAGATTACTCTGTAGTATCTGTCTCATTCTTGGACACATGCCTGTCCTTGATGGACAGGCACTTCCGCACATCACTCTACTGCAAACCCATGGATAACCTCACAATGCTACACTTCAGCTTCCACCCGAAACACATTGAAACAGCCATCCTTATAGTCAAGCCCTACGCATACACAGGATCTGTTCAGAAGAGGAGGAACATGATAGGAACTTAGAAGTACTCCAGGATACCCTCATAAAAATGGGATATGATGCTCAACTCATCAACCACTACTTCTGACTTGCCACAGCGAGAAACCATAACCACCACCTGCATAGAGAGACGCTGCAACTGACAGGGTACCCTTCATTGTCCAGTATTTCCCAGGAACCGAAAAACTATGCCATGTTTTTTACAGCCTGCAACATACTGTCAATATGGATGAGCGCCTCCACTTCTCACCTTTTAAACAACCACCTCAAAAAAGGTTTGCAGCAAACTGCCTAGCTTTCAGGGTAACACTGTACAATCCTGTCACAATGGACACTGCATGATGTGGCAGGGTGTCTACACGGATACCACCATTACACATGGGGACACCTCCCACTATGTACATGGTAGGTACTCGTGTGACTCGGCCACGTCTGTATCATGCTGCAGGCAAGGACACCCTGAGGCATGATACGTTGGTGAGACTGAGCAGAGGCTACAGCAATGGATGAATGGACACTACGCAACAATCAAGACAGGAGTGTTCCCCAGTCAGAGAACACTTCAGTGGTCTAGGACATTCGGTCTCGGACCTTCGGGTGATCATCCTCCAAGGCGGACTTTGGCACAGGCAACAACACAACATAGGCGAGCAGAGGCTGATAGCCAAGTTTGGACCCCATAGGGATGGCCTCCACTGGGACCTTGGGTTCATATCGCTTTACAGGTGACCCCACTGTACTATACACATGCGTGCACACAGACACACATGCGCCCACAGACACACACTCCTACAGACTCCCTCGTACGCAAGTTCTCATAGCTCACATATACACTCCCACACTCACGCACCCTCTTACAGATTTGTACCTCTTTACACTCTGTCACACACACCGTCTCGTATAGACGCTCGTACCCCACCCCCAGCGTGAACACAAGTTTGTGGGGTGAATTTGTACTTGCAGAAATACATTTTATTTTGCTGAAAAACTGCATGGATCCATGTAAGCTTTTGTAAATCCCTTTTTTAGATTAGAATCAGTCTGAACACTTAAGCAGTCCAGGATATTCTGCTTTCCACAGGGCACCTCACAACTTCAGTGCATTATCTGGGCCAACATGGAATCTAATGTTAAAGTTCATGTGAGAATGTAACATTAACAAAGTTCTGTGATTTACATATGAAAGAACAAACCAAAATGATCATTGTAAAAGATGAGAGACTTAAGCAATCTAGGTCTTTTTCAATATCTAATTTCAGTTACATCACACTGTCAACTTTTGCTATAAATTCAATGTCTTACGATCTTATACTTCACAACCACCTGATGAAGGAGCAACGCTCCAAAAGTTAATGCTTCTGAATAACCCAGTTGGACTATAACCTAGTGTTGTGATCTTTAACTTTGATTAGAACCCTGTGCTAAATCGTGCTTTGCAACCTGACTGGCTGCATTATCACCTGATACATTAGCACATCTAATTCCATGTACGTAACTGCCCACTGCTAAATGTAGCCCTATTCTATGCAGTCACTTTTAGTACCCTTGTGATAGTATCCCTATCTCTGGCCTGGGGGCCCAAGCTCAATTCCACCTGCTCCAGTGTAATGTGTACAATAAATCTCTGACCGGGTTAGTTGGAAAATATTTGCGTTCCTCCTTAGACGACTACAGCATAATCCTCTTTTGAGTGTGTGCATCCAACCAATTACAAATCGGTATTGTGATCTACACTTAACCAAACTCCACCCCGGTCATCATTCTGTCAGCTCAACTGGGAAGCATCGTTAAAAAGCCACAACGTCAAGTCTCAATACTGGCATCTCTGAATTTCTTTGATCTCGAGCTGATGAGATGTCTGTTATGTTGCATTGTAGCATTTGAGACAATCTATTCCAGTGTAGTATATACTAAAGAATCAAACAAGCTGTTGACCTTTCCTCCTTAACACTCAAACCTTTTGGCCATCTCCAACTTGACCGCCACTTCTCCCTTCTACCCCTGTTGTAACACCCTCCTCATTGGAAAATTAACATTAGCCTTCTGAATGCTAATGTATACTCCAATTAACTGTTTGTTACCTTCCCCAGTTCCCCTGTTGCCAATCCTGCTATCCCTGCATTGTATGATTACTGTGAACCTGCATACAAATTGAAGAATGCAAGAGGGAAAGGGAAAAAAAAAGCTCTGTTTTTTTTTAAAGTGGAATCCCATCGAAACTGATTGTTTTCAACAGGATCTAGGTCAGAAATTGTATTCTTTTGATTTTGAGTCTAAGTCTGTTGAATCAGCAGGCCATACATATTACTGATTTACAGTGGGATTATATGTTAAGGGGTTGGGCAGGGAATTGAAGTTAGTCACAATTAAATCAGCCATGGAACAAATTTGAGCCCAAATAGCCTACTCATGCTCATATTTATTATTTTCTTATGATGTGAATTTTGTGAGACTTTAGACTATACCAACAATGTAACAAAGTGATTGCATCAGTAAGAGCATGCCACTTTATATTTCCACTTAAGCTGCCTTTCCAGCAGAATGGAGTGATAATTCCTGCCTTGTGAATTATGTTCACGTAAGAAGCCTTCAAAGAAGAGTTCAGCATTTTTTTCTGTTTAATATGAAGACCCTTGTAGTAGTGTTACACCAACCTTATTTCTCAGCTTTCCCATAATCTTTATTGTACTTTCTGCAAAGCTCATCTTGAATGACACTGGGCTGAAGCTGAGATTCGTAAACTAGGAGAAAGCCTATGTAGAAGGCAGTAGTGAACTTATGAACATTTCTTGTAATCCATCTCCAACTGACCTTTTAACAATTCGTTGTGTTAGCATGTAACATAATACCATAGCATTAAGTGTGTATGATTTGAATTAATTGCTGAACCAGCAATGTTCCTGCAAAAACTCTTAATTGTCTGGTCCCTACTTACTATCCAATGGGTCAAAGGCAAAATACTGCAGATGAAGATATTAAATAAAAGCAGTGCTGGAGGATCTGATCCGGCAGCCTTTGTGGGGAGAGCAGTAATAAACTTGGCTAGACCTGCTGAGTTTCTTGGCCACATTTTTAAATTCAGACTTGCATTGCAAACTGCCCACAAAAAATGTTGGATGAATACAGTCAGTTCTTCTATAATGCAATGGCTGCATTCTTGTGCAACCCAATGTTACAGATAAATTGCTCTTTAGAAGCAGCATTTAAAGTATTGGTGCTGTATTTGCATTCCAGCCAACACACATTTTAAAAGTTTGCACTTTAGAAACAGTGTCCCTAATTTGTCAATTGTGTTATAGCGAATTTGCGTTGACAAAATGCGTTATAACAGAACAACCTTGTGGACATTTTCTAATTGACCTGTTCAGAAATGTTGTTATACATTTCTGGATTTGGAGGATCTTAAACCTAGGCCATTTTTGTCAAGAGTTAGGAATGCTGTTACACCATAGCAGGTGAATATTAGGTGGTTTTGTTCTGCTACAGTTTTTTAGGTGGTGACAGCCAATGCTGAAACTTGCATGTGATGAGCTATTACTTTGATCAGGTTCCACAATATTGATGTCTAGGATCATAAACCAGTTGGAGTCTATAAAGATTTTTTTATACTCTGCAAATTATCAACTGATTGGATTGGCTGCACAAGACAACCCCACACACAAAATTAATGATTCAGAACTTCTACAAGTTATCCTAAATTCCTATTGTGATGTTGGAAATCTGCATAAACTTTGGAAAATGCCTAAATGTTTCCATGCATGGTGTTTTATGATTTCACAAAAGTTACTGGGAGATATAGACAATTGTAAAAAATCAGTGCTAATAATTTACAGCTGTGTTTAAATTATACAGTTGCTAATTTAGTTTGCACTTTTTGTATTGTGCTTAACCTAGTGATTTTAAAAGAAAAATCGAAGGACTACTGTGAAATAAATTTAGAATTTATAAAAGTTATTCTTGGGTTAGCAGCCCCTGGAGCAAACTGCAGTATTAAAGCACTTCCAGCTGAGTGCAGCAGAGGAGCATTTTCAGTCAAGATTGGGGAATCTTAAAATGATTCGTACTTAAGGTTTCAATTGCAAATGAAGTGCCCTAACACTTTGAACTTGCATAGGGATATCATTTTCAAATTGCCAGAGTAGGCATTACACTGATTTCTGGTGGATTATGTATTCCAGAGTTCAGTGAAACACACAGGTTTGGTAAAATTGGCTGATTCATGCATGTTCTATTACTGTGTCCCTATTAGGTTGTGCCTTAATTTTTGTGCTATTTCAAAAGGAGTTTTGTGAGCATTTTATTCAAATAATATGTATCACCACACATTGCTGCTATTGAATAATTGGCCAGGATTTTTTGGATCACCAATGTTTCATAACAGGTAATGTAAGTATTTTTGTTTTCAAAAAAGACTTTAGGACAGTAAATCTCATGGGGTCTGCAGTGTTTCTCCCCCTTAGAGTTACTTAGTCAATCCAATTTACTTACATGCAAAACTTTTAAAGTTACTTTTTTCAGGCAACTGTCTAGTTCTTGAAAAATAACTTGTGGATGCTGCTTCACTAGAAATTTGGTGAATGTGGCAATCTCTGCAAATTATTTTCCTGCGTTTTCTATATTTTTTGTAATTTCTTATCTCAACCATTGTTTGTGATTATCCTTTAATCTTGGTCTTTCCAGTAGAACTGAAAGTTGTTTTTCATCTGCCACCATGTACAATTTAAATGAGTTAGTCTTTTTCTCAAATGTTGAGATATGGAGATCTTGGTAAAACGAGCAGCATTCCTGCCTCTTGAGGCAGAGTTATGGATTTGTATCCTACTGAAAGACTTGATGACTAAGGAAGAATTATTCGTAATGTGCAAGCAGGTTGCTCCTCAACCTGTAAATTCTTCCAAGGTACGATAAGAGCTGGAGGGCTTGCTGAGCTTAGAAAATGACGCCTTTACCATTCCAAGTAAAAGCTTCAAAGTGTATGTTGCAATACCAACTGGACTGCCTTGGTGCTGACTGTCTGATTGATATCACTAGTACACCTTTAATTTCCCATTCAGATTAGGGTGGATTCAGGGTCCACCTCACAAGTCTACCCAAACACTAATTCCCCCACCATAGAGTCATAGAGATGTATAGCACTGAAACAGACCCTTCAGTCCAACTCGTCCAGGCCAACCAGATATCCCCACTGTAATCCCATATGCCTCAACCCTTCCTATGTATATACCCATCCAGCTGCCTTTAAAATTTTGTAATTGTACCAGCCTCCACCACTTCCTCTAGCAGCTCATTCCATACACTCACCAAGCTCTGCGTGAAAAAGTTGCCCCTTTTTAAATTTCTCGCCCTAAACTTATGCCCTCCAATTCTGGAATCCCCCCCCCCCCCCACCCACCCACACACACACACTTATCCTTGCCCCACATGATTTTATAAATCTCTAAGGTCACCCCTCAGCCTCCGACACTCCAGAGAAAACAGCCCCAGCCTCCCTATAGCTCAAATCCTCCAACCCTGGCAACATCATTGTAAACTTTTTCTGAACTCTTTAAAGTTTCACAACGTTCTTCTGATAGGGGGAGAAGAATTGTGCACTTGTGTAATCCTGCCGATTACACTTGCAGGAAGTGCACCCATCTCCAGCTCCTCCAAGACCGTATGTTCTAATATTCCAAAAGTGGCCTAACCGATGTCCTCTAAAGCCACAACATGACTTCCTAACTCCAATACTCAATACTCTGACCAACAAAGCAAAGTATACCAAACACAGTCTTCACTGTCCTATCTACCTGTCACCTCACTTTCATGGAACTATGAACCTGCACTCCAAGGTCTCTTTGTTCAGCAACATTCCTCAGGACCATACCATTAAATATGTAAGTCCAGCTCTGATTTGCCTTTCCAAAATGTAGCATCTTACATTTTATCTGAATTAAACTCCATCTGCCACTCCTCAGCCCAATGGTCCATCTGATCAAGATTCCATTGTACTCTAAGGTAACCTTTGCTGTCCACTGCACCTCCAACTTCGGTGTCATATACAAACTTACTAACCATACCTGCTATGTTCACATACAAATCATTGATATATTGGCAGTGGACCCAGCATCAATGCTTATGACACACTACTGGTCACAGACCTCCAGTCTGAAAAGCAACCCTCCACCATCACCCTCTGTCTTTTACCTTCAAGCGAGTTCTGTATCCAAATGGCTAGTTCTCCCTATATTCTATGAAATCTAACCATGCCAACCCCTCTACCATGAGGAACCTTGTCGAAAATCTTATTAATGTTCATGTAGATCATGTCCATCAGTCTGCCCTTATCAATACTGTTACTTCTTCAAGAAACTCAATCAAGTTCATGAGATACGATTTCCTGTGCACAAAGCTATGTTGACTATCCCTAATCAGTCCTTGCATTTTGCAAGTACATATAGATGCTGTCCCTCAGGATTCCCTCCAACAATATGCCCACCACCGATGTCTGGCTTACCAAATTTTAGTTCCCTGGCTTTTCCTTACCACCTTTCTTAAATCGTGGTACCATGTTAGCCAACTTCCAGTCTTCTGACACCTCACCTGTGACTATTGATGATACAAATATCTCAGCAAGGGGCCTAGCAATCACTTCCCTTGCTTCCCACAGAGTTCTAGGGTGCACCTGACCAGGTCCTGGGGATTTATCGTTTTTTTTTAAATGTGTTTTAAGACATCCAGCACCTCGTCTATAATAACATTTTTCAAGCTGTCACCATCTATTTTTCCCACGTTCTTTATCTTCCATATCCTTCTCCACAATAAACACACATGCAAAATATTAGCTTAATATTTACCCCATCTCCTGCAGTTCCCCCTCCAAGATCAGCAAGGCAGCCAGTTCTCTCCCTAGTTGCCCTTTTGTCCTTAACTCCTTTTGGATTTTCTTTAACCCTATTTGTCGTCCTGATTTCCCTCTTAAGTATACTCCTACAGTCTTTATACTCTTCTAAGGATTCACTCAATCTCTACCTGACATATGATTCCTTTTTTTTTCTTAACCAAAACCTCAATTTCTCTAGCTGAAAATGTGTTGCTGGAAAAGCGCAGCAGGTCAGGCAGCATCCAAGGAGCAGGAGAATCGACGTTTCGGGCATGAGCCCTTCTTCATTCCTGAAGAAGGGCTCCTGCCCGAAACGTTGATTCTCCTGCTCCTTGGTGCTGCCTGACCTGCTGCGCTTTTCCAGCAACACATTTTCAGCTCTGATCTCCAGCATCTGCAGTCCTCACTTTCTCCTCGATTTCTCTAGTCATTCAGCATTCCCTACACTTACCAGCCTTGCTCTTCACCCTAACAGGAAATTACTGTCTCTGGAACCTCGTTATCTCATTTTTGAAGGCTTTCCATTTTACAGACATCCTTTTACCTGCGAACACCTGCCCCCAATCAACTTTTGAAAGTTCTTGCCTAATACTATCAAAATTTGGCTTTCCTCCAATTTAGAACTTCAACTTTTAGATCTGCTCTATCCTTTTCCATTAGTATTTTCAAACTAATAGAATTATGGTCACTGGCCCCAAAGTACTCCCCCACTGATATCTCAGTCACCTGCCCTGCTTTATTTCCCAAGAGTAGGTCAAGTTAGCAGCAGTCTGGAGTGTAACCACATAAAGCCTATTGCAATGAATAGTTAAAAGGCTTGTGGTTCTGAGACAAATAGCCAACTGAGTCCTATGTTTAATGTGTTCGAATGTTTTTGGCTGAAAGAGGTGTAACGATTGACAGTACTGTAAGCTTGTATTCTTTTGCACTGGATGATCATTATAAAATTATTTCCTTCACAAAAGAAATTCCAATAGATCATCTGTACCTCGCACTGCAGCAGTCTACCATGATCACAGTTATAGAATGTGGAGCTGAAAAAAGAGAGAACACCATCCAACTGCAAAGGTTGGCTTGACAATTCCAGAAATGCTTCTAGTACTTTATAGACCAAACTCCAGAAACAGTTCTGGAATGGAGTGGTACAGTGGTTCATTGGTTAGCACTGCTGCCTCACAGCAACAACGACCTGGGTTCAATTCCACCCTTGGTCAACTGGCTTTGTGGAGTTTGCATGTTAGAGCATAGAACATTACAATGGAATACAGGCCCTTTGGCCACCATGTTGTGCCGAGTTGTGAAACCAATCTGAAGCCCATTTAACCTTCATCTATATGTCTATCCAATGATCATTTAAGTGTCCTTAAAGTTGGTGAGTCTATTACTGTTGCAGGCAGTCTGTTCCACACCCTCACTACCCTCTGACTAAATCTACACCTGCTCTATATCCATCACCCCTCCATTTAAGGCTATGTCCCTTCATGCTAGCCATCACCATCTGGAGAAAGAGGCTGCCCATCCTATCTAACCCTCTGATTATCTTATAATCTCTATTAAGTCACCTCTCAACCTTCTTCTCTCCAACAAAAACAGCCTCAAGTCCCTCAGCCTTTCCTCATAAGACCTTCCTTCCATTCCAACTAACATCCTAATAAATCTTCTCTGAACCTTTCCAATGCTTCCACATCCAAAACTCAATCCCTTCACTAATAAAAGCTAACACACTATCAATCTGGGTGGCAACTTGCAGGGATCTATGTACATGGACATCAAGATCTCTCTGGTCACCTACACTACCAAGAATCTTACTATTCGCCCAGTAGTCTGCATTCCTGTTACTCCTTCCAAAGTGAATCACCTCACACTTTTCTGCTTTTAAACTCCATTTGTCATCTTTCAGCCCAGCTCTGCAGCTTTTCTATGTCCCTCTGCAACTTGCAAAATCCTTTGGCACGATCTACAACTCTAGCGACCTTAGTGTCATCCGTAAATTTACTAACCCATCCTTCTACATCCTCATTCAAGACATTTATAAAAATGACAAACCGCATTGGATCCAAAACAGATCCTTGCGGTACACGATTAGTAACTGAACTCTAGGATGAACATTTCCCATCAATCACCACCCTCTGTTATCTTTCAGCTAGCCAATTTCTGAACCAAACTGCCAAATCACCTTCAATCCTGTACCTCTGTACTTTGTGCAATAGCCTACCGTGGGGAACTTTATAAAACTCCTACTAAAATCCACATACACCACATTAAATGCTTTATCCTCATCCACCTGTTTGTTCACCTTCTCAAAAAAACTCAAGGTTTGTGAGGCATGGCCTATCCTTCACAAAACCATGTTGACTATCCCTAATCAACTTACTCTTTTCTAAATGATTATAAATCTTAGCTCTCATAACCTTTTCCAACACTTTACCCATAACCAAAGTAAGACTCACTGGTCTATAATGACCAAGGTTGTCTCTACTCCCATTCTTGAACAAGGAAGCAACATCTGCTATCCTCCAGTCTTCTGGCACTATTCCTGTAGACAATGACAATGTAAAGATCAAAGACAAAGGCTCAGCAATCTCCTCCCTGGCTTCACAGAGAATCCTAGGATAAATCCCATCTGGCCTAATGGACTTTATCTATTTTCAAACTTTCTGGGATTGTTAACACCTCCACCTTGTGAGAAATCCCATCTAGTCTAGTAGCCTGTATCTCAGTATTCTCCTTGACAACATTGTCTTTCTCTAGTGTGAATACTAACAAAAATATTCATTTTAGCACTTCCCCTATCTCCTCTGTCTCCATGCATAACTTCCCACTACTATCCTTGATTGGCACTAATCTTGCTCTAGTCATTCTTTTATTCCTGACCTAGCTATAGAAAGCCTTAGTTTTCCTTGATCCAATCCGTCAGCGATTTCTCATGTCCCCTCCTGACTCTTCTTAGCTCTCTCTTTAGGTCTTTCCTGGCTAACTTGTAAATCTCAAGCACCCTAACAGCCTTCACGTCTCATCCTAACATAAGCCACTTTCTCCCTCTTGACATTCAACTTCATTAGTAAACCACGGCTCCCACGCTTATCCACTTCCTCCCTGCCTGACAGGTACATAACTTATCAAGCACCTGCAGTAGCTGTTTCTCTAATAAGCTCCACATTTCAGTTGTGCCTATCCCCTGCAGTTTCCGTCTCCATCTTATGTATCCGCCTCAGGCAACTGTCTGTGTGGAGTTTGCACATTCTCCCCATGTCTGCATGGGTTTCCACCGGGTGCTCCAGTTTCCTCCCACAATCCAAAGATGTGCAGTTCAGGTGAATTGACCATGCTAAATTGCCCGTAATGTTAGGGGAATGGGTCTGGGTAGATTGCTCTTCGGAGGGTTGGTGTGGACTTGTTAGGCCGAAGGGCCTGTTTCCACACTGTAGGGAATCTAATCTAATCTAAATCTTGCTTAAATGCATCATAATTGCCTTTCATCAGCTATAACTCTTGCCCTGTGATAGATACCTATCCCTTTCCATTGCCAAAGTAAACATACCCAAATTGTGGTCACTATCACCAAAGTGCACACCTACCTTTAAATCTAACACCTGGCTGGGTCCATTACCCAGTACCAACTCCAATGTGGCCCTCATCCCTTGTTGGCCTGTCTACATACTGTGTCAGGGAACCTTCCTACACACATTGGAGAAAAACTGTTTGACCTAAAGTACTTCAACTGTGATATTCCCAGTCAATATTTGGAAAGTTAAACTCTCCATAACAATTACCATGTCACTCTTGCTCCTATTGAGAATCATCTTTGCTATCCTTCCCTCTACATCTCTAGAACAATTCAGAGGCCTATACAAAACTCCCAGCAGTTTGTAACCTCAACCCATACTGCATCAGTAGATGAGTCCTCGAACATCATTTCTGCAACTGTAATACTGTCCTTGACTAATAATGCCACACCATCAACCCCCACCTGTCTTTTACCACCTTCTCTGTTCTTACTGAAACATTTAAATCCTGAAACCTGCAACAACCATTCCTGTCCCTGCTCTATCCATGTCTCTGAAATGACAACATCATCAAAATCCCAGGTACCAAACCATGCTGCAAATTCACCCACCTTATGCCAAATGCTCCTGACGTTGAAGTAGACACACTTCTAACCAACTTCTTGCTTGCTGATGCCCTCTTGTGACTTTGAAACCTTATTTCTGACCTCGCTACACTCAACCTCCTGTATACTCATAGTATAATTAAGGTTCCCATGCCCCTGCTGAACTAGTTTAAACCCATCTGAAGAGCATTAGCAGATTTCACCCCCCACCAAGCATATTGGTACTCTCCTGGTTCAGGTGAAGACCATCCTGTTTGTCGAGATCCCACCAACCCAGAAAGAGCTTCAATTATCCAGGAATCCAAAACCCTCCCTCCTGCGCCATCCCTGTAGCCATGTGTTAAACTCCTCTCTCTCACTATTCCTCACCTCGCTAGCATGTGGCATGGGCAACAAACCAGAGATAACAGCTCTGTTTGTTCTAGCTCTAAGCTTCTCCCTAGCTCCCCGAATTTCAACTTTACATTCCCATCTCTCTTCCTACCTATGTTGTTGCCTATGTGAACCATGACTTGGGACTGCTCATCAAGGTTTCCTCCAGGTGCTCCAGTTTCTTCCCACAATCCAATGATGTGCAGTGCAGGTGGATCGGTCATGCTAAGTTGTTTCCAATGATGTACATGTTAGATAATTTGCCATGGTTAAAGCGATAGGTTAGGGGTACTGGGTCTGGATGGGATGCTGTTTGGAGGGGAGTTGTGGACCTGATGGGCTGAATGGCCTGTTTCTGCATTCTAGGGATGCTGTGATTATTCTAAACTGTACAGGAGTAAAGAACAATTTTAAGCATAAGAGACCATTCCATCTATGATGTTGTAGGAATCATGCTCAAGTTATACACAGCCCTAGGCAGACCGTACTGGGAGCACAAGGTGGTGATTGTAACAACCTAATGTTAGGAAGAATAGAAAGCCAATGACAAAGAAAATTACAGCATAGGAACATGCCCTTCAGCCCTCCAAGCCTGCACCGATCCAGATCCTCTATCTAAACCTGTCACCTATTTTCCAAGGATCTGTATCCCACTGCTCCCTGCCCATTGATGTATCTGTCTAGATACATCTTAGAGGTGGGCATGATGGTGTCTTTTACCACCTCCACTGGCAATGCATTCCAGGCATCCACCACTCTCTGCATAAAGACCTTTCCACGCATATCTCCCTTTTAAACATTTCCCCTCTCACTTTGAACTCATAACCCTGAGTAATTGAATTCCCAATCTGGGGAAAAAGCTTCTTGCTACCCCCCCTTGTCTATAACTCTCATGATTTAGTAGACCTCAATCAGGTCACCCCTCAAACTTTGTCTTTCTAATGAAAATAATCTTAATCTACTCAACTTCTCTTCATAGCTAGCACCCTCCATAACAGGCAACATCCTGATGAACCACCTCTGCACCCTCTCCAAAGCATCCACATCCTTTTGGTAATGTGATGAGCAGAATTGTACACAGTATTCCAAATGTGTCTGAACCAAAGCCTTATACAACTGAAACATGACCTGCCAACTCTTGTACTCAATACCCTGTCCGATGAAGGAAAGCATGCTGTATGCCTCTTGACCACTCTACTGACCTGCATTGCCACCTTCAGGGTACAATGGACCTGAACACCCAGATCCCTCTGTACATCAATTTTACCTGGGGCTTTTCCATTTACCGTATAGTTCAGTCTTGAATTGGATCTTCCAAAATGCATCACCTTGCATTTGTCTGGATTGAATTCCATCTGCCATTTCTCCACCCAACTCTCCAATCTATCGATACTGTATTCTGTTGCATTCTCTGACCCCTTCACATCTGCTAGTCCACCAATCTTGGTGCCATCTGTAAACTTGCTCATCAGACCACCTATACCTTCCTCTTGATCATTTATGAATATCATAAACAATAGTGGTCCCAGTAAGAATCCCTGTGGAACATCACTGGTCACAGTTCTCTATTTTGAGAAACTCCCTTCCACTATTACAGTCTCCTGCTGTCCACCCAGTTCTCTATCCATCTAGCTTGTAGACCCTGGACCCCATGCAACTTCACTTTCTCCATCAGCCTACCATGGGAAACCTTGTCAAATGTCTTACTGAAGTCCATGTATATGACATCTACAACCCTTCCCTCATCAATCAACTTGCTCACTCCTTCAAAGAATTCTATTAAGTTGGTAAGACATAACCTTCCCTGCACAAAATCATGTTGCCTATCACTGATAAGCCCATTTCCTTCCAAATGTAAATAGATCCGAGCCCTCAGTATCTTCTCCAGCAGCTCACAGGTCTGTAATTACCTGGAGTATCCCTGCTCCCCTTCTTAAACAAGGGGACAACATTAGCAATTCTCCAGTCCTCCGGGACCTCACCCGTGTTCAAAGATACTGAAAGGATACCTGTTAAGGTCCCAACTGTTTCCTCTCTTGCTTCCCTCAGTAACATGGGATAGATCTCATCTGGACCTGGAAACTTGTCCACCTTAATGCCTTTTGGAGTACCAAATACTTCCTCCCTCCTTATGCTGACTTGACTGAGAGTAAACAAATAGCTATCCCTAACCTCAACATCCGTCATTTCCCCCTCCTTGCTGAATACTGATGCCAAGTACTCATTAAGAGTCTCACCATTTTCTCTGACTCCAAGCATACCTTTCCTCTTTTGTCCTTGAGTGGGCCAACCCTTTCTCTAGTTACCCTCTTACTCCTTATATATGAATAAACGGCTTTGGGATTTTCATTAACCCTGTTTGCAAAAGATATTTCATGACTCCTTTTAGACCTCTTAATTCCTTGTTTCAGATTGGTCCTACTTTCCTGATATTCTTCCAAAGCTTTGTCTGTTTACAGTCACCTAGACCTTATGTATGCTTCCTTTTTCCTCTTAGCTAATTTCACAATTTCACCTGTTATCCATGGTTCCCTAATCTTGCCATTTCTATCCCTCATTTTTCACATGGACATGTCTGTCCTGCACTCTAATCAACCTCTCTTTAAAAGCCTCCCATTTATCAAATGTGGATTTACCTTCAAACAATCCCATCCCAATCCACATTCCCCAGCTCCTGCTGAATTTTGGGATCATTGGCCTTCCTCCAAGTTAGCACTCTTTCTTTAGGACCGCTCTCATCTTTGGCCATGGGTATCCTAAAACTTATGGAATTGTGACCACTATTCCCAAAGTAATCCCACACTGAAACTTCAACCATTTGGTTAGGCTCATTCCCCAACACCAGCTCCAGTATGGCCCCTTCCTGAGTTGGACTATCTACATACTGCTCTATAAAAACCCTCCTGGGTGCTCCTTACAACTTCTGTTCTATCTCAACCTCAATCACTGAGTGAATCCCAGTCAATGTTGAGAAAATTAAAATCTCCTATTACTCCCACCCTGTTGCTCCTACATCTTTCTATGATCTCTATACATGTTTGTACCCCTAATGATAAGGGAGATTGGAGGATTTCACTGTTGAGACATTTGGGCTAGGATGCATTGTCAAAAGATTAAAGCTAGTGTTTTAGTAGCCAAATTATGAAATGTTCTTCACACAAAGTGAAACTATGTTTGGACCTCTCTTGACAAATAGCAGTTGATGGAAGAACAGTTGTTACTTTTAAAATTGACACTATTTCATTTTTTTTTAGCCAAATTGAAATGCTGGAAGGATCGACACATGGAGTTGGGCTACAATTATCAGCTGTTATCTCACTCAATAGAACAGACTTCAGGATTTACTCCTTTCCAATGTTCTAATGTTCAGTTAAAACAGTAAAGGGCTTCATTTTAGTAATTTTCAATGCTGTTAGAATGAATATCTGACTCAGTAAAGTCCTAAGTCTTTTATGTCAAAAAGGTTGTACTGCTTAATTGTAGAACCTGACTAGTTTTTTTTAAAAAAAAACAAAACTCACTGGTGTCTGCTTTATTGAGAATGTTTGGTCTTTCAACACTAAGCATCTTGTATGCATTATCTGCTGAAAGTACAAGTCCAAGGTCAGCGTTATCAGCCCTCAGGCCATGACATATTATTCCCATGTATCAGTTCACTTTGTTATTATGTGGCTGCTACTGTTGGAAAAAATAAACAAGGGAGGTATGATTAACAAGCATTCTTTTCTTTTTTGCAACCTTACATTAACTTGCTAAAAGTGCATTCATTGTTTATTTTTCTTTATTTTCTCAATTCATATTAGAATAATAGTGTATCACTTCTATTAAGCTTCCTGATAGTTATAAAATGTTAACATCAAAAATGTCTGTTAAATTTAGAATGCCATATGAATCTAAGTTGCAATCTTCAATTTCTCTGGTTAAAAAAACATCTTTGTTAAAATAGCTCAGATAGTAATTTAGCAACATATTACGTCTTAGATTAAAATCATGTAAGCAAGAAAGGAGGGCACACAATAGCACATTTTCAAAATGCTTTGTTAGCTGAATAATATTATGATTCTGTACCTTTTACCTGAGGCTGTTCATTACTTAATTGATTCTCTAATTGTATAGCCAAGAAAATAAATATTTTTATTAAGAGCTTCCATACCATACAGAGACTTCAGACTAATCCACATTCAATTGTCTGCTCTTTAAAAAAAACTCTGCTCACACGTTAGCAATTGTGTCAAATTCCACAACAACAGCTGAGATGATCTATAACCTCCAGATATAACAAAACAACATTCAAAATAAAAAAAACATTTTTAAAAAAAAATATCAATTTTCTCTATCTGATAATACTACTGGATAGATAAATTAAAATTTCTGGATCATAACATGTTTTGTTGAAATCCATTTGTTAGTTTTGAGATTATTAGTCACAGGTAAACAGATTAACAATTGGTATGCTTTAGGGGTCTGAGTGATGTAGGGTATGGCAAGATTTGAGATTGAGTCGGAGACATGCTATGTTGTAAATATCTCTTACTATCATCTATGCTTTTGTCAAGTGGCAGGATGAGATTTCTGTGGAAAGTTGCTAATTAAGGGGACTAATTCCTTGTTAAATGCCTGATTAATTGCCCAAAACACCTCCATTAAGTATCAGTGTACTAGTTAGATGTTGAGCAAAAATTAGGCTATTAGGTAATCCAGCTTACTGCTTGCTCCAAAGGATCTGTATCTGTTAGACACTAGACACCACCTATTAAGGCCACACTCTGTGGGCACTGACCATATGCTCCTCATATCCACAGATATTGGATTCCGATATTTGCCAGATTCTAAGAACGTGTGACCTAACACTGATCCACTTGCAGGACATTTCAATGCTGCAGCTCGGGCTGCACCAGTTACTATCATTGCTCCAGCAAGGACACTGTGCTCAATGGTGTGCACCCAGTCAGAGCCAAACTGCATCTCTGGGCTTTTCACTTGCTATAATAGTGCTTAGGCACTATGACCCAACTGGATGTTCACAGCCTCTCTGCCCTGCCTTGCCCTGCCTTTTGTGCTTTGTTCCTTCGGCCATAGATGACAGATTTATTGCTTCTGTCTGCCTTACCATTTAATGCGGACAACAAGGAAATGGTTGTCAACATGCCTCAGTCAAGGCAAGGGAAATTGCCTTCACTGAGAACGTTTTGGCAGAATAATTCAACAACAGCCATAAATGCCACTTTAGAGCCTGCCAAAGCAGCGAAGCTCTCCACAGAAGGGGTGAGGATTCAAAATGGGGGGCAACCTACCACCTACCTTAACTTTTTGTGTCATACTATGGGCTGTTTTCCTCCTGGAATAGAGAGGAGGAAGTAAGATAGATGAAAGTTGGTGTTATGTTTGGTGCTGATGGGAAGGTGTCCTGAGTGAGTAGGCAGCAGAGAGGATATGCAGAGTTGGGGGCATGTGACAGGAAGTGAGAGAATTTTGCAAGGAATAGTGAGAGTGATAGAGCATAAGCTTTGGGGGACAATAAAGGAGAGAGAGTGAGTGAGTGGTACTTATAATGATTAGTGTAGAAGCTCATTGACCCTTTTCTTACTATGCTGTACATTCCTCTAGACAGCTGAGACTGCCACTAGGGTTACAGCAATGTTGGACCAGACTGATAACGTCTAGTGTTGTGATCTATTCTGATCCTGGGAAAAGAGGACGTCCTAAATCTACACTATGCCATCCAGCAGGTCCTCCAGTCTCTTTCTCCACAGTGGTTGTCAGTTTTCCATGCCCTGGGTAATTGTCAGGAAACGTGTAGGATAGCTCTGACGGATAGTGTTTATCTGAGTGCACAACAGGCTTTTCAAGATGGTGCAGGCTCAAGGTATGCCAGTGAATTTTGTGATATCCTGAGTGGTGAGTGGCTGGAGGAACAGTTCATGGTAGGATTAAATCAGAATCGGATGTGAGTTGTCAATGGGGTATGGTAATTAACGATGCTCATTTGGTCAGTTATGGTGAGAAAACTTGTTAAGCCTTGGAGTGAAAAACCCTCAAATCCTAAAGGTTCAAGAAGAAAAAAAGTTCAGTCCATTACATCCATTCATCTTCAGTGTCAGAGAACACTTAAAAAATAGGTTTTCATCTGATTATGTGCAGTGAAATCTACAGCTAAATTAGTGATTTGGCAACATGCTGGTGTAATGGTAATGTCATTGGGCTAGTAATCTAGCTCCCTAGGTTAATGTGCTGGGGATATGAGTTCAAATCCCACACAGATTCTAAATATGAATTCAATAAAAACCTGTATTTTAAGAGGTGGCACGGTGGCTCAGTGGTTAGCAAAGCTACCTCACAGCACCAGGAACCCAAGTTTGATTCCAGCCTCGGTTGACTGTCTGTGTGGAGTTTGCACATTCTCCCTGTGTCTGTGCAGGTTTCCTCCAGGTGCTCCAGTTTCCTCCTACAATCCAAAGATTTGCAGGTTAGGTGAATTAGCCATGCTAAATTGCCTGTAGTATTCAGGGATGTGTAGATTAGGTGCATTAGTTCGGGGTAATTATAGTATATAGTATAATTATTCGGGGTAATTATAGTATAGTAGGGAAATGGGTCTGGGTGGGTTGCTCTTCAGAGGGACAGTGTGGACTTGTTGGGCTGAAGCATCTGTTTCCACACTGGAGGGATTCTATGATTTGTGCCATCAATTCATTACATCAGATCTTTCTACTGTTGCAATTTCAATAATGACTAAAAGCACTAATCTTTGTGAGTGCAGGGATGTGGAAATCTGAAAACTCATTTATTTACGAAAAGATTTGAACCAAAAAGAAATACGAAAATCAAAGAACATGAAAGCTAACAATCTAAAATTGTACTTTTTTACACAAATGGCAATAAACAGTCACTTTTACTCTAAACCAAGCTGCTTAATCAAGTTTCCTGTCTATGCATGCAGCATACAACAATCCCTGCTCTCCACTTGCCCCCAAAAAACTTACTCCAATACTATCAGAATCTGTAAGATTAACCGTGTGGTCTCAGTACAAATTTAAAGGTTCGTGTAAAAGCTGAGAATTCTTGGGCTTTCCTCCTAGGCTGATAAAGTTGTCTCTTCAAATCTTCATGGACCATCCCATGGTTGTAATCTCTCATTTCAGTCCAGGTGTCCTTTGGGCTGTACCATGGTTAGTACTGCTGCTTCACAGCGCCAGGGACCTATGTTTAATCCCATCCTCTGCCAACTGTCTGCAGAGTTTTCATGTTCTCCCAGACTCCTGCTATAGTCCAGAGATGGAGAAAGTGAGGACTGCAAATTCTGGAGAGTCAGAGTCAAAAAGTGTGGCACTAGAAAAAGCACAGCAGGTCAGGCAGCAGCCAAGGAGCAGGAGAGTCAACATTTTGGGTATAAGCCTTCATCAACAGTCCAAAGATGTACAGGCTAGGTGGATTATCCATGGGAAATGTGGTATGATAGGGTGGGGTGAGGTCTAGATGGGATGTTCTTCAGAGGGTCAGTGTACATTCGATGAACTGAATGACCTTTAGGGATTCTATGATTCAGCAGCACATATGCTAATATTGGAGTGATATGGAGAAAATTACCAGCTTCAGGAATCTTTTGGTTCTACTGCTTTTTAACTCTACAATACTGCATCTAAGAACACTCTCTCTCTCTCTCTCTCTCTCTCTCTCTCTCAGCTTGGCTATCCCAGAGGTTTAGCTTATGCTGGAAGAGTCCTTCACTTTTCAAAAGATTTAAATTCCTAATCAGTGCATATAATTTTAACCAAAATCTCCCCAAGAACGATACTCCTTTCCAGCTAGATTGTTAGCAAGTTAAACTGAACTGCATGGAAATAAAACTACATCCATTAATCCTTCGAAGGAGACATGGGCTTTGTTGTGCTTACCTAATTGAAGCATCTGATTAGTGAGTGTTTCTGTTCTTAAACTAAAGACCTTTTTTTATATTAGAGTTTAGGTCTCTAGTCTTTTTTTTTTCTTTCAAATAGTTGGTGAGGTATAAGGTTAATATTACTTCATTAAAATGTTCATTGTTAGTGGGCTTCTTTGAATTGGTTGAAGTGAACTGAAAAACATGCTTAGCAGAAAAGATGGTTATGACTGACAGCAAAGATATACTCCAGTGAAGAAGAAGGACACTAGAGAGGGATAAATTAATCATAATAATATAAAACAACAACAAAGAAACTCAGCAGGTCTGGCAGCATCTGTGGAGAGCAAGCAGAATTAATGTTTTGAGTCCAGTGCACCCTTCTTCTGAATTCAAGGTGTTGAGGAAAAGGTGGTACTAATGCTGATGACAGGGGGTGGTGGAAAGGAGTGAGTGGATAGGACAAGGTAGAGTCCAAGGAAAGCAAACAAAGGGATGGCTAGAAGTAAACCAAAGAAGGAGAAAAGCTGATAGCTGGGACAATGAGTAGGGGAAAGTTAGAACATCAAACAAGTTAGAAAATAAAGTGGGATCGAGGCACGGGGCTGGATAGCTCTGTGATAGTATGAGGTGGTGTTGATGGACAGAGAGGTCAAGAGTGTGCATAAACTGACCATTGTTAACCAGGGAAGTTAAGGACAGCATCACATTGTAAGAAAAATATACAATGTGATAAAGATTAGTGATCAACCAGAAGGTCAGGTAAGTTTTACAAGCCAACAAAAGATGATTTTAAAAAAAGGGAAAAAATAAGCTGGGGGCAAACAAGCAATATTAAAGTGGAGAGTAAAAGCTTCTTTAAACATCTAGAAAGGAGAAGCCGCATTAGAAAACAAAGTTGGGGAAAATATTAATAGGGATCCAGGAACTGACAGAGAAGTAGAATAAGTACTTTTATGTGGTCTTCACTGTAAAGGAGTTTAAGAACATTCCAGGAATACTAAATAATCAAGAGGCCAAGGAATCTGTGAAGAGTTAAATGCAATGACTTCTCTAAAGAAAAATCTACCAGGAAAGCTAATGAAGTTAAAGCCCTGTATGTCCCCTTGAGTTGATGGAAGCATCTTAGGATTTTAAAGGAAATAGCTACGGGGTAGTGGACGCGCTGATAGTAGTGTTTCAAGAATCCTTAGATTCACAAAACGTCCCAGTGGATTGGAAAATGGTAAATGTGCCACCTTTATTCAAAAAGGTTGCAAGACTCAAAGCAGGCATTTAAAGATCAGATAGCCTAACATCTGCAGTTTAGAAAATAGGGATGAGTCTATTACAAGGAATATTATAGCAAAGCATTTAAACACGCATAATAAAATCAAACAGAGTCAGCATGACTTCATGAACAGAAATCATGGCTGACACATTTATTACAGCTGTTTGGGGAGGTAACAAGCAGGATAGATAAAGATGTAATACTTTTGGATTTTCAAAAGGCATTTATGAGACTATTTAATAAAACAAGAGCGCAAAATGTTGGTGGTAGTATATTAGCATGAAAAGAGGACTGGCTAACTAACAGAAGACAGAGAGTTGGGTGAAAGGGGGCATTTTCAGGATAGCAACCTATAATTAGTGCCACTTGCTGGGGCCACAATTCATTAAGATAGATGTTAATGACTTGGATGATGGACGTGAATGTATTATGTACAATTTTGTAGATAACACAAAAATAGAATCATAGAATCATACAGTTAGGAGAAGCGTTTTAACCCAAAAGGTCCGTACTGTCATGGCTACACTAAAATGACACCAGTCCCACCTTCTCGCACTAGGTCTACAGCATGACATTTCAAGTGCTCATCCAAGTACTTTGTAAAAGGTTGTGAGGTTACTAACCTCAACTACCCTCCCAAGCTGCATTCCAGACTCCCACCACCCTCTGCGTGAAACAGGTTTTCTCAAATCCCATCTGAATCTCCTGCCTTTCGCCTTAAAATTATTCCCCTTGTTTTTGACCGTTCAACTAAGGGAACAGCTGCTTTCTACCCTTTTCCATGTCCCTCATAATCCTCTATCAGGTCTCTGGTTAGAAGGCAATTGATGAGGATGATACAAAGAACCTACAGAGGAATATAGTCAGGTTAACAGGGTGTGCAAAAATTTGGAAGATGGGTAGCAATGTGAAAAAATGTACTGCTATGGACTTTGGCAGAAAGAATAGAAGGGCTGATTATGTAAATGGAGAAAGAATACAGATAACTGCAGCATAGGGATTTGGGAGGGGTGGTCCTTGTGCATGAATCATAATGAACAAGTATCCAAGTTCAGCAGATAATAGGGAAGGCAAATACACAGTTGCCCCTTGTTTCAAATACAATGGTATCCTAAAATGCAGATGTCTTACTAAAACTATACAAAGCACAAGCCAAACCACATGTGGAACACTCTGAACAGTTTTGGTTCCGTTATTTGGGAAAGACAAACTAGCATTCAAAGCAATCTAGAGAATGTTCACTAAGTTGATCCCAGGAATTAAAGACTTTTCTTATGGTGGGAAATTGAGTAAGTTGGGCTGGTTCTCATTGGAGTTTAGAAGAATGAGGTAGACCCTATTGAAACAGATAAGATTTTTAGGATGCTTGACAAAATAATAGCAGAGAAGTTGTTGTTGCCCCTTTTGGGGGAGTCTAGTATCAGAGATCATAATCTAAGATTAAAGGGTCGCAAATCTAAGATAGAGATGAAGGTGAAGTTTTTCCTCATGGAGTGAAGGCAATCTATGGAATTCTTTACTGCAGCAAAAAAAACCCCAGAAAAACACATGAAAGTGGAGTTGAGGATAATCAGATCAGCTATGATCTCATCGAGTGGTGGAACAGATTCAATGGACTGAATGGCCTACTTCTGCTCTTGCATCTTATGCTCCAATGTGAAATATATGTTCTCCTCCAAATCCAATCTACTGAAATCTCAAATTCAAAAAAGTTAATTTTAGCACAAACTAATGATCAATTCTACAATTTTCTTGCCCACAAGAACTGTGTTCCATTTGCAGATGCACATGCATGTTTCTTTTCATAGAATCCCTACAGTATAGAAACAGGCCATTTAGCCCAACAAGTCCACACCGATTCTTTGAAGAGTAACCTATCCATGTTTAACCATCAAAACATGTTGCATAATTTAATAAGAATTTTTCATGTCCTTCTTTACATAAACTGTGCCAACCCAACAGCTAGCCAACAAAGCAAATGAGTTTGTTTTCATAGCCATTAAGACTGGCTACTGCTAGGATGTATCCAAGCATAGGGCTACCTACTACACTGTCCCTTCAAGTGAAGAAACCTCTGTTCACATCTATTCCCTCAGCACAGAAAATTCTGATTGACAGAGTAAATTAAAAATGACTATCTATTCAAACAACTGATCTAAACATCATATTCTTCTTTGCAGAAGTATTTTAGTTTCTGATATTACTTTATTTTGCTTTGGAAGAAAACAAGAATGAGGTGCTGGGCTTGAATTATGTTTATCTGACACCAACATCCTGGCTTTGAGCTTCCACTTTGGACACAACCAGAAATCTCAACAAAAATTACACTTGAAATTGTGCTCAAATTCCAAAGTGAGATTATGGTCTACGTTTCTGCAATAACTGCTTTGCCCAAACTGTAAAGAATCCTCCATGAATCATTTGTAAATGTAATAGTAAGAAATTATTCATTTTTTTCTCCATTTATTAAATATTCCTTGACTGGTGGCAACCTAGTACAATTTTAATAATACAGTTGAAATTGTGTTTAGAGCAAAATATGAGATTTATTGAAGTGTCCATGAGTGGCCTGAATTTAAATAGTAAATGAAAATATTTTAAACAGCTGTACTAAACCACACTCATTAACTACTTGTATTATTATACATTAATCAGATTCTTGGATTTTTTTATTTGAAACGATCACCAGTCGCCTTTGAGTTAATGGTAGTGAGCTGTGTCCTTCAACCATTACAACCAATGTGCTGGCAGGAGTTGTTATTTTACAATGAAAAGACAGAAGAATGGCACGAGATAGCTTTGGCTAATAGAATTAAGGAGAATCCCAAGGGTTTTTACAAATACATTAAGCACAAAAGGGTAACTAGGGAGAGAATAGGGCCCCTCAAAGATCAGCAAGGCGGCCTTTGTGTGGAGCTGCAGAAAACGGGGGAGATACTAAACGTATTTTGCATCAGTATTTACTGTGGGAAAAAGGACATGGAAGATATAGAATGTAGTGAAATAGATGGTGACACCTTGCAAAATGTCCATATTACAGAGGAGGAAATGCTGGATGTGTTGAAATGCCTAAAGGTGGACAAAGGTGGGCGGCACGGTGGCACAGTGGTTAGCACTGCTGCCTCACAGCGCCTGAGACCCGGGTTCAATTCCCGCCTCAGGCGACTGACTGTGTGGAGTTTGCACGTTCTCCCCGTGGCTGCGTGGGTTTCCTCCGGGTGCTCCGGTTTCCTCCCACAGTCCAAAGATGTGCAGGCCAGGTGAACTGGCCATGCTAAATTGCCCGTAGTGTTAGGTAAGGGGTAAATGTAGGGGTATGGGTGGGTTTCGCTTCGGTAGGTCGGTGTGGACATGTTGGGCCGAAGGGCCTGTTTCCACACTGTAATGTAACCTAATCTAATCTAAAAAAAAAACAAAAAAAATCCCCAGGACCTGATCAGGTGTACCATAGAACTCTGTGGGAAGCTAGAGAAGTGATTGTTGGGCCTCTTGCTGAGATATTTGTATCATCAATAGTCACAGGTGAGGTGCCGGAAGACTGTAAGTTGCCTAACATGGTGCCACTGTTTAAGAAGGGTGGTAAGGACAAGCCAGGGAACTATAGACCGGTGAGCCTGATGTCAGTAGTGGGCAAGTTGTTGGAGGGAATCCTGGGGGACAGGATGTATATGTATTTGGAAAGGCAAGGGCTGATTAGGGATAGTCAACATGGCTTTGTGCTTGGGAAATCATGTCTCACAAACTTGATTGAGCTTTTTGAAGAAGTAACAAAGAGGATTGATGAGGGCAGAATGGTAGATGAGATCTATATGGACTGCAATAAGGTGTTCAACAAGGTTTCCCATGGGACACTGGTTAGCAAGGTTAGCTATCATGGAATGCAGGGAGAACTAGCCATTTGGGTACAGAACTGGCTCAAAGGTAGAAGACAGAGGGTGTTGGTGGAGGGTTGTTTTTCAGACTGGAGGCCTCTGACCAGTGGAATGCCACAAGAATTGGTGCTGGGTCCTCTACTTTTGGTCATTTATATCAATGATTTGGATGTGAGCATAAGAGGTATAGTTAATAAGTTTGCAGATGACACCAAAATTGGAGGTGTAGTGGACAGCGAAGAAAGTTACTTCAAATTGCAACAGGATCTTGATCAGATGGGCCAATGGGCTGAGAAGTGACAGATGGAGTTTAATTCAGATAAATGCGAGGTGCTGCATTTTGGGAAAGCAAATCTTAGTAGTCTTATACACTTAATGGTAAGGTCCGAGGGAGTGTTGCTGAACAAAGTGGAATGCAGGTCCTTGAAAGTAGAGTCATAGGTAGATAGGGTAGTGAAGAAGGCATTTAGTATGCTTTCCTTTATTGGTCAGAATATTGAGTACAGGAATTGGGAGGTCATGTTGCGGCTGTACAAACACTGGTTAGGCCACTGTTGGAATATTGCATGCAGTTCTGTTCTCCTTTCTGTCGGAAGGTTGTTGGGAAACTTGAAAGGATTCAGAAAAGATTTACAAGGATGTTGCCAGGGTTGGAGGATTTGAGCTATTGGGAGAGGCTGAACAGGCTGAGGCTGTTTTCCTTGGAGCGTCGGAAGCTGAGGGGTGACCTTATAGAGGTTTACAAAATTATGAGAGGCATGGATAGGATAAATAGCCAAAGTCTTTTCCCTGGGCTGGGGAGTCCAGAACTAAAGGCCATAGGTTTAGGGTGAGAGGGTAAAGATATAAAAGAGACCTAAGGGGCAACTATTTCACGCAGAGGGTAGTACGTGTATGGAATGATCTGCTAGAGGAAATGGTGGAGGCTGATACAATTGCAACATTTAAGAGGCATTTAGATGGGTATATGAATAGGAAGGGTTTGGAGGGATATGGGCCGGGTGCTGGCAGGTGGGACTAGATTGGGTTGGGATATCTGGTTGGCATGGAAGGGCTGGACTGAAGGGTCTGTTTTCATGCTGTACATCTCTATGACTTTATTACTCTATAAGTCATAATACTCATTTAGAAAGCTGGTTCAGACACAACAGGCCAAATGGCCTCCTTCTGCACCACAGCAGTTTTGTGATTCAAAAGTCCAGAGAAGTGAGCTGGCTATTCTCTTTCTATATATTCCAGTGATTAAGTCAAGGCAGTTTAGTGCCTCTGGAGAATTGTGTGCAGCTTTGGTCTCCTTACTTGAGAAAGGATGTACTGGCACAAGAGAAGATGCAGAGGTGGTTCACTAGGTTGGTTATGCATGGTGGCTCAGTGGCTAGCACAGCTGCCTCACAGTACCAGGGACCTGAGTTCAATTCCCATCACAGGTGACTGTCTGTGTGGAGTTTGCACTCTCTCCCTTTGACTGCATGGGGCTGCTCTGGTTTCCTGGAACAGCAATGGTGGATCTTATTACTGTTTAAAAAGGGCAGTAGACAAAAGATGGGGAATTATAGACCAGTTGGTTTAACTTCTGTAGTGGGAAGATGCTTGAGTATATTATCATGGAATAAATAGCACTACATCTGGATAGAAATTGTCTCTTTGGGCAGATGCAGCATGCGTTCATAAAGGGCAGACCATGCTTAACTAATCTTTTGGAACTCTGTGAAGACATTATGAGCACGGTAGACAACAGGGACCCAGTAGATATGGTGTACTTAAATTTCTAGATGGCATTCGACAAGGTGCCACACAAAAGACTGCTGCATAAGATAAGGATGCATGGTGCTACAGGTAAAATATTAGACTGGACAGCGGTTTGGTTGACTAACAGGAAGCAAAGAGTGGGAATAAATGTGTTTTATTCTGGTTGACAATCAGTGACTAGTGGTGTGCCTCAGGGATCAGTGTTGAGACTGCAGTTAGTCACAATTTACACAGATGATTTGGAGTTGAAGACCGTGTTTAGTGTGTCAAAGTTTGCAGATGACGCTAAGGTGACTGGCAGAGCAAAGTGTGCAGAGGACTCTGAACCTTTGCAGAAGAACATAGTTTAAGTGGGTGGGCAAAGGTCTGGCAGATGGGATACCATGTTAATAAATGTGAAGTCATTTTGGTAGGAGTAACAGTAATAGGCACAATTACTTGAATGTTCAAAAGTTGTGGCATAGTGCTCTGCAGAGGGACCTGGGTGTCCTTGTGCATGAAACACAGAATACTGGTCTGCAGGTACAACAGGTAATTTGGAAGATAAATGGAATTTTGTCCTTCATTGCTAAAGGGATTGAGTTTAAAAGCTGGAAGGTTATATTGCAGGAGTACAGGGTGCTTGTGAGGCCAGACCTGGAGTATTGTGTACAGCTTTGGTCTCCTTACTTGAGAAAGGATGTACTGGCAAAAGAGAAGATGCAGAGGGGGTTCACTAGGTTGGTTATGCATGGTGGCTCAGTGGCTAGCACTGCTGCCTCACAGTACCAGGGACCTGAGTTCAATTCCCATCACAGGTGACTGTCTGTGTGGAGTTTGCACACTCTCCCTTTGACTGCATGTGGCTGCTCTGGTTTCCTCCTACAATCCAAAGATGTGAAGGTTAGCTGAATTGGCCATGCTAATTTGCCCATAGTGTTAGATGCATTAGTCAGAAGGAAATGGGTTTGGGTGGGTTACTCTTCAGAGGGTCAGTGTGGACTTGTTGGGCTGAATGGCCTGTTTCCACACTGTAGATAATCTAATCTAAAATAGAAAGTGTAGCTGTCTATTTTTATATTTATTGTTAGCTTACCCTCACTTTCTAATTTGCCCTTTTTAATTTAAGATCTTTTGCAGTAGCTAATGTTAGGAAGCCTATAAATTGCTCCAACCAGTGACCAGAGTTCATTCTAAGCCATTTGTTAGAAAAAGTACTGCTGCATCAACATATGACTAGCTTTCTAGAATTCAATACAGCTTGCATATCCTTCTAGTATATAAACCATACAAAGCTAAATATGCACATACTAGTAAGGCTGTCTCCATTCAAATTGGGATGTGAAAAGAAAGCTCCTATTAGCTCAATTGTAGCACTGTTTCCTGGGGTGTTCATTCAAAATGAATGGGTTACTATGTCAACTTCACCCATGTGATTAACAGTAAGACAAGAAACTGCTTATTAGTATTCAGCACTACCCAGCGCCTCCTTTAATGTTTCTGTAGTAAAAATATGTGCTGAATTCCTTAGAAATACAAATGAACTATCGTGGATTTCACAGATAAAGCCCTGGAATTGCAAAGAATACCTTCTCCAGAATATATTCATCAATTAGACATGCATAAGCAATTAATTTTGTACGAAATCACAGCAGTATTGGAGACTATTAAACTTATTAGAAAATGTCCCCTGCACAAATCTTCGAATCCCATTTGGAACCAGACATTTTATACAATTGAATCTCATTCTCACTTCCATAATTTCAAACTACTTCAGATCATAACATCTGGCTTCTCATCTTTAATATCAACTGACTTCTTAAACCATTTTATCATGCTACATCTGCTTATAACCTGTGTTATTTGAGTCTGAGCTGACTTTGATATCTCTCCCATTCACTATCAATACAATTGTTACTCCCATTTTCTACCATTCCCTGTCTGTGCCATATCATAAGACCAAACCATAAGAAATAGGAACAGGAGTAGTCCGTTCATCCCCTTGAGCCTGGTCCACCATTAATTCTGACACTCCACTCAACTACTTTCCTGCTCTTTCCCCATAATCCTTGATTCCTCTACTGATCAAGAATTTATCTATTTCAACCTTAAATATTGTGTTCAGTTCTGGTTGCCTCATTACAGGAAAGATGTGGAAGCTTTAGAAAAGGTGCAGAGAAGACTTACCAGGATGCTGCCTGGACTAGAAGGCATGTCTTATGAAGAAAGGTTGAGGGAGCTAGGGCTTTTCTCATTGGAGCGAAGAATGATGAGAGATAATTTGATAGAGCTGTACAAGATGTTGAGAGGCACAGATAGAGTGGATAGCCAGAGACTTTTTCTCAGGCGGAAATGTCTATCATGAGGGGGTGTAATTTTAAGGTAATTGAAGGAAGGTTTAGGGGAGATATCAGAGGCAGGTTCTTTACACAGAGATTGGAAGGATACGTGGAATGCATTGCCAGTGGTGGTAGTAGAGTCAGATACATTAGGGACACTTAAGTGACTCTTGGATAGGCACGTGGAAGTTAGTACAGTGAAGGATATGTAGGTTAGCCTGATCTTAGCGTAGGATAAAAGGCCAGCACAACATCGAGGGCCTAAAGGCCTGTACAGTGCTATACTGTTCTATGTTCTATGTTCTTTATAGACAAGCCCACCCAACTTTTCCCATAGTTTTCTATAGCAAAGAGCTCAAAAGACTCATAGTCCACCTGTCAATATCTCTCTGCATACTGTTTGTAATCCTCTCGCAACTTGCCTTTCCACCTTTTTTTGTGTCACCTGCAAGGTGGCTACAGTACATTTGCTTCCTTCCTCTAAATCATTAACATATATTGTAAATAGTTGCACTCCCAGCATTGATCCCTGTGGAACACCACTGGTTACAGGTTACCAACCTGAAAAAGAATCTCTTATCCCTACTCACTGTTTCCTACCCATTAGCCAGTTCTCTAACAATGTCTATATCCTAGCTTCAACACAATGAGCTCTTGTCATCTAACTTAAATTTTTGTAAAGTATCTTGTTGAATGGCTCCTGGAAGTCCAAACATAACACATCTACTCTATCCACTCTGGTTAAGACTTTCATGAAAACCTCTAATAAATTAGTCAGGCACGATTTCTCTTTCATGAAGACATGGTGACACTAACACTGACCTTACATCCTTTAACCTCTAAACTTAACAACTCTAACATAGAGAGTCCCATGCATGTCCAATTTTAAATTCAGCTTGTTCAAGTCTATAGCATGAACATTCTGCCTCACATTAGATCTTCCTAGTCCCCTTCAATTCTGACGCAGACTTGCATCCTGGCCTCAAAACCCTTTCCCATTACACATAGAATCAGAATCCCTCCAGTGCAGAAAAGGCAATTTGGCCAAAGGAATTGGCACTAGCCCTCCAAAGAGCATCCAACCAAACCCATACCCCTGCTCTATCCCCATAATCCCACATTTACCATGGCTAACCCACCTAGCCTACACATCCCTGGACACTATGGGGCATTTTAGCATGGCCAACCCACTTAACCTGCACATCTTTGGACTATAGGAGGAAAGCAAAGCCCTTCAGAAACCCACGTAGACATGGGGAGAACCATATCAACTCCACAGAGACAGTCACCCAAGGCTGGAATTGAACTCAGGTCCTTAGCACTGTAAAGCAGCAATGCTAACTACTGTGGCACAGTATACCTCTCTATGACTTTAATTCATCTCCCCACTATATCCCCACGCAAGCATTCCATTCCTATAACTCTGGTCATGAATACCATTTTTTGTCTCCCTTTGCTTCATTATTAATGGCAATATTTTAGGCTGCCTGAGTCATTGGACCTCACTGTCTAAATTTCCTTCTTTCTGTACCTCCCTTTCCAACTCAAGATCCAATTGCTTAACTAATCTTGCAGTTGCTCTTCCTATGCTGTTTTCCCCTGGTTTAGCATCAGTTTTACTTATGCCTATTTGTAAAACTTTGTGAGCTGTTCTTTAGTATTGAAGACTCTATCCAAATGCAAGTTATTGTTCTTGTCATTCCAATTGCTAAAGACGAAGAGATAGGCATGCAGGTTACATTGCAACAGGGCATGCGCTAGGCAAGATCAATGCAAACAAGATCAGCATTAGTTGATGCTAGAGAATCCATTCATCAGTCTAATAATGGCCAGGAAGAAGCTATCCCTGAACCTTTTAGGTGTGTGTGTTCAAGCTTCTACATCTTCTGCCTGATGAAAGAGGTTGTATTGAGGCGCAATGGATTTTTGATGATGTAGACAGTCTTTCTGCAGCAGCATGCTACATAAATGGAGTCCATGGATGGAAGGTTGGCTTCCTGATGGTCTGGCTGTGCACACCACCTTCTGTAGTTTCTTATTGTCCTATGCAGAGCAGTTACCATACCAGGCTGATATGCACCCAGACAGTATGCTTTCAATGGTGCATCTGTCGAAGTTGGTAAGGGTCCTTAAGGATATTCCAAATTTCTTGAGCCGCCTGAGGAAGAAGAGGCATTGTTGTATCTTCTTGACTGTCACATCTACATTGCAAGAGAAAATGAGGTCTGCAGATGCTGGAGATCAGAGATGGAAATGTGTTGCTGGAGAAGCGCAGCAGGTCAGGCAGCATCTAGGGAACAGGAGAATCGACGTTTCGGGCATTAGCCCTTCTTCATTGCAAGTCCAGGACAGGTTGTTGGTTATTGTCACTCCAAAGAACTTGATGCTGTCCAACCTCTCAACCTCAGTTCCGTTGATGAAGATGAGAGCATGTTCTCCTCTTTTCTGTCTGAAGTCAATGATCAATTCTTTAGTTTTGCCAATGTTGAGAGAGAAGTTGTTCTCATTGCACCACGTCACCAAGCCCTCTACCTCCTTTCTGTAATTTGACTTGTTGTTAGATATCTGTCCTACTACTGTGGTGTCGTCAGTGAACTTGCAGATGGTGTTCACTCGGAATTTGGCAACACAGTCGTGAGTGTACAGGGAGTACTGTAGGGGGCAGAGGACGCATCCTTGGGGGACTGCAGTGTTGAATGTTATTATGGAGGAGGTGTGGTTGGCTATGCACATATTAACTTATCTTCAGTGAATCAGAAAGATATGGATTTAGTTGTAGAAGGCAGAGCTGAGTCCAAGGTCACAGACTTTTGATATCAGTCTGGAGGGGATGATGGTGTTGAAGGCAGAGCTGTAGTCAATGAGTAGGTGTCTGACATAGAGTCATAGAGTCATAGAGATGTACAGCATGGAAGCAGACCCTTCGGTCCAATCTGTCCATGCCGATCAGATTCCCAACCAAATCAAGTCCCACTTGCCAGCATCCGGCCCATATCCCTTCAAACCCTTCCTATTCATAAACCCATCCAAATGCTTCTTAAATGTTGCAATTGTACCAGCCTCCACCACTTCCTCTGGCAGCTCATTCCATACACATACCACCCTCTGTGTGAAAGATTTGCACCTTTGGTCTCTTTTATATCTTTCCCCTCTCACCCTAAACCTATGCCCCCTAGTTCTGGACTCCCTCACCCCAGGGAAAAGACTTTGCCTATTTATCCTATCCATGCCCCTCATAATTTTGTAAACTTCTATAAGGTCATCTCTCAGCCTCCGACGCTCCAGGGAAAACAGCCCCAGCCTGTTCAGCCTCTCCCTATAGCTATAATCCTCCAACCCTGGAAACATCCTTGTAAATCTTTTCTGAACCCTTTCAAGTTTCACAACATCTTTCTGATTGGAAGGAAACCAGAACTGCATGCAGTATTCCAACAATGGCCTAACCAATGTCCTGTACAGCCGCAACATGACCTCCCAACTCCTATACTCAATACTCTGACCAATAAAGGAAAGCATACCAAACGCGTTCTTCACTATCCTAACTACCTGCGACTCCACTTTCAAGGAGTTATGAACCTGCACTCCAAGGTCTCTTTGTTCAGCAACACTCCCTAGGACCTTACCATTAAGTGCGTAAGTCCTGCTAAGATTTGCTTTCCCAAAATGCAGCACCTCGCATTTATCTGAATTAAACTCCATGTGCCACTTCTCAGCCCATTGGCCCATCTGGTCAAGATCCTGTTGTAATCTGAGGTAACTTTCTTCGCTGTACACTACACCTCTAATTTTGGTGTCATCTGCAAACTTACTAACTGTACCTCTTATGCTCACATCCAAATCATTTATGTAAATGACAAAAAGTAGAGGACACAGCACCGATCCTTGTGGCACTCCAATGGTCACATAAATGTCCATGTTGTCCAGATGTTCCAGGGATGAGTGCAGGTTTAGGCATACTGCATCCGCTGTGGACCAGTTACATTGGTAGGCAAATTGTAGGCTGGGAAACTGGAGTTGAACTGGGCCATGATGAGGTCAGAGCCACTGGGTGGTAGTCAGTAAGGCACATTACATGTGCTTTCTTAAGTACAGAGATGATAATAATGAGGGATTCATTGATGGTAGTGCCATTGAATGTCAAGGGGTGGTGATTAAACCGTTGCTTATTGGAGATTTAGTTAACTGGCATATGTGTTGTGCAGATGTTAATTGCCACTTGTCAGCCCAAGCCCCAGATATTATACATTAGATTAGATTAGATTAGATGACTTTACAGCGTGGAAACAGGCCCTTCGGCCCAACAAGTCCACACCGCCCCGCCGAAGCACAAACCACCCATACCCCTACATTTACCCCTTACCTAACACTACGGGCAATTTAGCATGGCCAATTCACCTGACCTGCACATCTTTGGACTGTGGGAGGAAACCGGAGCACCCGGAGGAAACCCACGCAGACACGGGGAGAATGTGCAAACTCCACACAGTCAGTCGCCTGAGGCAGGAATTGAACCCGGGTCTCAGGCGCTGTGAGGCAGCAGTGCTAACCACTGTGCCACCGTGTCCAGATCTTGTTACATTTGAACATGGACCCCTTCAGGTATCTGAGGAATCACGAATGGTGCTGAGCATTGTGCAATCATTGGTGAATATGCCCAATGTAGGTCATTGATGAAGCAGCTAAAGATGGTTGGGCCTAGGACACTCCCGAGGAACTCCTGCAGAGGTGTCCTGGACTGAGATGACTGACCTCCAATAACCACAACTATTTTCCAATGTGCCAGGTATGATTTTGCCACTGAGACCCATTGATTTGAATTTTGCGAGGACTCCTTGATGCTGCACTCAGTCGAATATTGCCTTGATGTCAAGAGTTGGCATTCATCTCACCTCTGGAATTCAGCTATTTTGTCCTTGTTTGGACCAAGGCTGTAACAAAGTCAGGAGCTGTCTGATTCTGGTGGAACCCAATTTGGGCATCAGTGAGCAGGTTATTGCTGAGCAGGTGCTGCTTGATTGTACTGTTGATACTTTCCATCACTTTACTAATGATCAGAGTAGACTGATGAGGTGGTAATTGGCTGGGTTGGATTTGTCACCGAGATCCATTCCCCTACATTTATCCCTGATTAATGCACCTAACACTACGGGCAATTTAGCATGGCCAATTCACCTAACCTGCACATCTTTGTGATTGTAGGAGGAAACCAGAGCACCCGGAGGAAACCCACGCAGATATGGGGAGAATGTGCAAACTCCACACAGACAGTTACCCAAGGCGGGAATTAAACCTGTGTCCCTGGCACTTTGAGGCAGCAGTGGCTAGAATGTTGTGGAGCCCATAGCCTTTGCAGTATCCAATGCTTCCAACTATTTCTTAATATCATCTAGAGAGAATCAAATTGGTTTCTGTAGAGCTGGGGACCATCGAAGAAGTCCAGAATGGATCATCCACTTGGCACTTTTGTTTGAAAATTGCTGTGAATGTTTCAGTGTTATCTTTTGCATTGATGTGATGGGCCTCTCCATTATTGAGGATGGGGATATTTGTGGAGCCTCCTCCTCCAGTGAGTTGTTTAATGATCCATCACTATTCATGCCTAGGACTGTGACAGGACTGTAACTAAATCTTTTGCCTTTTATTTCTCTGGTGACACTATAATCATTTTCATTAAATTTAAGTCAATAACTGTTATTTATAGATTGAATTTACTTAGGTTATGCACAAATTAACTTAAACACATCATTGGGCAATAAGCAGGCAATTCGGATGTAAAGCCCCATTTTCTGATAATTTCAGCCACCACATTTTAAGGGGCTATTCCTCCTCTCTTGTTTTTAAAATGATTTTCTATGCTGAAATAAATGCCTAAATAGCTTCGCAAAGATTTTGACAGCTGAAAATAATGCTGCCTGTAAAGATAATCAAATCTGTTCAAAAATACAAACCCAATTCCAACTGCCTTCAGCCTTGGAATTCTGCTCCTTTAAAAACCTTTGAATTCAAGAACAAATGATTTCCCCTCCCCTATGCTGCTAACCCATGGCCTCAATCTTTTTTTTTTGCCAGCAACAGTTTTATCCTGTTGATACAGAGATGGATGTTGGTGGTTTACCACATGCTGCTATTTGGCTTTTCCTCCAATGGTTAGTCGGAAGACACAGGTGTAACTCTGTAAATGTCAAGCAAAGCTTATCCTTCTTTAGATGTAGTTTTATTCTTCAGTTGTGTCGGTATAATATTTTTTATAATATCAGAGGCTATTTCTCTTTGTTTGTTTCTCAGAATGTGGGAGTAAATGCTACCATTCTTCTGGTTGTTTCATTAGCTATTGACATATCAAAACAAGCTTCTCAGCTGGATGTAACTGTTATGGCTTGGTCAGCAGAAATCATTGTCTCAATGAAGGCAGTGGTCTCTGCTGAGTGTGCCCAGGAGTCTAATAATCAAACTCCAGTAACTGTTAAAGGTTCATGTACAGAAATCCTTCAGATTTTACAGCTGTATAAAGCCTGCAACAAAAGTCCAGTGGATAATTGTAATTCAAACTACTTTTTACAGCTGTTAGAAATGGTATGCCCTCTTCACTTTGTAAACTTTTACACTATAACCTTTGGACTGCATTGTTTTACATTGTACAGATTTTAATTATAGAAATTGTTTACCTAGATCTCAATCCTTGAACTTTTGGAAGCAGTTTCTCCTTATTATGCAGCATGTTTTTGTAAACACCTCTCCCCTGTTTTCTCCATCCATGCTACAACAATGGCCAGGACTCTCCAGTCTCCAGGGAACTGGAGATCAGATTTACCCCAGAAGGTGCAAAAGTTGAAACTTCCGATAGGCAAATACTCAAATCCTCTGAAAAGATCCCCAGCTCTGAGTTAGAGTCAGAGCCTTTGGACACTTACAATTTACCTTAATAGTCAATCAGGAAAAGGTAGGGATTTTAAAACCTGCTCTAACTCTGGTTACCTATAAAACTGACCTTCCATGCAAACACTGTTCCCTAATCCTTACACAGAACCTTCATTTTTCCTGGCCATCCAATCCAACCTCTTCTGTCGTAAACATCCAAACACACTTATCCTATCAAGAACATCTGACTAACTTTTCTATATCATTCCACCTGCCCTCTGATACTCAAATACACACCATGTCTGCCCTGAATCTGACTCATTCTATGCTCCCCTCTACTTTTCTGCCACTTGTAAAATCCCAACCACCCTACAGTCTAGCACCAAGGTTCTTCACTTTCAATCAAAAAGTTTTTAAAAATTCAAATTTATCATTTACATTTTGCAATTTTTTAACTTCAATCATTCTTTATCTTTCTAAAATACAGTTTAAGCATAAACAAAATAACTTTTGTACATTTTCATAGTTTCCTAAATTGGTTTGAATCATTTCACTTCGCATTTGTCATTGACTTCTACTCCATTAGCTCATCTGATTTCACTGAAGAAGACTCTTTGCTCTCCTTGCTCACTTAACCAAGCCTGTCAGGTTGATTTACTAATCAAAACTTCTAATCATTTGTTCAATTGTCATGGTACATGGTCTCAGGACCTCTTGAGGCTTCCTTTATCAACAGGACTCTGTCCAATCAGTTTCTTATTTATCAGTTATTTGTCACAAAGTCTCACTTTAGATTAGAAGAAAAGTTATCACCATGTCCTCAATATACTGCCTTATTGTTTATCCCTCCAGAACTCTACTCTCAGCTAGAATGGCCTCAGTGTTTTGGTGCCATTTTGTACAACAATCACAATATCTCTATTAAAAGCAAACTATTATAGATGCTGGATACCTGAAATAAATTCTGAAGTATGAATTCTGGACTCCAAAGAGTCATTGGACCCAAAATATTAATTTTGTAAATCTCTCCACAGATGCTGCCAGACCTGTTGAGTTTCTCCAGCAATTTCTATTTTAATTTCAATATATCTTTTGATCCTCTGCCTACCTCCGAAAAAATGGAATGCTACAAAAACATGATGCCAAAGTTCCTCACACAGAATTTTTCAACAATTCCATCATCATTGACCAGCATTATTGGGTTCACTCAAGAGTTGATATTAAGGTAACTTTAAAATCCTGTAATTCTGCCCCTTTTCTTTGACAATCTCTTCCAAATCATTTGTCCTTTCTCATACTTTTTACACTTACTTCCCATTTTCATTCATGCTGCAGTGTCATTGACATTAGACTGATGCTATAATGTCAATGATGTAAAGCTTCCTTCAGAAGATTTGGCATAGATTAGCAAGTAGATGAGAAGTTGCTATTCTTGTTGATGGCTCCTTTCTAAGTAAGGATTAAAAAAATTGTGAACATGTTAATGAACAAGGCATCACAAATAACATGTTTTCTATAAGGTTCTGGTCCATTTCCCAGTGTTGTGTCTAGTTGTGTGTTCTATACAAATATCAGTTGACTGTTCATTTTCTGCTATGTACTTCTATTTATTGAATGTATTCTCTGTGTGATACATGTAAGGAGATTTTCTGAAATCGCGTCATGCATTTTCTTACCTCCCAGTTTATAGACTTGGTTTTCTCATCTTACTTTTCATAGACTTATAATTACAGCACAGAAGAAAGCCATTTGGGCCAGACTGCACAGGCTCTCTATAAAAACAATGCAGTTAGTCCTACATCCCCATCCTTTCTTTATGATGCAGCAATTTTTTTTAATTTTCAGGTACTTATCATCAGGTCATTCCACTTAGGGAAAAGAAAGTTAAGAGGACATTTGATAGAGGTATTCAAATCCTGAGTGGTCAGACAAGAGAACATAAAGAAAAGCTGTTTCCTTCAATGGAGTATCAAGAACCAACAAAGACTGATTTGTGATGATTCTAAAAGAACCATGAGCAACATACAAAATCATTTTTTATAAGGTTATTTTTTGTTTTACATCGTTGAGAACTTTAATTTCCTGAGCTCTGGATCTTTGTAATATGTTGCCATGGTAGACATGTTAGAGTCCTTTATAAATTATCAATTGATTTTGTTTTTGAGCTACAAGCAAGAACATGTTTTGACTCTTGATCGACGGGGTGCATGAGACCTTTTCTTTCTTGTGCAAAATGACTTAGAAATAAGTGACATCATTTTTCTTTTTGTATGGTTGTGATTTTGAAAATTTCTTAGTTGCTGAGAATGTTTTGAGTTTATGCTTTATTGTTGTAGAAAAAAAATCTGAAGATTCAATTGCACTTTCCTGCACTGTGACCTCTACCACAGAGAAAGATACCAGCTGCAATGTCATGGAAACACTACCAGCTTTATATTCCCCTGGAAATCATGGAGTGGTGTGATTTTGATAAATGTCACCAGACCTTTTCAGAGTTTATACTCTGAATTCTCACATGATCATGTTGTGGATAAATCACCTCAAGTCACCTTTAATTCAGCTACCTATTAAGAATTTTCACAGGCAATGAAGTACTGAAACAATGATTTAAACTTTATTAGGACCTCTCAAGTAAGCAAATATAAGCCTACGATCCAATTTACCTATTATCTGATTAATGCTGAACTCGAGCCAGGATTTCAACCGACTGTGATCTGCCTCTGGAAGTTTCCAGAACTTGGTCCAGTGTTCTTCAAAATTTTGCTGCTGAGTTGTTTTGATGCTGGATTTTTATACAATTTTCACTCCTTCAAGTTTGTGGTGTGACATTATTGATGCCCATTAGATTCTTTCATCGACAACACTGATTATATTTTCAGAAACCTCAAGTCTGCAGTTTGACTTCTCAACAAAAATAATTCCTTTGTTCCTTGTCACTATTTGGAGTTAGCTGTCCGTTCGAAACAAAGCTTTTCCTACAATTAACCTCTTAACTTCAGAATATGGCTTCTGCAAGCCTGTCTACTTGTCCATCTGTCATAAGGCAGCAGATTACCAAGCCGTGTTATCTCCTCTTTCCCAGGAAACAACTTGTTGATGTGGTTTCTGTGACTCCTTCTTCCCAGGGATGGTCAATTCACATGTTACTGTAACTCCTTTTATAACAGTTTCTCATTGTTCGTATCATCTCAAGAAGCAGTTTATTCCTAAAAGAGTTATTACTCCGTCTGTCAATCCATGTGTAGTAGTTTACCTTTATTGACTTTGCCAAACCATGAACAGTTATTAAAATTCTTAAGTGTATATTATCGCAATAAGAACTTCATCAATGTGTACTGTTATTGCAGAGGAAACACCTTAAATCAGATTCTCAGTTCAACAGGAGATCGGCAATAAATGCAGACATTTATGCAGACACTGCCCACATCTGGAATTATAAACATATTACTTATTCATAGAATCCCTACAGTGTGGAAAAAGGCCACTGGCCCAACGAGACCAAACCGAAGAGTAATCCACCCACACCCATTCCCCTATCCTATTACTTTGCATTTACGCCTTACTAATGCACATAATCTGCACATCCCTGAACACTATGGGCAATTTAGCATGGGCAATTCGACCAAACTGCACATCTTTGGATTATGGGAGGAAACCAGAGCACCCAGAGGAAACCCATGCAGACAAGTATGTAGTAAACAGATAAAGATATCCTTATCCAAAACAGAACTGAACTTATTGTATTCAAACAAGGAGATGGACAAGAAAGGCAGGCCTTTAAGCCATCCACACATGGTTTTAGCAGCAAAATCTTTATCAACAAACTACCTACAATTGAATTAGAGGTCAATTATTCAGTAAGTGGAGAAGTTGTGTTGTTGTTTTGAGCTACATAGATCAGAAATTGCCAGCTTTTATCCTTGTTCTGTGTTGCACTATTTCAGTTGCATCAAAACTGAACTAAGAAGGGTGGCACAGTGCTCAGTGGTTAGCACTGTTGCCTCACAGTGTCAGGGACCCAAGCTCGATTCCAGCCTCGGGCGACTGTCTGTGCAACTCTATATGGAAGTTCACAGTACATAGTTTGGTGTATTTACTGATAGCAGGGAAAAGCAGTTGAGGTGGTTTAAAGCTATTTTCTTTCAGTCCATCTAGAGATTGTGTTGTGGAACTAACTCTGTTCTATAAAAGGTTTCTGACTATTGAAGGTTGGAAACAATGTCACAGTAGTGGACTGGGTAGAAGTGTGGTAGTTGGGTGGGGAGAGAGAGAGCTAGTAACTATGTAGATCGACCACTGGTATAATTCTGCTCAGAAACCAATGGTTCAAGCTATGCTGGTCTTTGTCATGTCAATGATAAGGGTCTATTAAGCAGTCAGTCATCAGGGATTGATTAATTCCATGAATTAGTTTGTTTAAAACAGTAAAACAAATTATGAATAATAAAGCAGACTTTGTAGCAAACTAATTGATTCATATGTGCACAGCTTACAAAACCAAAGCAGATTAATTTCCAGGCAGAATCATATGTTGTGGACACATACCACATGGAGTCTAGAATCATAGGATAATTTCTTGATTACAAATGGAGTCCTTAAGAAGACAAGGTACACATCCAACAGTCAGGTGATCTCTCTCCAACGGCCAGTAATTCAACCATAACTGTATGCTTTAAGCATACTTCAGTTGGCTCGTTTGGAAAGCTTAAAAACCAAGGTATTTTTGGCCACATAATTAACCTTTGAATAGTTGTTTTTAGCTGTTGCATACAGTAGATTACTTCCATAAATATTTTGTCAATAGCTTAGGACGGAAGGCCTTCAACAGTCTCTTGGCTCTCCCTCACCATGCTATTGTCTGCACGATGCATAGAATAGTATATTTACCTATATAAGTCTGTGAGGTGAATTTGTATTTATAGAATTACATTTTATTTTGCTCAAAAACTGCATAAATCCATGTAAGATTCTGTAAATCCCACTTTAGAAATAGAATCAGTTTGACCTAACATTGGGACACAGACAGACTTTAACCTCAGATCTTCGATGCATTATCTGAGCTGAGGTGGCAATTATTGTGAAAGCTATCTTGAGAAATTAACTTTAAAAAGGTTCTGGGATTTACATATTAAGGAACCGAAACTAACATGATCATTCTAAAAGATGAAAACTTAAGCTAAATTTGTTTAATATTACATTCTGTGACACTGCAATCCTGTTGCTATAAATGTTGTGCCTTATGATTCTGCTCCACAACCACCTGATGAAGAAGCATGGTCCGAAAGCTAGTTCTTCCAAATAACATGTTGGACTTTAGCCTGGTGTTGTGTGATTTTTAACTTTGTACACCCCAGTCCAATACCAGCACCAGAAAATTGAGAATACATAGATTGTTTTTTAAAGGAATTGCACCAAAAATGTTTCACTGTTCATCACTGGTAGTATGTCATTCTAATATCACCATGTCATTTGAAGTCTTACACAATGTATGATATAGTTTTTCATCTTTCTTCACAAGACAATGCACGATAGTAAACATCCTGAAGGATGCATTACAACATTCTGAAAAACAAAATCAAAATGCTTGATGCATTGTATGTGGCAGAAACAAAAAAATGCTAGAAATGTATAGTAGGACAGCCACCAAATGCAAACTCAGGACATAGAACAGTACAGCACAGTACAGGCCCTTCGGCCCTCAACGTTGCGCCGACCTGGCATACCAATCTGAAGCCCATCTAACCTACACTATTCCATGTGCTTGTCCAATGACGACTTAAATGTACTTAAAGTTGGCGAATCTACTACCATTGCAGGCAAAGCATTCCATACCCTTACTACTCTCTGAGTAAAGAAACTACCTCTGACATCTGTCCTATATCTATCACCCCTCAATTTAAAGCTATGCCCCCTCGTGCTGGCCGTCACCATACTTGGAAAAAGGCTCTCCCTGTCCACCCTATCTAACCCTCTGATTATCTTATATGTCTCTATTAAGTCACATCTCAACCTTCTTCTCTCTAACGAAAACAGCCTCAATTTCCTCAGCCTTTCCTCATAAGACCTTCCCTCCATACCAGGCAACATCCTAGTAAATCACCTCTGCACCCTTTCCAAAGCGTCCACATCCTTGTTATAATGTACACAATACTCCAAGTGCGGCCGCACCAGAGTTTTGTACAGCTGCAGCATAACCTCATGGTTCCGGAACGCGATCCCTCTATTAGTAAAAACTAAAACAATGCGTTCTTAACAATCCTGTCAACCTGGGTGGCAACTTTCAAGGATCTGTGTACATGGACACCGAGATCTATCTGCTCATCTACACTACCAAGAATCTTACCATTAGCCCAGTACTTTGCATTCCAGTTATCCAACCAAAGTGAATCACCTCATACTTGTCCGCATTAAACTCCATTTTCCACCCCTCAGCCCAGCTCTGCAGCTTATCTATGTCCCTCTGTAAGCTACAACATCCTTCGTCACTATCCACAACTCCACTGACCTTACTGCTTATTTTCAGCATTTTCTGATAAAGTGTCACATTTTCAACATCTTGTCAGAAGACAGGCAGTAAGGAACAACATTACAAATGTAAGAGAACAAGGAAGAGGATAACTCAGTTTGAAAGGCACAGAAAGGAAAAATGATCAGACATTGAGAGGGAAATGGAGAGTGACATGAGGTCCGAGCTCCACATTTTATTTGCCTTCTTTTGTTAACAGATTATTGAACAATTCTTCCATTATCCTTGATTTATCATTCACAGTGCCATCTGTACTTTTAGTTTTGATATTTTCCTGAAAAAGAAACATGAATAATCGTTTTAAAAACATCCATATGACGTATTAGTAACTTGTGTGCAATTTAATGTTTTACTATATGAGAAGCCACTTTAACATGTCTTTGTGGGACACTTTCATTAAAGCAGCATATTTCTCATGCCCTATTGCAAACTTCATGTCACAGATTAGATTTTGTAAAACTCTGTACAATTTTACATCCATAAACTAAAGAAAAATGTGGAATATGGGAGGGAACAATCCATAATAAGGGCAAAGATTAATAGAGCTATTTATTCGCATATGACTGCAATATTCATTTTAATTTCAATTTACTTTAACTAAAGTTCAAAAGTATTTAAGAGAAATTGCTTTCTGCGAAAGTATGCCAGACTAACAATACCATTTCTCATAGTATGCTTTACAGAAATAGTCTGCATTATACAAAGTCTAAGGAGCAGACCATTTAACCACATAAAGGCTGACTGCTTTTCAATGATCTGCTTTGTCCCATATCGCTTAATGAAAATCAAAAATCTGTCAATCTGATTTAAAATCAACAATTAAAATTCATCTCCTAACAAAAATATATCAAATATAAGTTGCTTTTGTTGATTAAAAATCATTTCCTAACTTTCCTGATGATCTCGAAGGTATGATACCTAGCCCTGATCTCCCCCGAAGAGGATATCATTTCTCTCTATCATCTCTGTTCTCCTCAATCTCTTGAAAATTTGGATCAAATAACTCTTTAACCTTCTAATTTCAAAACACTAGAACTCTAATAATCAATATTTACATATTATAAAACAAAAACTACCATCTAAAGAGGTTGTTTGCAAAGATTAGCAACTCAGCAGCATAAACAGTCTCACTGGGATTGATAATTCATCTTACTAGAGACAGAAATAGCTAACAGTGGATATACCAGAGAAGAAAACATCCATTGTTAATTAACTATTCATGTCATGGGAGAGTTGGATAGAAGGTTAGTATCAGGTCAGGGCATTAACTGCTTCTATTAGATTATACATTGAAAGCATTTTGAAGAAGACAGACAGTGGGGCCCAGAAGTAAACTGAGGGCAAAGTGACTGCTTGACCTTCTGAGCTACAATCTATAATCTATCAACCATTTAAAGCGACTAAACCTCTGCTCCATCACTTTCAATGATGTGACCAAAGCAGTTTTAAAAATAATGCCTAAAACAATTGTCAAAAGCCTTAACACTGCCTTCAGAGGCTCCCTAAAATGGCTTTAAAATTCAGTTTGTTCCATCACAGTAGTGACAGACATAACTGCCTCCACAGAGTAACTAGGGTTGGGCAATAAAAGTTCAGGGCATTTGCAAACTAGTCCCATAACCTAGAATGAGTTTTTTTTTAAATCATCAAATCTTTTGAAAATTAATTTCATGTGGAATGAATGTTTTCCTCTTCTTCTGTTTAGTATTTTAGTTTATTCATTTGTTAATTTTACAAATGAAGTCATTCCTTTGAGAGCTTTCACTACGTGGCACATCACCACCTTTTGAGAATTTGCCAATTGTCCTGGGAAATTGAATTGACCACAGAAACAAGCACATAGTACAATAAAAGGAAAGTACTGTGAATGCTGGAAATCTGAAATGAGAAGAGTAAGTGCTGGAGAAACTCAAGAGGTCTGGCAGCAACTGTGGAGAGAGAAATATAATTAATGTTTTGAGTCCAATATGACCTCTTCAGAACATAACACAAACACTTGATGGAAGCTATTTACAAACCAATAGCCAGCAGAAAACAAATGACTGGTTGTATTCTGGATCTTGCTAGCCATATACATATAGTTTACTCCTTAAATGTTATGAAAATAAATAAAAATTGGGTGAAGTTTCACTAAAGTTTTTTTTCATTCAAATTTCATACATCAAATAAATCTATTCTAGAGACTGGATTCTGGGTAATCCAAGATGGAGGACGGGAAAAATTTCTGGCTCTAAGAGCTGCTCCTTTATTGAGGTATGTTAGGAGTTGGAGGTGATTTCCTCGAATTCCAGGAGCAGCAATTACTGTTTTTTTGCAGTTGCATTGTTTTGGAACTTTGGGGAAAAAAAAAGATAAAACAACAGCAGTTTTAAAAAGGAGAAGAACAGACAAAGGAAGCACATGGTGAAGTCAATGCAGGACAGAGAGAGAGAAAGAAAGAAACTGACACAGCAGTGAACCTGCACAGTTACTGCTGTTTGAATTCATGTATTGTTGGACATTGGAGAACGTCTGGGAAAATTAACAAACAGTGAAATTCACAACTGATCTTTGAGGAACTGTTTGGGTGAAGTTCACAGCATAGAAGCAGATAAGTGTATTGTTTTTAAGTGTGACCTTCAGAAACTCTGCAGTAGTGAGTAGAGTGGGTTCTTTTTGATTATCTGTTTTTTGAGATATGTCTCATGATTAAACTTAAAATATAAGCCATAACTATTAATGTAACCTGGGGCAGTGTTTTGTAGAGGAATAAGACAGTGTTATTTTCTGGGTCTGTAGATCGTGAAGGAACAAAAATGGTCTTTAGTAGAGTGATATCTGCTTCTTGTCAGATGTAGGAGTTTAAGGAGAGTTTAAAGGTTACTGTGGATTATATCTGCAATAAATGCAGTTGGTTTCAAATCTTAGCAGATCGAATGGATCGTTTGGAGAGACAGTTAGAAGCAATGAGGAATTTGCAACAGCAACAGTATGCGATGGTTGGCAGTTATAGGAAGGGGGAAAAGTGTTAGATACAGTCACATAGATAGGTTAACTCCAGGAAACGTAAGATAGGTAGGCAGCTGGTGCAGGAGCCTTCTGTGGCTATCCCCATTTCAAACAAGTATGCTGTTTTGGAAAACGTAGGGGGTGATGGATTCTTAGGGCAATGTAGCACGAACAGCCACGTTTCTGGTATTGAGACTGGCTGTAATGCAATGAGGGGTATGTCAGGTTCTAAGAGATCTAAGTGTTAGGAGACTCTCTAGTCCAAGGTACAGACAGACTTTTCTGTGGCCAGCAGTGAAAAAAGCAGAATGGTGTATTGTTTCCCTGGTGCCAGGATCAAGGATGTCTCAGAGAGGGTGCAGAATTTTCTCATGGGGGAGAGGGGCCAGCAAGACGTCATTGTCCACATTGGAACCAATGACATAGGAAGGGAAAAGGTTGATATTCTAAAGGGAAATTACAGAGAGTTAGGTAAGAATTTAAAAAGGAGGTCCTCAAGAGTAGTAATATCTGGATTACTCCCGGTGCTATGAGCACGTGAGGCAAGAATAGGAGGACAGAGCAGATGAATGCATGGCTGAGGAGCTGGTGTATGGGAGAAGGATTCACATTTTTGGACCATTGGAATCTCTTTTGGGGTAGAGGTGACCTGTGCAAGAAGGACGGTTTGCACCTATATTGGAAGGGGACTAATATACTGGCAGAGTTGCAAAATGTTGTGCCGGAAAAACACAGCAGGCCAGGCAGCATCCGATGAGCAGGAGAATCGATGTTTCGGGCATAAGCCCTTCTTCAGTCCTCATTTTCTCCTTTTATATTGGCAGGGAGATTTACTAGAGCTGCTCGGGAGGATTTAAACTAGTAAGGTGGGGGGGGGGGGAACTGCTTGGGAGGAATTAAACTAGTAAGGTGTGGGGGTTGGGACCCATGGAGATAGTGAGGAAAGAGATCAATCTGAGACTGATACAGTTGAGAACAGAAGTGAGTCAAACAGTCAGGACAGGCAGGGACAAGGTAGGACTAATAAATTAAATTGCATTTATTTCAATGCAAGTGGCATTTCAATAACAGGGAAGGCAGATGTACTCAGGGCATGGTTAGGAACATGGGATTGGGATATCATAGCAATGGGTCAGGAATGAGCAGGACTGGCAGTTTAATGTTCCAGGATGCAAATGCATCTGTCCACGCCGACCAGATATCCCAACCCAATCTAGTCCCATCTGCCAGCACCCGGCCCATATCCCTCCAAACCCTTCCTATTCATATACCCATCCTTGTAAATCTTTTCTGAACCCTTTCAAGTTTCACAACATCTTTCCAATAGGAAGAAGACCAGAATTGCATGCAGTATTCCAATAGTGGCCTAACCAATGTTCCGTACATTCGCAACATGACCTCCCAACTTCTGTACTCAATACTCTGACCAATAAAAGAAAGCTTACAAAATGCCTTCTTCACTATCCTATCTACCTGTGACTCCACTTTCAAGGAGCTATGAACCTGCACTCCAAGGTCTCTTTGTTCAGCAAAACTCCTTAGGACCTTACCATTAAGTGCATAAGTTCTGCTAAGATTTGCTTTCCCAAAATGCAGCACCTTGCATTTATCTGAATTAAACTCCATCTGCCACTTCTCAGACCATTGACCCATCTGGTCAAGATCCTGTTGTAATCGAGGTAACCTTCTTCACTGTCCACTGCACCTCCAATTTTGGTGTCATCTGCAAAGGTACTAACTATACCACCTGTGTTCACATCTAAATCATTTATATAAATGACAAAAAGTAGAGGACCCAGCACCGATCCTTGTGGCACTCTACATTTGGCCCTGATGTTGGGGTCCCAAAGCCTGTGTGAAATGCATTCCAAATGTTGCAGATATTGTTATCTAAGATAATACCTTTGAAAGAGTTAATGTTTGAGCTGTGCTGAACTCCGTACAGTTTCACTTTATCTGAGTGGAGAATCAGTTGGACTCTGGATCAACCTTCCAATGGATGCAAAGGTGTCTTCTCTACCTCTTGTACTTGTAACTAATATGCCTAAGAGTCCAATATAGCTTGTTTTGTTACGTTGTTCTGTAATAAACTACATCTTGTTTTCTAAAACAAGAGTCTCAACCTTTGAGACTTATTCATGGCCAAAGCCATCACAGACTATTGACCAGTCATGTAGACTAGCAGAGGAAGGAGGTTTGGTGGCAACCTTCCATTGCTAACCACAAGCTGCCACAGTGGTTGCTACTCAGGCATCTTACCAGATGTTCAAAAAGGCAGCTCATCAACACCTTCTTCTGGGCAATTAGAAATGGGCAATAAATGCTGGTCTAGTCAGCAACACCATATCCCATGCACAAGGTTAAAAAAATACATTGCTGAAAATGTGTTGCTGGAAAAACGCAGCAGGTCAGGCAGCATCCAGGGAACAGGAGAATCGACGTTTCGGGCAAAAGCCCTTCTTCAGGGCTTATGCCCGAAACGTCGATTCTCCTGTTCCCTGGATGCTGCCTGACCTGCTGCGCTTTTCCAGCAACACATTTTCAGCTCTGATCTCCAGCATCTGCAGACCTCACTCTCTCCCTAAAAAAATACATTACCATAAAACCTGTTTAATCTGATTAAACAATTTCCTGATGCTGAAGGAAGATCTCTGTAAATCAACAATGGGGAGAATCTCCACATGGCTTGAGTGGTCTAGTGAGGGATCAGTCAATACACTTTGTAATCTCCAAGTACATGCAGCTATCATGCTACTTCTATTTTCTGGCTTTGATAAAAAATAAGATGGATGGAATAGTCCCAGAACTTGAATGATGTGGGCGATGGCAACTCAGTTAAGAAAATATAGCAAGAACTGAAAAATTAGATTCTCACGTCAAGTATAAACAGCTGAATTTTGTGCATATATCACTAATAATACAGTTCAGCATTTCCATACTGCACTTTGAAGCTCAACAACACCATTCACTGTAATGCTAATGCCAGGCCACTTTGCACACAGGGATAGGCCTCTAACTGATGTATCAGAAAAGGATGCATCATAGGACTTTTCACTTGCTTTCTTAGTGACTACTCACTTTGCATCTGGTTGGATGTTAACAGCATCTCTGCTTTGTCTTACTTTTTTGTGGATTATTGCCTTATTCATGATTTGCAGCTTCACAGCACTTCTGTTTTGATTTGCCTTATAGCACAGATGTAAACCTAGGCAGATTGCCATGTTAGCCAGCAGTAATCAGTGAAGGTGGCAGGTGTACAGCACCATGTTACATTACTGTCATACCTGTCACATGTGCTTTAACCAAATGGCCATGCTTCAAAATCCAAAGGGACTAGCCCACAGTCAAGACCAGGGGAATCGTAGTCAATTGGAGGTACCGACACAGTCATTCAAGGATATCATCCAATGCCAGAGGAGAAAGTGAGGTCTGCAGATGCTGGAGATCAAAGTTGAAACTTTATTGCTGGAACAGCACAGCAGGTCAGGCAGCATCCAGGGAACAGGAGATTCGACGTTTCGGGCACAGGCCCTTCTTCAGGAAGAAGGGCCTGTGCCCGAAATGTCAAATCTACTGTTCCCTGGATGCTGCCTGACCTGCTGTGCTGTTCCAGCAATAAAGTTTCAACTATCATCCAATGCCAGTCCAGGGTCTTGGACACAATCAGTTGTTCACTTGGGGCATTCAGAATCTGGTGCTCTGTACCAATACAGTCAAGGAATCAGTCCTGCAGGTTCAGTCCTTGGATTAGCAGGAAGTCAGTTAGGAAACTGTACAGAGATCAGTCAGTAGTCTGGTCATAAATCAGTTTGGGTTGTCTTTCCATGTCAATCAGTGAGTGAACTGCATTCAATCCTTGTGTCTGTTCACTGAAAGTTGGGGCGGATTATCAAGGGGCACTGCTATAGTGGGGAAATCAAAATATATTTTTAAAAAATCATATGCTTTAATTTTTGTCAGCTCCTCTGTCCAGCCTTCCACCTTACACATCCTGTAAACCTGAGCTCATTCCAAAAACTGCTGCCTGTAACCCAACTTGTGCACACTCCCACTCACCCACTGCTTCTGTATTTGCTGGCTCATGTTGGCTCCCATTAGAGCAACAGTCTCATTTTGAAACATTCATTTTGGGTTTCAAATCATTACCAACACTCACCGCTCCCCCCACACCCCCGCACATCCCCCCGCCCCACACCCTCATAACTTCCTTCAGCCCTATAACCCTCTGAAATCTTTCACTCCTCATATTCTAGTCTCTTGTATATCTCTGATTTTTATCATTCCACCATTTGCAGCTGTACCTTTAACTGCCCAAGGTTTCAGAATTTTCTACCTAAACCTCTCTGTTTCTCTCTCATTTCCCTTTAAAACTCATGTTAAAGTCTATTTATTCAATTAGCTTTTTGTCACCTGTCCTATATCTCTTGATGTTTGATATGGAATATAAAGGAGAGGGGATGGTCAAGTAGTTTTATCACTAAACTATTAATCCAGAGACTCCAATAACATTCTGGAGGATTTAGTCAAAACGCTGCCAATAATGGTGGATTGGAATTCATTAAAAAAAATCAGGAATCCAATGATAACCAGTAACTGACAAACCCCAACTTCTCCAGAGGGGAAGAATAATATCTCTGAACTGATTGCTTGGAAATTATCTTGGTATGGAATGTTGCTGAACTACCTTGGGACGTTTTACTTTGTTAAAGATACAATAAAAATGCAAGTTGTTAATGAGAATGAAGAAAACATTATTTATAAAACCATAGACAATTGACAAATGAATGTACTGATGAGGAACACTTTACATACACAATGATAGATAAAACTCCAAATAGCTCCAGAGCCAAATTCCAGAGTTGCAATAACATAGGTGAAGAATGGAACAAAACATTTAAGAATGATCATTTTAAATTTATAGCAAATTGTATAATCTTCAGAAATTAATATGTTTCTCCCTCATTTTTCATCTGAAACTTATTAATTGCTTGCTATACATCTCTGCCAGCTTTCTGCATTTCTTGTGTATCTCCTCTGACAATGACTATTTAGAAGTTTCAAGGCCTTTAAAAACATTCCGCTTATCAGTTCTTATTACAAAGTAAATAATCTTGGCATGTTAGTACTCACACTCATTTATATTACTTTACAGCCTTTTGTACCTGCCTCACAGCTTACACTCTTGCTTACCTTACACAGCCAATGTGTCACCAGCAATATGGAGACCTTTTGTAAATCTTTGTCTAAATCAGTTATACAGATTGGAATAGCTGAGCACCTACCACTAATCCTGAAAGTATCCAGCTAATTGTAGCCTGTCAATTTGAATATGTTCCAAATATCTTCTTAAAACCAGATCCAAGATGATGTTCCCCAGTCTGTTATGGTTCTAGAACAGACTACCACAAACTGTTAAGCTCCTAGGTTAAAGGGCTTCATAGAACCTCCTGAATCTGACACCCAAGAAGGCCCTAGACTGGTATCAAAGGCTGCCTTGTTGAAGGCCCTCCTGATTGGACTGAGGCCTGCTGACAACTGTGGTAAGCTTTCTGGCTTTGTGATTGCATTAAATGGCATGGCAAGTCAGTAGCAATATGAGCCATGTGCAATGAGGCAAGGCAATGTAATGCAGGGATGCTGAGAGATTCCAGGTAGGCTCAGAATGACTGAGTGTGATGACAATGAATAAAAAGCCCTGGAGATGCAGCCTGATCCAAGCCATAAGATGAATACAGGTCCTCAGTGTCAAGTTTCCTTGCTGCAGTATTGCAATGATCATTGCGGGTGCAGCCCAAGAGGGGCAGGGGCATATACAAGTGGTTCATAGATGTTCTATGAGGATTTAAAGTAGTTGGCACATGTTGGATGCCAATGTTCATGGGGTATGGCTGGTGCCCATTGAATATGCCCAAGACATTGGTGCCCAGCATCTTTGGAGCAAGTCACAAGTGGAACCTACGAGTTTTCCTGATGGCTAGTTTGTATGGTGAGTTTGGTAAGAATGTAACCTGTGGCAAGATGGGCTGTTAGCAAGGTGTTCCACAAATAATAATGAGTGTTAATTGAAGACTCATCATGCCACTTGATGTCCTAAATCTTGCATGATTATACTTCCCTTCTCACCATAGCCCATGTTGCTGAGAACCAGATAAGATTCCATCCTTTGTTTCTCTGTCTGGCGATACTGCTTGACCTGCTCCAGATATTTCTATTTTTTTTTAATTTTCAGATAGGAACATGGGAACACATTCCAGCTTTTGCAGTATTTTGCATTTACTTTAATTTTAGATGAGAAAGCCTGAAGATGCAGAAAAAAGGGTTCTTTGGAGACATAGATGCCCTCTATTGCCATGGGTAATGAAATCCTTACATCAACTATATAAAGAAACTGATCTGAACTTTAAGAGCCAAGATACGACCAGAACAATTATTGAATATCTCGCGGGGATCCTTGGGTAGCCCTTCAGATAGCTCTAAAATTTAGGCAGCTGATGGAGGTATCACTCCTCCATTAGATTACTTACAGTGTGGAAACAGGCCCTTCAACCCACCGAAGCGTAACCCACCCAGACCCATTCTCCTACATTTACCCCTTCACCTAACACTACGGGCAATTTAGCATGGCCAATTCACCTAACCTGCACATTTTTTGGATTGTGGGAAGAAACCAGAGCACCCGGAGGAAACCCACACAGAGAATGTGCAAACTCCACACAGAGAATCACCTGAGGCAGGAATTGAACCTGGGTCTCTGGCACTGTGAGGCAGCAGTGCTAACCATGTGCCACCGTGCTGCTCCATGGTTTTGAGATGTTTTGTAAAATGTTGAATGGCACTGTGGCAGATTTCATTGTGGAACAAGGACAACAGAATTATGGCAGTATTACAAAAATATGCCAAAGCAGGAAGATCACAATGACAGTGAGCACAGTAGCTACTGCAGCACTTGCTGCTCTCTGAGGCACTGAAAAGGGGGAAGATTCGAAACAAGCTCATAAAACACAAACACTTCAGAAAGAATTATATTTGGCTTGACCATGGCTCAGGGAGAGTGTTCAGAAAACTGAATTTTAAAAGAATCAGAATAAACACAGAACATGCGATGCGGTGATACAGAATAGGTTAGAAACGGGTAACATCACCTTAACGAATTTAACACTTCGCTTCCACCATTTTCTTTCGTCTCCAAAATACTTGACAAAGTTTTTATTGAATACTTCATCTTAACAGCTGAAAGTCTCAACATAGTAACAATGATCAAAGAAACATATGTAAATTTGAAGCACTGCCAGCAGTGTAGGCCAGATTCTTTAGTACTGACATCAAGAATAAATCACTGAAGTGGCTTCCTGGAGGCCATCACTGCAATGTCTTTGCTCATTTGATGATGCCCTTTCCAGTTTGATAATTAATTATTAATTATTTGATTATTAATTATTTATGTGACTTCATCGTCTACAATAGGGATATTATTGTACAAGGATATTTAGGAAAATGTTTAAGAATAATGTCATAACCAAACTGATTACTAATTCCTGGACAAGTAACAAAAATGAGAAAATGTCGACAAATGTCCTTCAGAACAAAGGCCCAAGAATAGTGCGATTTAACAACATTAAAGCTCAATCAGAGTGGCCTTAAAATCTCTTTAATGATTGTGTTTTAGGAGTTGCATTAGAGTAACTTAGAATAATGAAGGACTTTTCACAACCCATTTAAATCTGCAAATAAAAGCAAAGTATTATAGTTTCCAGAGAAAACACAAAAACCAGAATCTTGAATCTTATGTTTGTTTTTTGGCTGCCAGTTTTGTCAGGTTTTACAGAGTTTCTCTCATGAGGCCTAGTGAGCTTTTTCACTGTATCTTACCAATCCTGTCTATTAATGATCCACCCTGCTCCTTGGACTCTCCCTTGTCCGATTCTAACCACATCTGACCACCTGCCATTCACCAGATGTTCCCCAAATATCCAGAATTCCTGGCACTCATGACATCTTTAAAAGGCTGCTGAGCACCAGGCAAGCATTGACAGTCAGGCAATGTAATGGCACAGCAGCCACAATGTAATGGCACAGCAGCCACAAAGCTATGCTACCTTTGGCAAAAAGCCAGCTTGATCAACACTCCTTTACACATCTGACTCCTTTCTGTCAGCCTAGTTTAACCAATGGGCCACACAGTTAACCTGCCATTTGCTATAGCCCATCCAAACACCTTCTCTAAGTCACAGCTCCTCTGTCCCCAGTGCATCTTGAAGACTTGCAGCTTCATTGTCGAGTGGAAGAATATCACATCCAGGTAAGATATGTTCTCTCTTACAATTTTCTACTTCGTGAACGTCTGACATCCCTGCATAACTGTGACTGCCTGAAAGTGGAGGTCAGTGTTAGGAATGGTATTGGCATGTCCATCGAAGTGCGCATACCCACAAAGTGGCTGTGTGGCCATATAGTTGGGCACCCTAGGAAGCAATCGGACAATTCCAATCAAATGCTAGAGAAAGTGGTAGATGCAGATACAGTTACATAGAACATAGAATAATACAGCACAAACAGGCCCTTCGGCCCTCGATATTGTGCCGACCTGTGAACTAATCTAAGCTCATCCCCCTACACTATCCCACTATCCTTGTGCTTATCTAAGGATTGTTTAAATCTCCCTAATGTGGCTGAGTTAACTACATTGCCAGGTAGGGCATTCCATGCCCTTACCACTCTCTGAGTAAAGTTACATCATGTAAAAGACATTTGGACAGGTACATGAAGAGGAAAACTTTAGAGGGATATGGGCCAAACCCAAGTAAGTGAGATTAGTTTAATTTGTGAAACTTGTTTGGCATGGACAAGTTGGACCAAAGGGCCTGTTTCCATGCTGTGTGACTTTATGACTCTAAAACCAGCAAAAGTAACCACAATGAATTGAATAATGGTTGTGGTTTGTCTCCACAATGCAAATCAAATGCTGGCACCAATGACATTTTTTTACATTACATGGTGGTCTGCTCCACTCAGCTCTCATTTGGGTCTTGGCTGGCTTGTAGTTCTGACAGAGCTGGGCCACATCATGGACAAGGCAAGCTTTCTTGTCCTCAGTGTATTTGCTTGCCTCCTTGGAAGACTGCTCCCATTTCACCAGCTTCTTAACATCTATCACATTGCCTCTTTGCCTGCTCTAATTATACAGAGCAGAAGATGATGCAACAAACTGTGTCTGAACTTTACCGTTGGCCTCCCTCAAGTCTGGTTCAATCAGCAGAACTACATTGTCAGCAGCCCCAGCGTCTGGTCTAACATCGCTGTGACTGAAGCATAAAAAGCATTGTATCTGTGCTCCACATTAGTCAGGAATTTATATATTAGTGTCATCAGCCATGGTTACAGTGGGTAGCCCTTGCTTCCCCCAATGACCAACCTTTGTAAGACTCCTAGATCCACAAACATACCAGGTATGCAGAGTGTTCCAGCTTTTAGGAGTTGTGACAGCTGCATCCAGGAAGTGGTAGTGGTGATCACAGATCGCATGAAAATGAATCAAGTGGACACCCCTCCTGTTGACGCATTCTGCAGTGCTGTGATATGGCCCTTTCAGCATCACGTATACACAGCTAATGGCACTCTGTAGCTGGGGGACACCAACTATGTTCCTGAATACTACTACCCAGGCTGTAGCAAAGACCTTGTCATTGGGAAACAAAGCAAACCAGTGTGTTGTTGCATAGATTGCACTGATCAGTGTTCTGATGCATTTATAGATACACGACTGAGTGATTCCATGCAGGTGAAACGTCACTCACTGGAAGGAGTGAGTTGCTACATTTACAATAGCTGTTACCTTCACAGCCATCAGAGAGAATGACCTCTCATTTCTGAAGGTCTCATCTAACGTCATCTATTGCATGCGGGGCTCCTAAATAACAAAGAACAAAGAAAATTACAGCACAGGAACAGGCCCTTAGGCCTTCAAGCCTGCACCGGTCCAGATCCTCTATTTAAACTTGTCACCTATTTTCTAAGGATCTGTATCCTTCTGCTCCCTGGCCATTCATATATCAGTCTGGATATATCTTAAATGGCATGATCATGCCCACCTCTACTTCCTCCGCTGGCTAGGTATTCCAGGCACCCGCACGCTCTGTGTAAAGAACTTTCCAAGCATATCTCCCTTAAACTTTTCCCCTCTCACCATGAACTCATGACCTCTAGTAATTGAGTCCCCCACTCTGGGAAAAAGCTTCTTGCTATCCACCCTGCCTATACCTCTCATGATTTTGTAGACCTCACTCAGGTCCCCCCTCAACCTCCATCTTTCTAATGAAAATAATCCTAATCTACTCAACCTGCCATCATAGCCAGTGCCCTCCATAGCAGGCAACATCCAGGTGAACATCATCTGCACCCTCTCCAAAGCATCCACATCCTTTTGGTAATGTGGCGACCAGAATTGTACACAGTATTCCAAATGTGGCTGAACCAAAATCTTACACAACTGTAATATGATCTGCCAACTCTTGTACTCCATATCCCATCCGATGAAGGAAAGCATGCTGTCTGCTTTCTTGACCACTCTGTTGACCTGTGTTGTCCACCTTCAGGTTACAATGGACCTGAACACCCAAATCTCTCTGTACATCAATTTTCCCCAGGACGTTTCCATTTACCTTTAGTTCACTCTTGAATTAGATCTTCCAAAATATATCACCTTGCATTTGCCCGGATTGAACTCCATCTGCCATTTCTCTGCCCAACTCGCCAATCTATCTATATTCTGCTGTATTTTCTAACAGTCCTCTTCACTATCTGCTATTCCAAAATCTTAGTGTCGTTTGCAAACTTGCAAATCAGTCCACCTATACCTACCTCCCAATGTGGTCTTCTCTATATCAGGGAGAACAAACATGCTTGGGGATCGATTCACAGACCATCTGCGCTCTGCATGCATCAACCAACCAGACCTTCCAAATGCCATCCATTTTAATTCCCCCTCCCACTCCCCAGGCAGCATGTTCATCTTTGGCCTCCTCCATTGGCAGAGTGAGGCCAAATGAAAATTGGTAGAACAACATGTTATATTTCATCTGGGAAGCTTACAGCTCAATGGCCTGAATATCAGCTTAGAGTCATAGAGATATACAGCACAGAAACAGACCCTTTGGTCCAACTCGTCCATGCTACCCAGATTCCCGAAATTAATCCAGTCCCACTTGTCAGCACTTGACCCATATCCCTCTTGAAGGGAAGTCCACATTTGATATGTGGGAGACTTTCAAAGATAGTTTGAACATAGTGCAGGATAGGCATGTCCCTTTGAAAACAAGGGATAGGAAAGGCAAGATTCGTGAATCGTGGATGACAGGAGAAGTTGTGCAACTAGCCAAAGGGAAAAGGGAAGCATACATAAAGTCCAGGCAGTTCAGAACAGAATGGGCCCTGGAGGATTACCGGAAAAGTAGGACCAGTCTTAAACGAGGAATCAAGTGGGCTAAAAGAGGTCATGAAATAACTTAGGCGAGCAGAATTAAGGAGAATCCCAAGGCCTTTTATTCATACATAAGAAGCAAGAGGGTAACTAGAGAAAAGGTTGGTCGACTAAAGGATAAGGAAGGAAGGTTGTGTGTCGAACCTGAGAAAATTGGTGAGATTCTCAATGATTACTTTGCATCAGTGTTAACTGAGGAGAGGGACATGATGAATGTTGAGATTAGAGATAGAAGTTTATTGACTCTGGATCACATTGATATAAGGAGGGAGAATGTGTTGGGTAGGCTGAAGGATATTAAGGTGGACAAATGCCCAGGACCGGATGGGATCTATCCTAGTTTATTGAGGGACGTGAGAGAAGAAGTAGTTGGGCCCTGACAGGATATCTTTGTAGCATCCTTCAACACAGGTGAAGTGCCGAAGGACTGGAGAGTTACTAATGTTGTCTCCCTGTACAAGAAGGATAGTAGGGATATTCCAGGTAACTACAGACCAGTGAATCTGATGTCACTGGTAGGAAAGTTGCTGGAGAAGGTACTGAGGGATAAAATCTATTTATTTTTGGAAGAGAACAGGCTTAACAGCGATAGGCAACATGGTTTTGTGCAGGGGAGATCGCGCCTTACCAACTTAATAGAGTTCTTTGTGGAAATGACCAAGTTGATAGATGAAGGAAGGGCTGTAGATGTATTAAACATGGACTTTAGTAAGGTGTTTAATAAGGTTCCCCATGATAAACTAATGGAGAAAGTGAAGTCACATGGTGTGCAGAATGTTCTAGCTAGGTGGATAAAGAACTGGTTGAGCAACACGAGACAGAGAGTAGTAGTTCAAGGGAGTTTCTCGAAATGGAGAAAAGTGACCAGTGGTGTTCCACAGGGATCAGTGCTGGGACCACTGTTGTTTGTGATATATATAAATAATCTGGAAGAGGGCACTGTTGGTCTGATCAGCAAATTTGTAGATGACACGAAAATTGGTGGAGTAGCAGAAAGCATAGGGGACTGTCAAAGAATACAGGATAATATAGATAGACTGGAGAGTTGGGCAGAGAAGTGGCAGATTGAGTTCAATCGAGGCAAATGTGAGGTTATGCATTTTGGGAAGTCTAATTCTAGAGCAAACTATACTGTAAACAGAAGAGCCTTGGGAAAAGTGGATGAGCAGAGAGATATCGGAGATCAGGTCCATTGTACCCTGAAGGTGGCTGCACAGGTGGATAGAGTGGTCAAGAAGGCATATGGTATGCTTGCCTTAATCAGATGGGGTATTGAGTATAAGGGCTGGCAGGTCATGTTAAAATTGTACAAGCCTTTGGTTTGGCCGCATTTAGAATACTATGTACAGTTCTGGTCGCTATGTTACCAAAAGGAGGTGGACGCTTTGGAGAGGGTGCAAAGAAGGTTTACGAGGATGTTGCCTGATATGGAAGGCGTTAGCTATGATGAGAGGTTGAGTAGGTTAGGATTGTTTTCATTAGAAGAAAGGAGATTGAGGAAGGATCTCATTGAGGTCTACAAAATCATGAAGGGTATATACAGGGTAGATAGAGATAAGCTCCAGGGAAAATAGCCCCAGTCTATTCAGCCTTTCTGCATAGCTCAAAGCCTCCAACCCTGGCAACATCCTTATAAATGTTTTCTGAATCCTTTCAAGTTTCACAACATCTTTTCAATAAGAGGGAGACCAGAATCGCACACAATATTCCAAAAGTGGCCTAAACAATGTCCACACAGCCTCCTAACTCCTATATCCGATGCTCTGACCAATAACAGCAAGCACACCAAATGCCTTCTTTACTATCCTATCTACCTGTGACTCTATTTTCAAGGAACTATGAGTCTGTACTCCTAGGTCTCTTTGTTCAGCAACACTTCCTAGGACTTACCATTAAGCGTATAGGTCCTGCTAGGATTTGCTTTCCCAAAATGCAGCACCTCACATTTATCCAAATTAAACTCCATCTGCCACTCCTTGGCCCATTGGCCCATTGGTCCCCCTGACCAAGATCTCATTGTACTCTGAGGTAACCTTTTTTGCTGTCTACTACAACTTCAATTTTGGTGTCATCTGCAAACATACTAACCTTACCTCCTATATTCACATCTAAATCTTTTATATAATTAATGAGAAGCAATGGACCCAGCATTGATCCTTGTTGCACACTACTGGTCACAGGCCTCCAGACTGAAAAGCACCCTCCATCACCACCCTGTTTTCCATTGCCAGTTCTGTATCCAAATGGCTAGTTCTTCCTGTATTGCATGAGATCTAACCTTGCTAACCAGTTTCCCATGGGGAACCTGTCAAATACTTTACTGAAGTCCATATAGATCACGTCCACCACCCTGCCCACGTCAATCCTCTTCGTTACTCCTTCAAAAAACTCAATCAAGTTTGTGAGACATGATTTCCATACACAAAGCCATGCTGACAATCCCTAATCAGACCTTGCCTTTCCAAATACATGTAAATCCTGTCCCTCAGCATTCCTTCCAATAACTTTCCCATCACCGATGTCAGGCTCACTGGTCTATAGTTCCCCGGCTTTTCATTACCACCTTTCTTAAGTAGTGGCACCATGTTAGCCAACCTCCAGTCTTGTGGCACCTCCCCTGTTATTATTGATGATACAAATATCTCAACAAAAGGCCCAGCAATCACTTTCCCTAGCTTCCCATCTCAGGTCCTGGGGATTTATCCATCTTTATTCATGTTACAAAATCCCGAGGACCTCCTCATCTGTAATACAGACATGTTTCAAGATTTCACCATCTATTTCACCACATTCCAAATCTCCCACATCCTTCTTCACAGTAAATACTAATGCAAAATAATCATTTATTATTCCCCAGATCCTGTGGATCCACAATAGGCTGCCTTGCTGATCTTTAAGGGGCCATATTCTCCCCCTAATTATTCTTATCCTTAATATATTTATAAAATCCCTTTGGATTCTCCTTAACCCTATTTGCCAAAGCTAGCTCATGTTGCCTTTTTGCCCTCCTGATCTCCCTCTTAAATATACTCTTACTGCCTTTATAGTTTTAAAAGGATTCATTTTGCGGTCTCTACTTTACATATGCTTCCTTCTTTTTCTTAACCAAAACCTCAATTTCTTTAGCTAGCCAGCATTCCCTACACCTATCAGCCTTGCCTGTCATCCTAATAGGAACAAACTGTCTCTAGACTCTTGTTACCTCATTTCTGAAGGTTACCCATTTTCCATCCGTCCCTTTACCTGCAAACATCTGTGCCCAATCAGCTTTTGAAAGTACTTGCCTAATACCATCAAAATTGGCCTTTCTCCAATTTACAACTTCAACTTTTAGATCTGGTCTATCCTTTTCCATCACTATTTTAAAACAAATAGAATTATGGTCACCTTCTCCAGTAGGTACATCCACATACTGAATCAGAAAACTTTTTTGTACACACTTAACAAATTCTTTTCCATCTAAACCCTCAACACTATGGCAGTCCCAGTCTATGTTTGGAAAGTTAAAATCCCCTATTCTAACCACCATATTATTCTTACAAATAACTGAGATTTCTTTTCAAATTTGTTTCTCAATTCCCTGCTGACTATTGGGGGGTCTATAATACAATCCCAATAAGGTGATCATCTCTTTCTTATTTCTCAGTTCCACCCAAATAACTTCCCTAGACATATTCCCAAGAATATCCTCCCTAAGTCCAGCCATAATGTCACCCCTTATCAAAAACGCTGTTTTCCCTCCTCTCTTGCCCACCTTTCTATTCTTCCTATAGCATTTGTACCCTGGAACATTAAGCTGCCAGTCCTGTCTATCGCTGAGCCATGTCTCTGTAATTGCTATGATATCCCAATCCCATGTTCCTTACCATGCCCTGAGTTCATCTGCCTTCCCTGTTAGGCCTCAAGTATTGAAATAAATGCAGTTTAGTTTATCAGTCCTTACTCATTTGCTGCTTTGTTCCTGCCTCCCCTGATTGTTTGACTTGCTCCTTTTCCCAACTGTACCAATCTCAGACTGATCACTTTCCTCATTATTCCCCATGGGTCCCACACCCTCATCTTACTAGTTTAAATCATCCTGAGCAGCTTGAGCAAATCTGCCTGACAGTATATTAATCTCCTTCCAATTCAGGTGCAGTCCATCCTTCTTAAACAGAAGAGATTCAAATGATCCAAAAATGTGAACCCTTCTCCCCTACACCAGCTCCTCAGCCATGTATTCATCTACTCTATCCTCCTATTCCTCCCTCACTAGCTCGTAGCACCAGGAGTAATCTAGATAGTACTTCCCTCGAGGACATCCTTTTTAAATTCCTGCCTAGCTCCCTATATTCTCCCTTCAGAATCTCGTCCTTTTCCCTTCCTATGTTGTTAGTTCTAATGAGTACAACGATCTCCTGCTGGTCCCTCTCCCCCTTGAGAACATTCTGCACTCTCTCCGAGATATCCTTGAACCTGGCACCAGGGAGGTTACACACCATTCTGATTTCTCACTGTTGGCCACAGAAACGTCCGTCTGTGTCGCTGACTAGAGACTCCCCTATCACAATTGATTACTTGGAACCTGACCTACCTCTCGTTACATTACAGCCAGTCTTGGTACCAGAAACTTGGCTGTTCATGCTGCATTCCCCTGAGAGTCCATCACACCTTACATTTTCCAAAATGGCATACTTTTTGGAGATGAGGATAGCCACAGGAGACTTTTGCAGTATCTGCCTCCCTCTCCTACCTTTCCTGGAGGTAACCCATCTACCTGACTCTATCAATGGATTTTCTCCCTTCCTGAAACTGCTATCCATCATACCCCCTAGTTTTTGTAAATTCCTCATTGCCTCTAACTGTCATTCCAAACAATCCATGCGATCTGATATGATTCACAACCAAACGCACTTACTGCAGACATAAACATCAGTAACATGGAAACTCTCCATAATCTCCCACATCTGACAGGAAGAGCACATTACAATGTTGTAAATATTTCTACAGGTAGGTAAAGAGAAAAAAATTGGTGAAAACTATAGTATGCCCCTTACAATCAGAAACGGGGAAACTTATAATTCATACTTTGCTTTAGTATTCACAAAAGAAGAGAACAAATAATGTATTGGAAATGATGAGGAAGACAGGGTTTAGTTAGAGGGAGGAACTGAGGCAAATCTGTATTAGTAGAGAAATGGTGTTGGAGAAATTTGATGGAATTGAATGCTGATAAATCCCCAGGACTTGATAATTTGCATGGGAGGGAACTTATGGAAGTGACCTTAGAAATAATGGATGCATTGGTGGTCATCTTCCAAGATTCTTTAGATTTTGGGGCAGTTCATACAGATTGGAGGGTAGCTAATGTAACCCCACTTTTTAACAAGAGTGGTAGAGGGAAAACAAGGACAAGAAAGTTTGCCATCAGTAGTGGGGAAGATGTTAGAGACCATTATCAAGGATTTTATAGCAGAGCACTTAGAAAAATATTGTAGAATCAGACACAGTCAGCATGGATTTACAAAAGGAAAATCATGCTTGACAAATTTATTTGAAGTTCTTCAAGTATATAACAGGTCGAGTTATTTGGGGAAGCCAGTGAATGTGGTTTATTTGGACCATTAGAAAGCTTTCAACGAAGCCTCATGTTTGAGATTAATGTGTAAAATTAAATGATACGGGGTTGGGGGCAGTACATTTAAATGAAAAGAGAATTGGTTACCAGACAGGAATGAAGTGTAGGAATCTTTTTTTTTCTGAATGGCAGGCAATCACTAGTGGGGTACCAGAGGGATCAATAGTAGGCCCCCAGCTGTTCAAAATATATGTTAATGGTTTAGACGAGGGAACCAAATATAATGTTTCAAAATTGCAGATGTCACAAAACTGGGTGGAAGGGTGAGCTATGAGGAGGATACAGAGATGTTACCATGGGATTTGGACAGGCTGAGTGAGTGGGCAAATACATGGCAGATGCAGTACAATCTGGATGGATATGAGAGTGACCACTTTAGTAGCAAAAATAGGAAGGCAGATTATTATTTGAATGGCTGTAGGTTGAGAGAGGAGAATCTTCCATGAGATCTGTGTTTCCTTATGTACCAGTCAGTGCAAGTAAATGTACAGGTGCAACAGGTAGTAAAAATAGCAAACTCTATGTTGGCCTTCATAACAAAAGGATTTGAATACAGGAACAAGGATGTCCAACTGCAATTATAGAGGGCATTGATGAGGTTATACCTGGAATATTGTGTGGAGCTTTGGTCTCCTTATCTGAGGAAGGATGTTTTTGCTAAGGTTTACTAAATTGACTCCTAGGACAGCAGGACTGATGAATAAGGAGCAATTTAATTATTTAGAATTGGTTAAGATTGTTTTCACTTAAAAAAGTGAGATGGTATCTCATAGAAAACTATAAAATTCTAACAGGACTAGACAGGTTAGATGCAAGAAGGATATTCCCAATGGTGGGTAGTCCAGAACCAGGAGTCATAGCTTAAGGATAAAAGGTAATTTTTTTCGGATTAAGATGAAAAATGTCTTTATCCAAAATGGTGAGTCTGTGGAATTCACTACCATATATGCAGTTGAAGCCAAAACACTGTGTTTTCAAGAAGATGGTAGATAAAGCTCTTGTGACTAAAGGGGTCAAGGGATATGGGAGAGAACAGAATTAGGGTATTGAACTTGATGATCAGCCATGATGATATTGAAATGGCAGAGCAGGCTTGAAGGGTTGAATGGCCTGTTCCTGCTTTTATCTTCTATGTTTCCACGTGCAGCTCATGGCCATGAGATTCTGTTGTGTGGTGACCAACATGGAAACTCTTAGTAGCTAGTGGTAAAAGTCATCAGCTGCTTGCCTTGACTTCCATACTGATAATTCTAGGCATTTAGTTTGCTCACAGTAGGTGGATGATAGAGAACTGCATATTAATAAAGTGAGATCTGCAGTCCAAACAATAATCCCCCCTTAATATACAACTCACTGTTACTTTGTGAAAATCTCCCCTTGAAGTCTAGATGCAGTGAGTTGTTCCCGATATTGATATAGGACTTCTGGCACGAAGTCAAAGGACTTCTGGCACGATTCTGTGTCTTTTCCCACTATAGCCCACTTTTGAGATTTCACCCAGATAATGCTTGCAAAAGTCAGCAGGTCTGGCAACATTTGTGGAGAGAGAAAACAAGAGTTGATGTTTCAAAGCTAATGTGATTCTTCTTTGGAAGACTAGGCCAAGGACTGTATAGAGAAAAGAGTAGTATTAGATTAAAAGATTAGGCTTCCAATTTAACCAAAAAATGTGCATTAGAAGCATTTTAAAAACAAAAGCAAATTATGCCCAAAAACTGATAAATGCTGAATAACTAGCAACAGATATACACAACAATAGACAGCAGGCATTTTTACAAGTATGTTAAAAGGAAGGGATTATCAAAAACAAACATAAGATCCTTGGAAGTTAGCAAGAAAAGAGGAATAGAAAATAGAGAACTCTAGGTCGATTTGCCCAACATGAGTTATAGGAAAAATAAGTAATTCTGGAGCACTTGTGGTTAGCTACAGCCAAGCTTAATTTTACAAAAGGGAGATCATGTTAGATTAATTTATTAATGTTTCTGTGAGGGTGCAGCAAGCCAACTACATAGGGGGGAACCAGTGCATGTAGTGTATTCAGATTTTCAGAAGACATTCATCAGGGTGTTAGGTTGTAAAGGTGAAGTCTTATTAGGATCAGGGCCTGGAATGTAGGTATTAAAAATCTGTATTAGTGACTTATACAATGGTTTGGAATATAAAATATCTAAGTTCACTGAGAGAGATATGCAGGAAGGTAAATTGTGAGGAGAACATAATAGTTACAACTAGTTATACCTATATTCTTGAAGAAGGGCTTATGCCGGAAACGTCGATTCTCCTGTTCCCTGGATGCTGCCTGACCTGTTGCGCTTTTCCAGCAACACATTTTCAGCTCTGATCACCAGCATCTGCAGACCTCACTTTCTCCTCAAAGGACTATATTGTTTGCTTCTCTTTTTATTTATTATAATGTCCAAGAAAATGGTACACTACTCTCATTGTGTCATTGCCTGTTGTGTTTCAATCCTTTTTAAGGACCTATTGACTAAAGTGAACCTATGATCAGCGTTAAACTAAGGTATTTATAAGGAGGCAGTTATACACATGCTAAACTAGAAAATTAAAAAAAACAGAGTAACAATTCAAACAATAATATTAAATATTAAATTCAAAATATTCAAACATTAATATTAAATATAGAAAGTATGACACGTAGAGAGTCGACATTTTGGCTCAGTGGTTAGCACTGCTGCCTCACAACTCCAGGGACCCGGGTTCAATTTCCGCATCTGTCTGTGTGGAGTTTGCACATTCTCCCCGTGTCTGTGTGGGTTTCCTCCAGGTGCTCTGGTTTCCTCCTACAGTCCAAAGATGTGCAGGTCAGGTGAATTGGCCATGCTAAATTGCCCGTCGTGTTAGGTGGATTAGTCGGGGTAAATATAGGGGGGTGACTTTCTCTTCGGAGGGTCAGTGTGGACTTGTTGGGCCGAAGGGCCTGTTTCCACACTGTAGGTAATATAATCTAATCTAAAGGCAGCCTGTTAGATTGGAGAGATAGAGGAACATAGGCTTATTGTAATTTAAGCTGTAAGCATTATTAACACAAATGAATAGAGAAAACACCCAAGTGCACAGAAGAACTGTTTACAGTATTTGTAGAACATAGCATCTGTACATTTAGAATTTGTGCATTTAGAAATTGCTGACAGTGAGGAAAATTATATTCCCAGCCAGAAGACTTCACTTGATCACTTTTCTTTTGGAACAGCTTCCTTCACATGGATGCTTACTCTAATTCTTCTTTGAAATCAATACAAAAAGTCTAATGAAAATGTAGTTATATCAGACATTAAAATAATAGATTTGCCAACATCTACATATCTCTGAGGCATCAGAGCTTTGTGTGGTGTACTGAGACTTCGGTTTTGATCACTCAACTTCTGTTCTTAATATTAACGGCTTCATAGCTTTTAGAATTTTTTTAATATATAAAACAAGAGATATACTAGAGGGGCCCATGAGAAAAAACCAAAATAAATCCTGGTAAGCTGCAGTTGCACACACTTGGTTTCAGCAACATTTTCAAATGATGCCCAATCAATGCTTGCTTTTACATTATCATACACGACCTGCTGATTATCTGATATTTGGGTAGTAAATTTCCACAAAGCTACTTCTGTTGTGCCCCTAGTTTATGTATGGTGAGGCAGGAGCAGCTCACTCCTAGCCATCATGATTTAATCAGCCATCTAAGCAATTACCAGATAACTTTTGCATTATAGGAGCCATTGGTTTCAGGATAGAAGTGAAAAATAGAGGGAGGAGTTCTCTCCAAGAGACTGTTTATAATGACAGCCAAAGTAATCACATCAGTGTTTATATCACAGATTTTGTATAGATCATTCCTTAAATAAAGTTTATTGTAGCTTTGTGATCTTGATTTGAAATTCTATGCAATCAGAATCCATAGCCAGCAGAACAAAACGTTGTAGTTGAAATGAGAAGAGAATGGGAAATAGTATTTTGTCCAGGAAAAACAGTTTGGCACATCCACTTAATGAAGTTCTTTGTGCTTAGAACAAGAAACCTTTGCAACCTGAGATCTCCAACTTGTCAGCCAACTTCATTTTTATCCATTTGTAGTTTTGTAGTCAGTCATAGAGCATGGAAATAGATTTTTCAGTCCAACTAGGCCATATCCCTCCAAACCTTTCCCATTCATGTACTTATGCAAATGTTTTTGAAACATTGTAACTGGACCTGCATCCACCACTTCCTCTGGCAGTTCAATCCACACAAGAACTATTCTTCGTGTCAAAAAGTTGTCCCCCATGTCCTTTTTAAAACGTTCTCCGCTCACCTTAAAAGTATGCCCCCTAGTTTTGAATTCCCCCACCCGAGGGAAAAGACCTTTGTTATTCACCTTACCCATGCACTTCATTATTTTATAAACCTCTATAAGGTCACCCTTCAATCTTCTACCCTTCAGTGAAAAAAGTCCCAGCCTATGCACCCTATTTTTACAAACCCTCCATTCCCAGCCTGGTAAATCTTTTCTGAACCCTCTCCAATTTAATAACATCTCTCCTATAGCTGGGTGACGAAAACTGCTTGTGCAGAGGTGGGGAACCTTTTCATGTTGGGAGGCCACATTATGTTAGTTGTAATCTAATAAGGCTGCATCCAAGAAACTACAATTATATATTCTTCAAAATTCACATTATTTTGTAAAAATCTAACTACAATGTACTAACTAAAGAAAAAGAAAAAAATGTTAATTCTAAAGTTAATTAACCTTTTAATGACTTTGTTGTGACTGCTTTTTGAAGGAAAGCATTTGAATATTTGGTTGCAGCATGGAGGTCTGCAGTTTTAGCTGATCCTCTAGATGGGTATCCATCATTTGTGACCTTAAGGGCATCTTGATTTTGGTTAAGTAGGAGAATGTAGATTTGCAGCAATAAGTGGTTGAAAAGCAAGAAAGCATTTTTCGTGCACGTTGCTGAAGGCATGGGTATTCTATTGCATTTTTCCATATTTCTATCGGATCTTTCTTAGCATCAAATAAGGACTTTAAAATGTCATCTTCTGAGAGCTCAATCAATTCCATCTGTAGTTCTTTAGGAGCCTTATGAATTACCAATTTTTTAATTGTGGCGGTCAGTCTGTGAGGATTATTTCATTGAATTTTCTTTTACTCTCTGGTATTTTAAATACATTCATTTTAAGATTAAAATAAAAATAATAAAGGACAAAAAAATTAATAAAAAATAAAAGATTTGTTCTGCAAAATTTGGAATCATTCAAAAGGCCACACACAATGGTCTAGAAGACTGCAGGTTCCCCACCCCTGAGCTTGTGCAACATTTCTATCTCAGGCTTGCTCCAGTGCCCCAGCGAAGCTCAACACAAACTGGAAGAACAGCTCATTATTTTCTGCTTGGGGAATGTACAGCCTTCTGGATTCAATATCAAGTTCAGCAATTTTAGGGCTTGAGCACCTTCCCCACATGTTCCCTCACCCCCACTCACCAGGCCTTGATATCACATGGTTTGCTATTACACATAACCCATTGTTAACCACTAATAGTCTTTCCATTAGCAGCCATTCATTCTCTAAGGCTAACTGTTATGCACTCCTTTGTCTATCCAACTCTCTTTCGGTCTCTTTGGGCTCTGTGTTACTACTGTTACACTGTGCGCTATTATTTACTCTTTATCCCCTCCCCCACCCTACCTTCTGCATAAAAGCAACTCTTTCCTAGCTACCATCAGTTCTGAAGAAAGATCACTGCCAGACATGCTGAGTTTTTCAAGCAATTTCTGTTTTTGCATACAAACAAGAATGTGGAGGGGGCAGGGGGAGAGAATGTAAGAAGAGTAGAGAACAGATATAATGTGGTAAGTTTCTGAAGTTATGGAATTCAGTATTGAGTACTAGAAGCTGTAAGGTGCTGAAGTGAAAAATAAGGTGTTATTCTTTGAGCTTGCCTTATTGGAACTTAGCAGCAAGCTCAGGACAGAAATGTTCACATGAGAGAATGGTGGTTTATTGAACTGGCAAGCAGCTGGAGGTCAGGGTCATTCCTACAGACAGAGCAAAAGTGTTTTTAAAGCAGTTACCCAGTCTTCATTAGGTCTTGCCACTGGAAAGGAGTTCACATTGTGAGCAATGAACTCAGTAGACTACATTGAAAGAAGTACAACAAGTGAAATGCTTCTTCCTGTGGAAGATTTGGGGCCTTGGGTAGTCAGGTGGGGGGAGGTGTTTGGGTATGTAATATACACTCTATGATTGAATGTGATGGTACCATGGGGAGAGAAAAAGTCTTAGCAGTGATGGAGGAGTGGGCCAGGGCATCACAAAGTATATGAATACACTTAGCAATGTCAGAGTGAGGTGCGCTGACAGAAAATAACCCCAAAGTGTAAATTTGATGTCAGGAATGGTAAGATTAATGAGATAAATTCCTGATCATTCTACCTCCTAAAGTACAACTGGAAGTGGCAGACCTGGGAACCTATATGTTTAAAACTGTTGATTTACACCAGCTGGACCTCGTATGCCAACTTGTTTTCTTTCATGCATCTGCACATTCCGTCCCTCAGTGACTTACTGTTGCCACATATTCCTGCCAATATCCTGCTTGACAGACACCTCAGCTGTAACAATACTGGTACTAGGCAAGGACATGTTTAACTGCATCCTATTAATAGAGCAACTCTAAACATATCTTGTTTTGCAGCAACATATTAGTTCAACATTTGTTGCTCTGATGTGAGACGATTTGCCCAAGTAATGCTACAATGCCATACAAAGCATGTTATTGCTTTTCTAATTAGATTAGATTCCCTGCAGTATAGAAATAGGCCCTTTGGCCCAACAAGTCCACACTGACCCTCCGAAGAGTAACCCACCAGACCCATTCCCCTACCCCATATTTACCCCTGTCGAATGCACCTAACACAATGGGCAATTTAGAACGGCCAATTCACCTAATTTGCACATCTTTGGACTGTGGGAGGAAACCGGAGCATCCAGAGGAAATCCATGCAGACAGGGGGAGAATGTGCAAACTCCACACAGACAGTAGCCCGAGGCTGGAATCAAACCCAGGTCCCTGGTGCTGTGAGGCAGCAGTGCTAACCACTGAGCCACTGTGCCAAGCCACCAACAGATCAATTCTTTGTGTACGATTCCCTCCTTTTATATTTATGCTTGAATGCCAATAGCAACTTTATGAAATATGAAAGCATCTTCTGAAACATTAAATGTTGGCTTCATGTTAGTGATATATCATGCATGGAATCATAATATAGACTATAACTGAAAGAATCTCCAATCTGTTGCGCTCCCTTAAATGGGTGGCACAGTGGCTCACACTGTTGCCTCACATTGCCAGGGACATGGGTTCAATTCCTGCTTTAGGCAATTGTCTGTGTGGTATTTGCACATTCTCCCCATGTCTGTGTGGGTTTCCTCCCACAATCTAAAAGATGTGCAGGCCAGGTGAATTGGCTATGCTAAATTGTCCCATTGCATTAGTCACAGTAGGGGAATGAGTCTGGGTGGGTTGCTCTTCAGAGAGACAATATGGACATGTTTGGGCCAAAGGGCCTGTTTCCATACTGTAGGCAATCTAACCTAAAACATCTGCTGGTTATTGATCCTGATTGCAAAGAAGTTCAAAACAGGATGATACAGCTATAAAACGTTTGCTAAACCCAATCCAAAGATAAAATTAATGGTATAAATACTGACAATTATTTTGGTCATCATCATAAAGAAAGCAATCCCACGGAGATATTTTCTTTTTCACTCCCATCCTGAAAGTAATGGTTTCCAAAGTACAATCCAAGGGTACTATCCGTTCCGTGACAGATGTTTAGGTGGTGGCTTTAATACCACAGTTGGGAATTGCATGGATTTAAAGTTCTACTTAAAAATAACAACCACCTTTTATATTTTTAATCTTAACAACAGACAATTAAGTTCACCCATCACTCAGTTATCAAAAACAATATATAACTGAGACAAATGGGGAAAGAAAGAAACACATCTGTGTTCCTGCTCCTGAGCCTTAGCAACTAATACCAGCTACCACAGCAACAAGGTGTATTTACAAAGCACTTTTAATGAGTTACACGCAGCTCAACTCTCTGCCACCTCTTTCGATCCCTCTACTGTTTCAATATCAACTGTGTCAGGCTGCTTGTCTGACACTTGGTGCTGGTATGATTAATAAGTTCCCCAGTTAAATAAAAGCAAACTACTGCAGATGCTGAAAGTCTGAAATAAAGACAGAAGGTGCTGGAAGTACTGGCGACTTCTCTTGGCTCAAAATACCAATTACTGTGGGATCAGATTTGACCAACAATAATAATCTGTAAAATTATCCAGTTATCAGTCGATGATTTTTTTCAGCAAGATTCCAAGGAAAGCCTGTCCTGAATGCATCAGTTGGAAATATCAGGGACAAATCCACTCAGTGCTGAAGTAACGTTACAGGACAAGACATGTTTCTTTTCACAATACTTACTGCTGTACTTCAAGAGTTAAAAATCCCAGAGTCACCTTCACAGTGTCAGAGAAGCTGAGCGGATATGGTACTATGTGGGTAGATTAAAGGGTAGTGTGCCAGGTGGACAGCGTGGCAAGTGGGTGGGGAGGGTAGGGTGGTGGGTAGATAAGGTGCTGAGTGTGCCATAGAGGAGTTGAATTCTGTCAGGAATCAGTGCTGTTAGCAGTATGCTGAGTTCAGCAGGATCAGGTTCAGTCAGAACAGTGGCTTTAGCAGGGCTGGGGATTTGTCACAGCCAGCAGAACTGGGTCAGGCAGAGGTGTTGACTCCAGCAAGGATTGGTGGGGTAGACTGTCAGCTCTAGCAGGAACCTGGAGGTAGGACTGGTGAGGACTCTAGACCAACTGAGTGAATGGGGGATGCTGTCAGCTCCTTCAGGGCCAGAAACATAGGGGTCTCAATTCTAGACTGACCCTTGTGACTCTACCTTAAAGTTTTGGGTAGGAATAGTACGCAAGGGAATGGTGGAAAAGCAGGAGATTGTCACAACACAATAAACTTTATTATTGATTCATGGAATGTGGGCTTCACTGGCTGGCCAGCAATTATTACCCATCGAATTGCACTTGAAGGCAGTTATTGAACTGCTACTGTCCATTTGTTGTAAGTAGACCGACAATGCCTTTAGAGGGAATTCCAGAATTTTGATTCAGTGACAGTGAAGAAACTGATATATTTCCAACTCAAATCGTAAGTAGCTTGGAGGGAAACTTGCTGATGGTGGTGTTCCCATGTAATGATGTTTGTTTGAACAGTAGTGCAGGCAGGAATGGCTTGTTGCACAGAAGTCTGTTTTTTGGATCGAGTTTCTCATCTCTCCTCCTAATGTCCTCTTTGGTGTCAACTTTTGTTTAACAGTGGTGGAGGCTGGTACATTGCAACATTTAAGAGGCATTTGGATGGGTATATGAATAGGAAGCGTTTGGAGGGATATGGGCCGGATGCTGGCAGGTGGGACTAGATTTGGGTTGGGATATCTGGTCGGCATGGATGGGTTGGACCGAAGGGTCTGTTTACATGCTGTACATCTCTATGACTCTATGGATGGAACCTTATCCTTATTTGACATCAGTTCTGCCATACACAGTTAGTTGTAACATAATTTACAGTACTAAAGAAAAATGCTCATGAATCTTGCATAATTTTGACAGCACAAACATTGCTCATAAGACTTGAAGTCAAATTTTTGTACCTTGTACTCATCAGGACTGAAGTGCAAGAAAACTCGCTTTCTGGAGAAAACTACAATTTAACAGATTGAGATAATGAGGGTGAAACTGTAGTTCTAAGATAAAACCTGTGGGAGTTTGGAATTTAGTTCAGGGCCTGGATCCACAAATTTCCATCACGTATGAAATATCCAATAAAGTCAGATTTGGGGGATATGGATGATGACTCTGTTCACTGCATTAGTATCAGTACTTTAAGGCTGCCTGGTAATGTTTTGGGTTAACCAAGGAATTATGTGGTCTACCAGAACTCAAAATCTGCTGAGAGAAAGCATAGTTTTCACTCTGAGCCTAGTGAAGGCCTCAACACTCCAGAACTTATCCAAGCAGAATTTCTCTCTTCCTGTAGTTATGGAAATTCCAACCACCTTTGATCAGAATCAGGAAAAATTCAAATTGACTTTGGTTTCCTCTAATAGATTTTATTAGTTTCAATGATGGCACAACAAAGTTAAAGCTACTGATGAGGTGGAATTTGTTTTTATTCAATGGAAGTTGACATTAAAAAATAACTGATCAATTTAAAATGAGAAAAGGAAATGACCTTTGATTCTTCAGTGGGAACCATGTCAGAGTATAATGCTATTTTTGGTGTGAATCCAAATAATTACTAATGGCATCAAAGAACCAAAAAAAAAGCAAGGTATTGCTGCTGGTCATTGACTTTCTGAACTTGAAACAAATACAATCTGACATGAAATGCCACTGCCAAACATCAATGTCATAACAGCATTTACCCATAGCCAGCAGTGTATTGTATCAGGATGTTATGGTATGGTTGGCTACATGATGTTTGTTACTCAGATGCACTTCTTTCTATCAAACATTTCTTAATTATGTGTTAATTTAGCATTACCTATGCTAATTTTCCAAGGACATTCTGTTAAATATTCACTTTTTATCCATGTAAATCTAAATAAAACACTTGGAACACTTATATACAGAAGGCATTTGTCATACAGAGAAGGGTATATCCATTCGGACCTTGTTCACTCTTGCTTCCTTTTGTCAGTCAGTAACAAATAAGGCTGCAATCAGTTTCCCCCCATCAAGCTTGATCTTGCATGACTGTCTACGTCCATTTTTATCTGCAGTATAAAACTAGATCAAGAATTGAATACTAATCATGAGAGAAAAATATGACATTTCAGGTTAATTTTTCTCCTGAGGCTCAATGGTTTGGGTACTGAACCATACAGGTTAGGAACATTACAGTTTATTAATTAGTTTCCAGTGAACTTTAACTCTGCCAGAAGTTTTGTATGGGCATTAGGCTTGATTGAACAAATACTCTGCTTTGGCTCATAAAGAGTAGCCAGCTAAAATGAACTGAATGGTTACTAATCCCATGGGAACCATTCTCCAACATAAATCACTGTTTTCAGAAGACAAAGAAAAGCTAGGAAAAGAATGGAAACTGAAGTTTTATGGGAACTTAAAATAATGGCCTAGATCTTCCACCAGCAGTTGCAGAATACTCACCCTTCTGCACTAGCTGTACTACAAACAGCCAAAATTCTGCATACAATTACTGCTCCATTTTGGCTTATGCAATAATTCTCTGTGAATGATTACTCAGGCTTTCTGTTCTACCATGACAAAGGAGGTATTTCCTTAATTTGCATCCTATTATTTGCCTTTACGGTTCAAGGAGCTGTTTCCCAGCAAAATTATCGCCCTGTTAATTTAATTAACTTTAATGAATCAATTTAAACACTGTTGTGAAGTCCGCAAGAGATCTTGACTTTCTTTGCATTGAAATACCTTCACAAGTTGAGACAAATGTGCATCAAATCAGTGATTAATTTTATTAGCTTTCTTTACATTTCTTGTTCACTGCTTTGTCTTTCTTACCTTTACTTTGTTGGTTTTTTAACACATCATATCCCATTCTTCAGGTGACAAACGCAGGCGAGCAAACCTTTCCTGGGTCTTGGTTAATGCTTGTCTGTTTCTTGTTATTTAGGAGATTATGACAACAGGATCTTAGTGATTCCTTGGCAATGGCTGGCAATCTATTACTGAAATCTTGACTAAAATTTAGATTTTAGATTAGATTACCTACAGTGCGGAAACAAGCCCTTCGGCCCAACCAGTCCACACCGACCCTCCGAAGAGTAACCCACCCAGACCCATTTCCCTCTAATGCACCTAGCACTATGGGCAATTTAGCATGGCCAATTCACTAGCCTGCACATCTTTGGATTGTGGGAGGAAACCAGAGCATCCAGAGAATATCCACGCAGACACAGAGGAAATGTGCAAACTCCACACAGACAGCTGCCTGAGGCTGGAGTCAAACTTGGGACCCTGGTGCTGTGAGGTAGTAGTGCTTACCACTGAGTCACCGTGCCGCCCAATTTAGGATTCTTCATTTTATAAAATTGCATCTCACTATATTGCACACTACAATGCATTGGTGTTTTAACTCCCTTTGTTTCACAACTGTCAGGATCATGCTCATCAAGTGAATTAATCTAACTGCTTTCCTTTTATAAATTACTATAGTGCATTGGATTTGTTAAATATTTGATTACAAATATCTAACTTGAATTTTTACTGCAGTGTCTCTCAGAGATTTGACTAATTAATCTTTTTATGGGACCTAGTCTCATTTCAAGGTATGTTTGTCGTTTTCAGATTTTAGTTAGGGACATCTGAGGAGCACGCAAATTATTTGCTTCTAGACATGAACAATGCTCTGAAAATTCCAGCTTTCTAACTGTATACTCCAGTAACAAAATTGAATCATGTGAACATTATTGGATCCCAATTTGTACACTAACAGAGCTTGCAATCCAACTCAGGTTAGGTCTGGGTAAAGAGGAGAATGATTTTTGCAGAGACTGCAAGAATGGTGTCACAAGGCATTTTTTACAGCTCTTAGGGGCACTACCCCAGTGTTAGTTAAAATTATAAATCAATGATGGGCCATGATAACCCAGTGGTTCTATTTACAGGCATTCTGGCCATGTATGCTTTGGCTTGCTATAGGCCCAATGAGGGAAACTGGTGCTTGTGCTTAATTATTCTTCCTGTAGCCTTCACCAGATTGGAAAATTTGGCAGGCTGTATAATGAGCAGCCAATCCATAACTGTCTGTTTCTATCAATACTAGAGTTGTAAATTACACCCTTCAAGAAACTTACAAACACCAGCTGGAATTACCAACTGTTTACATTTTTTTCCATGAATATTGTAATACAGTCGATTCTGATATAATATATTCTGTTCTTGTGTTTTAAGAAAATCACACAAGAGCTTTGACAAAGAGTCAGTTAGACTCGAAAAGTCAGCTCTTTTCTCTCCTTACAGATGCTGCCAGACCTGCTGAGATTTTCCAGCATTTTCTCTTTTTGTTTCAGATTCCAGCATCCGCAGTAATTTGCTTTTTTTCACACAACAGCTGTCCCATTTACGTTATGGGACCAGAATCACATTACAGCAATATAGATAAGGAAAGTTCCTGTTCTACAAATAACTGTTCTAAAATCTTCAACCACGTTCAAGCCAATTCGCGTTGAGGAAACACGTGTTATAGCAGAACTTACTGTACTGCATTGTTTGAAGGTCCTTCTCTCCTGATTACAAAGAAGGTCAGATATTTTATCACTGGAACCTGGCTGTGGTGACACAATTGATTGCGGGATTTCTGGAAAAGAAAGGTGGAAAAGTCTTCTCAGGTTTCACGCTTCTCATCTCTAATGATGAGAGCCTTTACTCTTATATTGGAGGAGATCGGACTTTGTGGTCAAATAGCCTGCAGTTACCCTATTTGGAGTGTTTCCATTACACATGGTCCGATACAGCAGCAACAGTTGCGCTCAGAAAAGGCTGGGAGAAGAAAAAGGAAAAAACAAAATTGCAAAAAACAGGCAACAAAAGCATAGAAAAGAAATAATTCAGATTACTTTCTCTGTACTTCTGAGGCTTACTGTAGTCATCTCCAAAGAGAAACTGCTGACAATCTGAAGTGCACAGTGCTTTCAGTATTTTTAACATAAAGAAAATCTCCTGGAATTAATGTTCATTTTGGTAACGCCGATAAGTTTGAGAGGTGCTGATAGAGTGAAGGCATTGGTTACTGGGAAGTCACAAAACAAATCCGACAGTTCATCCCTCTCCTCCAGTTCATAGGTGGCATCATTAAGCATTCGTTGGTGAAGGTGGCAGGTCTGTTCAATCTTCAACTTGTTGATGTCACTACGAAGACGCATCAGTTGTCTTGCCAGCTGCTGGTCTTGCAGACGCATTTCTGTCTGGTTTAAAAATAAACCCTGTGGATCAGTACAAGCAGCAAAAACAGAGTCACATGAGTTCAATAAATCGGCACATTTTCTCAACTGCTGTTCTTAGCAGAAGCATTGAATATTGGGCCACTATCTTGAGTTATGCCTGGACTGTTGACAGGAATAAATCAGATGAGCTGAAAGGGCCTTCCATGCTTGATAAAATCCATGCCATAAGCAAGTATATTTAGAAAAATATGTTTGGGTTTGGGGTCATTTAAAATTCACTATTTTACCTCTGGCAGATTACATTCTCAAATGGGAATGGGCTTTGTGCGCTACTTACCCTTATCAAACTGAAGATGGGCAGTCATGATTTGGAAATGCCAGTGTTGGACTGGGGTGTGCAAAGTTTAAAAATCACACAACACCAGGTTATAGTCCAGGTTTAATTGGAAGCACTAGCTTTCGGAGCGACGCACCTTCATCAGGTGGTTGTGGAGGACACAATTGTAAGATACAGAATTTATAGCAAAAGTTTACAGTGTGATGTAACTGAAATTATACATTGAAAAATACCTTGATTGGTTGTTGAGTCTTTCATCTGTTTGAATACCATGATAGTTTCACTTCTTTCATATGTAAATCACAAAACTCCATACAACCCCCTTCACAGTAGGCGCTGCAAGACATGTCAGAGTGTAGACATGGATACCACCATTACACGTGGGGACACCTCCCACCATGTACATGGCAGGTACTCATGTGACTCAGCCAACATTGTCTATCTTATACGTTGCAGGCAAGGATGCCCTGAGGCATGGTACATTGGGGAAACCGAGCAAAGGCTATGGCAACGGATGAATGGGCACCGCACAACAATCAACAGACAGGAGGGTTCCCTCCCAGTTGGGGAACACTTCAGTGGTCCAGGACATTCAACCTCGGTCCTTTGGGTGACCATCCTCCAAGGCGGACTTCGGGACAGGCAGCAGCAAACAGTGGCCAAGTAGAGGCTGATAGCTAAGTTCCGTACCCATAGGGAGGGCCTCAACCAGGACCTTGGGTTCATGTCACACTACAGGTGACCACCATTGCACTATATATACACACACACACACATATACACCTGGACACGCACACATACACTCACACACACCCTTACAGGCACACACACTCACACGTGCATCCTCTCACAGACTTAGACCACTCTACACTCACGCACACACATATACACTCTCTC